>NC_028450.1:32307337-32439340 GCF_000263155.2 Setaria italica
GGGAGAGTATAATTACAAATCCTCTGGGTTCCCATTTTACCTCACTGCTGCACACTGGCGGCAAGGGGTGGGGGTGGGCACAGGGTGGGGGGCGGCCGGCCTCCGGGAAGGGCGGGCGCGGGGCCCGGCCGGGGGGCACCGGCGGGGCGGGGCGCCTCCTGGCGTCGGGCGGGGCGAGGCGGCTCGGGCCGGGCGGGTGCTGGGCGGCGACGGCGCCGGCGGGGCACCTCCAGGCACTGGGCGGGGTGGGATGGGGCGGGCCGGGCAGGCGCCGGGCGGGGCGGGGCGGCTCGGGCCAGGCGGGAGCGAGCGGGCGCCGGGCGGCGCCGGCAGCGGCGGCGGCGGGCTTCGGCGGCGGCGGCGGCGGCCTCCGAGGGCGGCGGCGTGGGTTTGAGGATGCGAAAAGAAACTGATGCGCAAAAGGAAGGAGTGCCCGGTGCTATGGTAAAAGGCTTGGCGCCAGGCTCGGTGGCGCCAAGGCTTGGCGCCACCGATCGTAGCGCCAAGCCTTGACACACCCGCCCGCTCGCCACGTAATCCATCACACGCCACGTGGTCACGCCATGGCGGGGACCTTGGCGCCAAGACATTGTAGCTTGGCGCCAAGCTAAGGGTCCATTCTTGAAATTGGTTCCGTCAGGCATCTACTTGTGAAAAACTTTCTCGAAAAGGGCTAAAATAAAAAAAAGTCGGTGCACTCCGCATGTGAACGGGCTGGTTTCTTGTTGGCTTGTTGCTACTCCTTGCTAGGCAAAGGCAATGCGGCTTTGAAGGAAGACAAGGTCAGGTCGGTCTCATACTTCTCATCTCGAAGCGAAAAATGGATCAAACGGTCAGAAGATGGACGCCAACAATAAGTGCGATGCGTGCTACATGCGGGTTGGGTGGCCATACCTGCCAGGCCAGTCGCCGACGTACGTGACATGCAGCAGGCAGCCACGTACTCCTGCCGGCCGGTACACGGCTACGGTGGCCACGGCCGCCCGGCTTCGTGTAGCTCCTAGCCTCTCATCATATGAAAATGCTGAAAATAAATCCCGACAGTGATGAGAGTGAGAGTGCTCGATCGGTTCAATTTAGCAGGTGCGTCGCTATATGATACAAAGCAATCGCATGGACCCGGGAGACGCCCTTTGGAACAGTGCAGCCTTCTGTTCACCGGTCGCCTGCCTGCTTCATGCCCAGGCAGCCGGGCGGCCTGACCCTGGCCACTGGCCGGCCAGCCAGCCAGGCCGGCCGACGCGGTGCCGGGTGCCGGAGCATGTAACCAAGCGAAAAGCGTAGGCGCGCGTGGCTGAGCGCCGGCCGGCCGTGTCCTGGGATCCCAGAGCACGATGGCAAGTCTGATCAGGACCGGGCTGGCGCGCGGGCCGTACGCACGTCCTTGCCCCGCCGTCTGGCTGGCCGCTGGCGCGCGGCGGGCCACCTGCTGGCCGCTGCCGCTCTGCGTTATTCTCCCTTTGCCAATCGCCATGCCCATGCACGATGCCCTCTGGCAAAAAGCGTGGCCACCCGTACTCCGCCCTCGGTGCTCTCGTCTCGGCAACTCCCACTCTCCCATAGTTGAGCTACTCCTGAACTCATACTTGGATCTGATGGGCGCGCGCGGTTCGTTCGACGAGGTGCCCCTGTTTCCTGGCTTCCTGGGACCTGGGCGCTTGCTGCTTGGCTTGGAGCCTTGGAGGCGGAGCACCGAGCGACCTTGCCGTGCCGTGCCGTGCTGGTGATTGGTGAACCAGTGGACCTGCCGCCTGCACCTGCGCACGGAAGTAGATACCGGAGTAGCAGCAGGCGCGTTGCTCATCTTGGTCGGATGACAGGTAGGTACCGGATGAAATTTGACTTGGCGTGAGACTGCTCATAGCGGTCGAGCTTACCGCGCGCGCGGCGAAGTACGGCGGTGTCCATTGGATCAAAGGCAACGGCCTCCCCTTCTTCTCCCTTTTTTTTTTATTTATAACGTGGCTCCCACTCCCTACGGACGAACGAAATGGAACTTTCTCTCGGCTGGGCCTTTCCTATCGATAGAGTTATTAATAAATTTGTGCTACCAAGTAGCACAAAGCGGGGATAGCTCAGTTGGGAGAGCGTCAGACTGAAGATCTGAAGGTCGCGTGTTCGATCCACGCTCACCGCACGCTATTTATTTTGCCATATATTTCCTTCTTTTTCTTTTTTTGGCCCGTCTCCGCTTTCAGGTTCCTTTTCTTCCCCAGGTTGTTCACCCCCAGCCCTAGCCGCCGCCGCAGCCGCCGTTTCGTAGCTCCGATCTCCGATTGCCGCAAGACACCAAGATTTCAGGTCTTAACGAAAGCCCTAACTGTTCCTGTATAGATTCGTTCTGTTCCATCCTGCTTCCATATTAAAATTGCTGGATCTGATCTTCTCTCCATTATTAGGCAGGTAAAGGGCGAGTCTAGACCATAGCAACGTATAAGCAGAATTTTTCTATTCGGATCCTGTTCGGTTAAAATACATAGCGTGCCCATAGTCTTCAATAACAGGAGCAAATATTTTAGCCTTCCCTGTTCTTGTTTATGGCTTCGTATGATCTATGTGTGCAAGGCCACTCCAATTTCGTCACCATGTGTTCTTTTTTTTTTGTGCAAGAAGTTTAACTTTCTGCAGTTAGTTAAATAGAAGACCATTGGATTCGAAAGACTAGATTCCTTTCCTGCATATGAAGAGGGGTGATTAACCAGATTGGGCCAACGAATACTTAATTAGGAGTTTATGGAACAACTATATTGTAGACTGTTAGATACCTCTAAGATATGTTCATACATATTCCAGTTGGGCGAGCATCACATAACATAGACCAAGCGAAGGTGCGGTGTTTATTTCCCTTTGTTTCAGTTCGTGAATGAATCCATAATTTGTTGCCTGGAAATCAGAGTATGTGGATCTGCATCACGCTATTTTAGTGGCTTATGTTAATGAGGTAATGGGCATTTGAGCTGTTTTGGATTGTGATACAACTATGGTCTTCATGCTGTTTCATGATCGATATCATGTGCATTTTGTTAAAAACCCTGAGATGATGTGTGGTTATTTCTCTGTTCATCTTACACATTCTGTCCTGATTCTTCCATTTTAGGTCGAAGCTTATATCCTTTATAACCAGTAAATTTGCTACCAGGTAGTTGGGCTGTGAGACAGGCTAAAACGAATGATGGCTTCACGAGGTACCGGTGCTGTGCTTTCAAGAGCTGCTCGGATGAGGCAAAAGCTGCAGTCTGCCTTGGAGGCCAGTGCCCTAGAAATTGAAGACGTTTCTTACCAACATGCCGGGCATGCAGCAGTCAAGGACAATGCAAACGAGACACATTTCAACATCAAGGTAGTTTCACCAAAATTTGAGGGGCAAAACCTTGTGAAGCGTCACAGGATGGTTTATAATCTTCTGTCTGATGAGCTGAACTCAGGTCTCCATGCTATCTCCATAGTTGCAAAGACCCCGAAAGAGTTTGGATCGTGATTGTCTAATGTGTAATAAGAACTGGCCGGTGTTCCAAAATAAATTGATTATAGCATAACCAATGTAACCATGAATTGATTCCAAAACTATGTCATGGCATGCTGCTCTTCTTATGAAGACCCTGTATTCAGATTAGACTGGAGTGCAGAATTTATGTCAATTATTACTGATGGACATGTCAATTATTGTTAGATGCGACTATGCGAGGCAAATTGCTTTTTCTCCATGGTTGTGGGAATTTGTTTGTTTCTTTTTTAGTCATGTGGTCATCTGACAATTTTTCTTTTCTATTTGGTGTTGCTGGCAGCATTTGTCAAGTTTAATATTTTGTGTTGGTGAGTTCATGATTAGATGTATACCCATCCTCTTGCATGTTGTTTCTGATCATCAAAAGGATCCTGTTTCAGAAAGTTTGACTCGAAACAAGTACAGTTGAACCTTTTTTCCTAGCATATTGTCAATCAAACTATTTCAGCGTGAATTATTGGTTGATGGAAATGATTTAGGGTGTGTTTGGTTGCATGCATCACTTGATGTATGCATGGATGATCCTAGATGGTGAGGTTCTGGTGAGGTTCAACCAATTTGCTTGTACCGTATAATTCACTCCAATTAGTAGAATAATGTATTAAGGGTGTGTTTGGTTGCTTGTGTCATTTGGTTAATGTAAGTGGGATGGCTTTATCCTAGTTGGTACAGTTCACCCAACCAAATAAAAGCATCATTATTATTTTGAACTATCCCATACATAGACCAAATGATACAAGCAACCAAACACTAATTAAGTTTCAAGTAGGTTTTTCTGCAGCAGCATTACGGATTTATCTCTTGGAATCTAATATTGATAACGGTGTTTGTGCATCACCAATCTTGTCATCATGCTCACGATTTCCAGATGACAACTACTGTTGTTAGGTCCACTCGGCCACCTTTCCTCAGCGGAAAATGCATCACTTGAGAGGGCATGTGCGCAGGCTTTTCTGAAGGCTGCAAGACTGCTGGAAACAGCGACTTTTGATTGCCATGCTACTTGCTAGAGAAACCATGAGCATGAGTAGGAATGCAGGACTGCAGATTTGCAGTATGATGATGCTGCCATAGCTGCCCGTCGTACGAACAGCTATCACCTTATCGACCAAAACCTTTTATGTGTCACGGGCTGCAGAACTAGTTCTTTTTTTTTCTTTTTTTCGAGATGTGGAGTTCGATTTGCGTTTTGATGTGTCTTTCTGGAAAGGGTAGCAGTCTAGCAGATGAATGCTGGAGGAGCATCGCTGCATGCCTGCATCAGCGCGCTGGAGACCGGCGGCGCCGTCACCGGCCGCTCGGCCATGTCAGGTACCGGCTGCTGCTGGTGTGTGGTGTGGTGTCGGTGCCTCGTTGGTGATTGGCTCGAGTTATTTCGTCAGGTTTAGGTGCATAAAGCTAAAGGAAAACATGTGAAAGTGTAAACAAAAAATTCAAATAAAAAAATGCCCCCATGCAGGATCGAACTACAGACCTTCAGTTTACAAGACTGACGCTCTACCACTGAGCTATAGGGGCCATATTGGAATAGAATTCCCGGAGAATTTACTAGATAATTGTTGGAGGATCACCACAAGACAACGTTCTCCTAGTATTAATCTATTGCCAGGTTGCCAGGAATACAAGACTCATCTATTCCACAGCAAATTGCTCCCTCCAAGGGTCGCTAAAACTTAACCTGGTTGCAGCCTGGGGTTTCAAACATTTTAACACAGGCAATATGAAAATCCAACAGGGCATGCAAAGACTTTTCAAAGTACTATCAATAGAACTTGCATAATCATATTACAAAACACTACAAGTAATCAGAAACAGTCATCTGCACCAGGAAGATTTTATTCCTCATCTTCCTCCTTGTGAACAACAAGCTCGCCTTCAGTGAACTCACATGGCTTGATGGCCACAGCTAACTGCTTGCGCATTTTTCTTACAACAAATGCCTCGTTTTCTTCGCATATTGTGACCACAATCCCTTTACGCCCAAGACGTCCTGTTCTTCCAGCTCTGTGGGCATAATGTGTAGAGTCAGTTGGAAGGTCCAGATTGACCACAAGGTCACATTCAGGCACATCCAGTCCCCTGGCAGACAGCTCATTTGTAACAAGAACTCTGAATTCACCATCCTTGAATTTTTTCAAGACTGTAGACCTTGCAAGCTTTCCAAGATCTCCATGGAGCTCAGTGGCTTTGATACCACGGGCCTCCAACTTAAATACAACATCCTTCAGTGGCTTGGTGTTGTTCATAAATGCAATCACTGTCTGTGCTTCCAGAGCATGGATGCATCTCCGCAAGGTGTCAACTTTGTGTTGAACCTTGGCTGTACAGTAGTAGTGTTCCAATGATGGTGGCAAGCTGCCAACAGCAGCTTGGTTCACTGAGTTTGATGGTGAGCTCGAGTTAGCATCAGTCTGGGATAATGCAGGTCTTGGAACAGTGATTGAGTCAAGCGGAAGTACACTCTTAGCTCTAATGAGAACTGGATCGTGACCCCAACTCCTTGCTGCTCGTATAACTGAAAAAGGAATTGTTGCAGAAACCAAGATAGTTTGACGCTCAGATCGCCTAGCAAGTGGACCAAGAATATCCCTAGATGTGGTACCAGGTTTCTTTCCAACATGCTCCAAAATTCTATGCATATCCTCACGGTAATTAAAAGACAGAAGCTGGTCGACTTCATCCAGTACAAGAAAGCGGCAGCCATGGGTGTGTAGCTTACCTGCTGCTGAAATTTCGGAAATACGGCCAGGTGTTCCAACAACAATAATTGGCTTGTTCTTCTTCAATGCTTCTTCTTGTCTAGAACGATTAGCACCACCAACAAGTTGCTGGACAAGTCTCTTATCATTAGGACCCAAAATCTTCTCTACTTCTCTCACAATCTGCATTCCTAATTCTCTGGAAGGAGCAATAATGACTGCTTCAATACCTGATCTTTTCTCAGAATTATCTTGCTCCATAGGCCTCTTCAGTGGGCCTATTTCGGAAAGAATTGGGAGAAGATAAGCAAGTGTTTTCCCTGAGCCAGTATATGATTGGATCACCACATCGTGCTTTTGTGCTATTATAGGAATAGCAGCTGATTGGACCTCAGTTGGCGCAGTCAGACCTTCCTTGTTCAACCGATCAACAAGCAAAGGTGGTAAACCAAGCTCTTCAAATGACTTGGCAGAAAACAGAGCCTCATCTACCTTCAGTGTCTTCTTTATCCCAGTTGACTTTGGCAAGGCACTCTTCGCTGGTTTGACATTAAGCGAAGAAACTCTAGGTTTCATATTGAGGGAAGAAGAAACTCTAGGTTTCACATTGAGGGAAGAACCTCTTGAACTTGGCTTAGGACCTCCAGTTCGTGCCATTTTTTCCTTCTTCCCATATTCAACCCTGTTTTGCACTTCTAAGCTAGCAAGAGTTAATGGCCCTCCCCTATCTTCTACAATTTGACTACCACGCCAAGCAGTCTGATGGAATCCAGCTGCCCGTTGTTGTGACAGCATCCTGAATGAAAGACGGTCTCCAAGAACAAAGCATGATCTGGAAGATGCCAGCGCAAGAACATTTCGATGGACTTGTCCAATACTTAGCCTCATTTTACTCCTTGCAGTGAAGTCAAACACAGCACCGCAATTATTCTTTCCTTCAAACCTGTTACCAGTTCACAGCAAGGTGCTATCGTGCCTGCGTAAATAATAACATAAATAGATTAGGTAAGTTGGGGGTTTTGAAGTCAGAAGACACAGTGAAAGACTTAGACATAATATATTTATACATGTACTACACTGCTGCTTTAATGGATGTTAAGGTGTTCATAACGTGAATTCGATAATTAAGGTATATTTGAAACTATATACCAGAATTGCAAAACAAAACTTATGCTTGGCACGCCTAATACCAGAGTAACATTAAGCATCATATTTACCAAACGAATCTGAACTGGCAGAAGATAATACTATCCACCATGAACAGTATGAAAATATATAATACTCCCTCCGTTCCAAATTGTAGGACGTTTTGGGAGGTTCTTAGGCATAGTTTGTGCTGTGTACGCAGATAGAGGTGCATGTCTAGATGCATAATAATATCCTATAAACCTGGAAAGGCCAAACGACCTACAATTTGGAACGGAGGGGGTATGTAGAGCAACAAGCAGGCACTGAGAAAATTCTAAACGAAATCTAGAAATAAGTATACAACTGCACTTCTTACTTAATTGCCAAAAACAAAAGGAACTGCACTTCCTTGGTAATATCATTCTATTGCGACATAAGGAGTACATGAAAATTTTGTGCAAATGCGCCCTTAACTACCAGCTCTTTTATGCTTATCAGACTCTATTTGCGTCTAGGATCTCAAAGGCTTTTCATTTTTCCCAGACAAATCCATAGTAGAGAAATAATCAGGCATAGACTGCGTTCTGGCTGCAGATTTCCTCAATTGCGCCCAAATTAAACAAGAATGATCGACCCAACTCCAACGGACTATCATAGGAAAACAACAGCAGAAATATAAGACCGCCGTCCGGCCGGATTGTTGGGCGAGCAACCAAGGTTCTGACTGTCGGGCACGGAGCCTTCGTACATATACGAAGGCCGCCACATAGAGATATACGAAAGTTAACGGCACATCAATCTTTTCTTGAATACCCAATCGCTAACACACCGTACCAACTCCGAATCTGCGAAGAGAAGGCATACCGTGTGCAGGCCTCCGAGTAGGAAGGCGGCGGCGTCCGGTTGGGAAAGGGCGGTGGTGGTCGCGGGATGCAGGAGGGAGCCGGAAGAGGGAGGCGAGCGGCGTCCGGTGGAGAGGGAGGCAAGCCACCGCAGGAGTGAGGAAGAGGCGGTCGGCGCAGGTGCCCTGGTGGATGGAGGCCGGCGTCCTCCGCTTGTTGCGCGAGGGAGGTGTGTGATTGAGATGGGGAAGCCTGGGAGATGGGGATGAGGTTTCTGGGACGGTGTTGAGGTTTTGGACTTGGGCCACTTGTCAGTGACTGAGACCCGATAAATAGGTCCCTTTGCCAGAGCTTCGTGAGCGGCTTGGGCACCAGCTTCTTCCGCTGGAAGCCCGTGAAGCCGCCCCACAAAACTAGCACCCCGGCTCCACCCCATTCCCACATTCCCACATTGATGCGTACCAAATTACCCTAAGTTCACAAAGACACTGTAAAATCACTACTTCCGTCCTTAGATATATGAGTCATATATTTAAAGGTGGAGGGAGTAGTTATGAAAAAAATGATAATTTTAGCGACATACTCCCTTCATTTCAAATTGTAGGTTGTTTTAGCATATTTATTGTTTTTCTATATACATAAATATATACTATGTCTAGATACATACTAAAAGCTATGAATCTAGAAATTCTAAAACAACCCAACAATTTAAAATGGAGGAAATAAAGTATTTTCTACATCAGCCCTCTTATAAAAATTCAACTGACAAAACGACTTGGTCTTCTTTCATTGCTCCTAGTGCAAATACCATATTTGTTTGAGTTGGGAGCACCCAATATTTTCCAACTCTATACAACTACTTTTCGCTGTCGTAGTAGGAGGGCATAACGGAGACGGTCCGTTTGGCGAGCAAGGCATTAGAAACAGTTGATTTTGATTTTTTCATTAAAAATGGATGAAGAAGCAATAATAAACTGTACTTTTAATCATTTTAATTCTTTTGTGTGCTGTTTTTCCTTTATTTGAATTCAGTTGTTTGGCTGAGATTATGTAAAAACTATGCCGTGTGTACCTGCAGAGGCAGGATTAACTTCCTTTTTTCTTGAAAAAAACATATTTTTCTTCACGGGGATTATAAACTTTTCTTTTGGATTATTAGACATGTTTGTCTTTTGAATTATGAATGAGGAGAGGGGCTTAAGACTGGAAAATTAGCAGCTGACACCCCACAAATTTTTGAGAGAATTCTTTGTATGCCATTGAAAATTTAACCCATCCCCTATGCCATCAAAATTTACCCTTCAGTGTCATTGGAAATTTAACTCCATCCCTTCGGTGCCATTATTATCACAGTACCATGAAAGGGCTGTTAAGTGAAGATGGAAAATACAATATTACCCCTAGATGAAGCATTTTTCTTGCTGTCCCCTAATGCCGTTGCAGCCACTACAAATGCTGGAGATCCTGGAGGAGGTGGGCATCAACGATTTGACGCGCTGGGGCTGCGGAACAATCACTGCCACCTCTCCTCCTCCTCCCAAGGTACTACACTTGCATCTGGTTGCTGCTGCTGTTTGTTTATGCTCCACTCAAGAATCAATTGGATTTTCTTCCAATTTTTACATCCCGAGAGTAACTGACCTGTCTTGTTTGCTTCCTTTTGCAGAGATCTCGTAGCTCGCATGGCCAGACGAAGCTTGCTGTGTTGGAGGCACCGCCGACGCCCAACGGAAAGAAGCGCAAGTCCCCGCCCACCTCCGGCCTGGGAACCTCCACGACAAGTTGACAACATGCTTGAGCCCGTCCTCACGCCGGCCAGCTACTTCCGCCTCCGCGTGGCCTGCCACCGGTGGCGCACACCCGCGGCATCCCCGGGGACGCCCCTCGACGTCTGCGCCCGCGTGCCCCGACGCGCCGGAGCAAGGAGGTGCCAGCCGCGGCGACGACACGCCTGAGCAAGTCCGGCGATGTGGTGGTCACCAAATTGCAGTGCATCTCGACGAAACAGTACTCCTCGGTGGTGCTACCCTCGGCCACGCGCAGCGAGGAGGGCAGCGCCATGGCCGCGCGCCGCACCTTCGCAGAGCTGCCTCGCATCCTCCCCATCAATGCAGGCGGGCGGGCTCGCACGAGCCGCGTCGATTCTGGGGCTCGGGCGCGGCGGCGCGCAAGACTGATGGCCGCGGGCCGCGGCCGACGGTGGATGAAGGCCCGTCGCCGTGGTGATTGCGGATAAGGTCGGGAGAGGGGTAAAAACGGAAAAATGGGATTAGACGGATGCGTTTTAACGGAGTCAGGTTGATTTTGTGGGGAAAAATAACGGCAATGGCATAGGATTGATGGAGTTAAATTTTCAATGGCACTGAAGGAACAGGTTAAATTTTGACGGCATATAAGGGATGAACTAAATTACTAATGGCATATATAGAGAATTCTCTCCAAATTTTTCCTGGCTGGACACTGTCCCGGGGACAGGATTCTAGCATAAACAAACCAAACACTGCAACGGCAAAACAAAGATCTGTACAACCGATGCAGATAAAAACAGAACTAAAAAACAACATTTACTGCAGTCAGTATAAAATGTACATTTTGAATTTGAATACACTCAGCTCGATTGGCACAATACAGAATGCATAAACATTCATTGTTCAGACAACTTATTTCATGGGCACTGGTACTATTTTCTACAGACTAAATCACATGCCAATTGAATTGGGTATTGCATATAGCTTATGGTTTGCATCCATGGCTGTCTCCGATTCTTGCATGGGTTTGACGGTGAAAGATGACCAACAATGTCAAGCACTCGTATACATGACGCAGAACTCTTTGATATTCTTAGTTTCCATGGATATGGGGTGCAACTGAGCTCATAGCTGGCATCCTGGCAGCTGATCCTAGAAGAACCTCTCAGCAGATGGATCGGACTCCAGCAAGCTGCCATAGAAATTCACCTTACAGGCACTAGGAAACTGTACTCCAGCTTGCTCGCAACTGTCCCTTGTAACCTGAGGACATGACCGAACATCCAGGTACTCAAGAGCCTTGAAGGATTTAATCACACTGCTGACCCCTGCAACTGTGAGCTGAACACAGCTGCTGATCTTCAAAACTCTCAGTTCAGACTGAAACCCACTTCCTTCCCCGTCCTGAAATGCAACGTCGGTTATTTGGTCACAGCACCCAACATCAATCGCCACAAGAAGTTTACAGTTAGACAGCAGGCATCGCAATGACGTGTCTGTTATTTTCAAGCACCAGTCCATTCTCAGGCTCCTTAAGCTGCTGGAGCAGGCAAGAGCAAGAGCTTGTATGGATGAATCGCTAATGTTCCGACATCCACCAATGACAAGAGTCTCTAGGTTATGGCAGAACTTAGCTAAAGAATAGATGGACTTATCTCCCACCTTGCTGCAGTCCAAAAGCTTTATCGACACCAAGTGTGATGAAGAAACCTCAGCGATTTCACAGACTCCAGGATCACCAACTTTATTGCATTTACTTATGTCAAGCAATTTTATATGATGACAGCCATCAGCTAGAGCAGATATACCGGCATCTGTTATGCTGTTACATCCTGCAGCTCCAAGATCTTCCAATTGTAGACAGCTCTTTGATAGAACAATCAATAAATTATCAGTTATTAATTTGCAACCCGTGATATGCAGCTGCCTCAATTTTTGGCACCCTAGTGCAACCGCCTTCAAACCTCTATCGCTCAGCTTTATGCAGCGAGAAACATCAAGGGACTGCAGAGATGGCAGTCCATCTCC
Organism: Setaria italica; assembly: GCF_000263155.2. Lineage (NCBI taxonomy): Eukaryota > Viridiplantae > Streptophyta > Magnoliopsida > Poales > Poaceae > Setaria > Setaria italica. Next base: position 32,319,288 of record NC_028450.1, read on the forward strand.
CAATTTGGCAACTCCAACATCAGAGATACCTGAGAGACACATGAACCGGCACAAACTGTAATACTCAACAGAATTTGTTTAAGAAAATGGCAGGGGATTCTCACAAAAATGAGTGCACCAAAACAAAGATCCACAATCTCGCATGACGATCATAACTTTTCCGGATAGCAAATTAGTAATATTAGCCACAATAACAAAATTCCAGGACCTCCCACAACCACTGTTGGAAATTGGATATCTCAGGAGACCATAACTTGGGTAGCTATTACTATTTACCCAGAATAGTAGTACCAGGCATACATAGCCAAATTACACAAACAAAATCAAAGTTGAAACGAAAGATGAGTATCTGCAATCTTAAAAGTTGAAGGGAAATCTTTGAGAACTGTACTGATGGAACCATTCCAATAAGAAAAATATTTGCACATAACTTTTTCCTTCTTTTCATAACTCCAATTTAACAATATTGAGAAAATACATAACCTGATTTCAGAAAATAAACCCTGCCTCTGCCAAGGATGAAATGAACCTTCAAAGGAGTTTATTTTCAAAGATGTACGTTCATACTTTTTAAATAAGTTAAAAAGTGTTATCTTTTATAAAAATAGTGATAAAACGGTTTAATCAATAAAACATTTTAATTTCTAAGCTGCAAAAGTAGTAAATAGGATTCCCCTTTGCAAAGGCAAGAAAGTTCTATCACAAACAAAAGGACCTAACACACATGAACCCCAACATTTCCCAGATTTATCTTCAAAGTAGCATAAATAGGACTACAAAGTAGAGTACAAGTAATTCCCTAATACTAGTACAGTACATGAGACGAAGACTCTCCAAGTAAAATTGAACCAGTCTCTAACGGTGTACTCCAAAATGCACTATAAGCCACCCAAGAAAAATTGCCGTGTGCACCAGGAAGACACTAATCTCATCCACTAAATAGACAAACAGCACATATGGGTAGCGGCAGAAGAAGAGATGGCCGCACCTTTGCAGTTCTGCAGCGCCAGGATACGCAGGTTGCGGAAGCTCCCGGCAATGACGTTGAGGTCATCGTCGATGACCCCGGGGTAGAAGGAGCGCGAGGGATTCTGGGAGAGGTCAAGCTCGAGGACTCCCGGGAAGCGCGCGGCGAGGCGGCGCAGCATGTCCGGCCCGGCGCGCGCGCGCAGGCGCCGCCGCTCGGAGCTCTGGATCCGGAGCCATCGGCGGCACACGAGCCCGAAGGCGTCGCGCTCCGCCTCGGGCCCCAGACGGGTGAGCACCGTGCGGAGCTCGTCGTCGGTGAGCACCTCGTTAATGAGGGCGCCGCCGCCGCCCAACGGTGGCGCCGACATCACTGGGAGTTCCCTTCCGGCCTTCCCCCTTCTGTCTCGTGAAACTGACGAAGTCCTGAACTGCTGAACTCTGAAAGAGGCGCGTGCAGAGTGTCGAAGCCTGCAGCCCGCTGCTTTCCCCTCTGACTGGACCGTAGACTTATAGTACATGTTTGGGATTTCAGGTTTCTCCAGGGGTTTAACTCTAAAACTGGCGGCTGACTGGGCGGTCTTGCTGATGAGGCGCCGATGGGGGCGGTGGACCGGCCGTGGACCAGGTCCATGGGCTCACGATGGACCGATTACCATCCGAAAGGGTACGCGATCTCTGCTCGATTCTGGTCGTCAGCGGGCACGGGGACGTGGGGCGTTGGATAATGGTCCACGGAGAATCCGACTGTGGCGGTGCTGCTTATTATTATACATGGATTGGTCCACAAGAAAGAGGGCGAGAAGGTAATTGTGGTATTCATTTCGTCGCTTGCACGGTCGAGCGGGGCGGACAACGGTGAGAGGAGGACAATTCTTGGGGTCGCGCGTGGAGGGCTTGCCAGCGGCCTTGTTCTAATGTCTTTGGGCGTCGAGGCGGCATCGTGGTAATCCTGCACGGCCACACAAAGAAGACAGAAGGGTAAGGAAGGGCTTCGCCATGGCAAAAAGTGATGACGACCGTGGCTTATTAGCGCAGGGGCGACGACAGTTCCACAACGGGAGAAGAGAATGCGATACACGGCCCGAAAATTCAAATATAAAAATCACCTGAATCCAAAAACTTCGAAACCTATTTTCAAAATCTAATTTTAAAACATTGCAAAACTATCCCTTAGCTCAATTCCTTTTCATCCAAAATCCATACCAAGTTTAATCTCCCTTTAATTCATTTATCTTTCCAAATCAGTACCGACAACTTCTCTCTAACATTCCTATCCTCCCTAAGCCATCACCATCAACCTTCTGATCCCTTCCTTCAAGTGTGCTCTCACGCACAAGCTTGCCACCTAGCCACACACAGCCTGAGCACGCACACAACATGCACATTATGCATGTACGAGCAGCATAGAGTCACGGACAGCAGCAGCACGAACACTACATGCAAGCTCCACACGCCAGGCCCCATGCCGTGCTCGCTCTGCCCTACTCGAACGGCAGCCTGACCCGCGAGGTAACCTGCACTACTGCCCGGCACCACGCCGTGTTGCCCCTTGCCGCGTCCCCACCTCAACCACGCCGTTGTCTTCAAGCTCGCCAGCCATGCCGCCTCGTCGCGCACGTCGTCAACGCCGTTGGCGCATCAGCGCCACCACAGAAGCAAGCCGACGCCGCAGCAGCACCACCGCAAGCCCGTACGTCGCCTTGACGCCTTGCTCCACCCACTCCCTGCTGCCTCATCATGCGCTGTCAACGCCGCTGTCACCTCAGCGCCACTGCCGCAGCAAGCCAACGCCGCTGTAGCACCACCGCAGGCACGCACGTCGCCTTGCTCGACCCACCCCCTGTCGCGCATTCACTTCATCTGCACCGCCGTTGCCTCAGTTGCACGGCCACGCAGTCCATCCACACAAGCTCAGTGCACCGCGTCCGCTCCACTCCAGCTACGTCCGTACGGTCGACCGCACATCACAACACCTCCCCCGGCCTATAAAAGGTGACGCCGAGCTGCTCTCCTCCGCCATCCTGAGCTCGCCGAGCCGCCCAGCTCCATCGCTCACCTTCTCCCTACCTACATCGAGCTCTTTGCTCCTCCACACAAGAATGGGGCGATGCCTCGATCTCCCTCTCCAAGCCACCCCTGCCCGAGGTGAGCCTATGCTGAGCTTCCCCATCCACTCCTCTCTCTCCCTATGCCCTTGGACTGGAAAATGGTTGCCGAAATCACCCTACGTCGAAGCTCCAGTGAGCTTCGGCCGCCTCCCATGGCGGACGAGCCTGAGAAGAGCACGAGCACATGTGCCTCTCTGTTGCGGGGCTCCTATATGTCTACCGGAAGATGGTTAAGTGATGAAACTATAAAGCCCAGCAAGGCTCAGCAAGCCTATTATAGCACGCTACAGATTAAAAGCCTATTTAACTGAAAAAATATTGTCAACATTTTAAAAAAAAAGTTGGACCAACATTTTGGAAAAAAGTTGGACCAACATTTCTTGGAAAAAAGTTGAACCAATATTTATTCGGAAAAAGTTGAGCCAAACATTTCTTTAGAAAAAATTGAATCCAACATTTTTCGAAAAAAAGTTGCACCAATATTTTTCAAAGAAAAGTTGATCAAACATTTTTTCAACCTTCTTCTCTGGCTCCGACGGTGCGCGATGGGCGGCGAGCTCACACGCGGGGGCTGGCGAGGCGCGGTGGCAGTGCGAGGATGGCGAGCCCCGTGTGGGGGGCGGCGGCGCAAGCAGGGGAGGAGAGAGGAGTGGAGGCTAGGGTTTTTGTTTGATCCAGATCTGATGGACCTCATTCGTTGCACGGATCTCAAATATTGAAAGTTACCACCTTTATCCACGTTCCGGAAGATGGATAGGATTTCCGTCTCTGTTGTCCGTCTGTCTCCTTGTCTATTCCTTTCTGTTATTCCTTCCCAGACCCACATAACACTAATCAATCCTACAGGCCGGCTACATACAGATTGTGTGAACCCAAAAACACCACCAGGCCATTCACGTGCAAATAAAGGCATGTGAAGCACCCACGCCTGACCCATTTATGTTAATCCATTTTCGAAATTTAATTAGGACCCAATTTTTATAAAGCCATATCTCAATCACTCGACCTCCAATTCACTTGATTCTTTTTCCTAAATTCCTCTAAAATTATATCCTATCTATTCCAGCTATTGTCCACTCCATTTGAGTTTGTTTTTGTATTTGCCATTTGTGTTGTCGTCACGTAGCTGACGGAGTGACCGAGGAGGAGAACGAGTTTGGAGGTCAGTACCGTGAGCCGGAGTACGAAGGCTATGGCCGCGAGCTAGAGCTGGAAGACCCGTACTGCGAGCAGGAGCTTTGAGGACGGCAAGTCCAACCTATTCCCTTTTGGTCATATTGATCCCAGTTTTCAAACACAACCCGTATAAGCCTTTTTATAAATTGCATCCAGTTATATAAATGCTCAGATTATTTTACTGCTTGATCTAGTTATTTTATCCACTCCTTGATTTTATAAATCTTGATTATACCTTAACAACATATGACTTATCGCTAGACATGATACGCTTTGTTTAGCCGATTAGCTTGATATCAATACGCTAAGGAACTGGTTACTCAACATCATTACTACTCACTTTGACAAATGCAATGGTTTTATAAAAGATAAAATGTATTGAGTGTGGTTGTGTGAGTATGGGTTGGGATTTTGGAAAAGTGATAAATAAACAACTTAGTGTTGGTGATTATTTAGATGGGGCAGATCTGGGTTCCTTATGTGGGATGCCTTAGAGTATTGGCTCGTGATTGTGTGGCTGAGTATGGAAGATATCCGCCTTGTCTTGATTAAGGAACAAGTTAATGTGTCATCTTGCTTAACCTAACTTATCGTACAACCACTCAACCTTTGTGTGTGGTAAAAGCTTAGCATAAATCCTACTAGCTAGTATGGTAGTATGGTAGTCGTCCAGAGGCAAGTGCGCAACGGTAGGCCAAGGAGCAAGCGTAAGCAAGTACTGGATTAGTGGCCCAGTTGAAGACCTTGTAGGAAGGTCAGGAACCCCTTGGTTAGCTCTTGTGGATGACTAGATAGGACAATGCTATGGTTGGTAATGGCTTTGATGGATCTGCATCGGCACTACGATGTTCGTGTTGCGGTACCCTACTTGTGGTTAAAGTGTATACCTCTGCAGAGTTAAAACCTATTTGAATAGCCGTGTCCACAGTTTTGGACGAGTTATGGCTTGGTCACATAACTAGCTATTTAGGAAAAATGAGCAAAACTTTTGGTGAAAATTGCATTTTGGAAATATATCCGGCAAGTGCGCCGTGTGCTACCATGGACGGGGTGTCCAGTAGCACCTAAAACTTGGATCCTTTGTATAGGATTACTCCACTCTTTCAAAACTACTATAATTATGAAAAGTATGTGTTTTGCAAAAACGGCTTTATAAAACTAAATCCCGCATGTGTATACTTTCTGCAAAATAAACCTTGGCCTACTCCTTGAATTATCCTTATGCATGTATTCTTATACCCCTTTCGTAGGGTGGGGTTGGATTTTCTGAGTATGTATGTACTCACCCTTGCTTTGTTGATACAGAGGAAGATCCGGAGTACGTCACTGGTGAAACTTTCGAGTAGAAGGTCACTTCCGCACCCAACTTGCCTGTGGCGCTGGGCTGTTAAGGATGCTTCCGTTGTCGTGCAGTGTTGTGTGCTGCTTATGGACTTGGATGTCCATATGTTGCATCTACAGTCTGTTTGTGTTGTATCTTTTTGGGTGTATGTTGACGGCTGTTAGCACACCAAGTTGTGAACCGTAAGTGCACGGATCAGTTGTAGCTCTTCCCTCAGAGTACTCCCCCAAGGTTTATCAATCCGTGAAAATTATAGTATAAGATCTATTTTAACTAGCATTGTTAGTATGAACTTTTGGTGTTGATGAATGATTCAGATCCAATCTAATAAACATGCACGGACAGATAACAGATACAGCAGAGGTAACCAATCTAGAGCAACCTAGACTATGCATACATTGTCATTCCGCGCATGGATAGCAAAGCAACATAGATATGATCTTAGTAAAAAGCATCTTTAAATCTACACCTCCGGTCCGGCTCCCAAAACCCCCTATCTTACACAAGAAAGATCCCATCACGATCCCCTCTATCAGCATAGGTAGATTAAAGGTACGATCAAGAGAACATGTTATACTCATTAGTAGATCAGGCATGCAAATCCGATCACAACGACCATAAGAACATCCTAAGCAATCAATCATCGATCAATAGATTGAAAAGCAAGCAAACCCAATAGAGCATAAAACCATAGAAGGAGATAACTAGATCGCTAAGAACATGAACACATCTATTACTTCACCATGAATGATTGTACATCACAAGATCACCATCGGGATCCTACCTTGATGTTGGTGACTCCTAGCTCCAGAACTCCAGCGTGATCTTCCTCGCAGGGTGATCACATCGGCAGAGGCTCACCTACGCTAACCCCGACAACTGCATGGCCCTTAGCTCTCCAAAGTGGTGTCCTTCAAGCTCCTTCTAATTCTCTGCTGCTTCACGTCAAGTACGTCATCTCCAATCTGTGGGCTTCATGGTGTTTGGGGTTATTTATATTCCAGAGGGCGCGTGGTAAAAATTGGAAGGTGAGGGGGCGAAGGAAACCCCTAGGCCGATCCGCCTGGGCCTTCCTTTTGCCCTCTCGCGTCCTGCTTTGTCTCCAAGTCTCCTCATGTGCTCTGAAATCTTCTTTTCACTTTTACATTGGCTTGGCACATCGGTTGCTTCAGGATGAGATTGATCTTCAATGACTTTCCAAATCTCTGCTTGATCTTCTCCAATTCCTCTTTGATCCCGATCTGGTCCTTACAATATCTTCATAAACTTAGCCCCTAAGCAATGTTAGAGGGTTGTTTGCCAAAGATGGGCACCAGGGGGCGCCAGAAGATGCCAGGCTGATCGGCCTGGGCTCCTCTAGGCCGATCGGCCTAGCCCCTTCCAGAGCCCGTTGACCTTCGTCTTCATCTGGTTCGACGCTCATTCAGTGCTTTATCAAACAATATGCTTTTAGGCCTAATTTCCTACAAAAACACAACATCCTCCAAAATCTGTTACACATGTGAAAATAACCGGTTTATTAGGTGTGATCTATAGTTTAGGTATTAAATTCATTCCATTATTGAAGATAAACAGGGGTAAAAGTGTGTCAATAACGAGCGTCAACAGTCTACGTCACCCGACCGTTGCCTAGAGAGGTGTACAGTTTATGAACCATCTGTTAAATAAATATGTGTACCAACCTTTCTGGGATTGGTATTTGTATCACATTTAGTCCCTGTGCAAATGGGGATGCTTTAGAGCAGCTATGGGTTGGCAACGAGGCAAAAGGGCGGGCGAGGGTCCGAAGATGGGGTCTTATATCCACCTGCGCTGGGGTTGTCGTGATTTGGGTGGCTAGATTGCTAGCCATGACAAACAAGCAACCAATCAAGGGGTTTCCTGCCACTTGCGTGAGTGGGATGCACCATAATGGGCTGGCGAGGCAAGTGGGGTGGGAGCGGCAAAGGCGTGGGCTAGTCTACGCGGTCAGCAGCTCGCTCAGCTTGGTGAAGCAAGGTAGGGAAAAGGAAAGGAAGGGGAAGATGGAGTCACTGTGGGGACCATTGGCAGCGGGAGAGGGTGCTGGTACCATAGTGCAGGGTGCATTATGTGTTATTGGCTGGGTCGTCGAGGTTTTGCGTGGTAAGCTGGGCGATAGCTAGGGGGAGGTGGGAGGCTTTGAGCCCAGATGAAGGAGGGGGTTTGGGCTAGATTTGGATGGCTCTATTGGTCGAAAAGAGAAAAAAATAGAAAAGGGGGAGAGGTAGAAAAAAATTTGGCCCAAAGAGGTTAAGGTTTTTTTTTTCCTAAAACCTCATTTAAATGAAAGACGAAACCTATATGAATGTAAACTTATTTTTCATATAATAAACACTATGCATCACGACATGAATGCAAAACATATTTTAAAATTTATGATTTATTTAGTTTATATTCAGAAAATATTTTAAAATTATTAAACACACTTCTTAATTAATTGTAACAAATTTTAGAAAAAATAATCTAGCAAATATAAAACTAGGGTGCTACATCTCATAGTCTAATTTTTTAGATGAAAAACAATGTATCCTCCCAAAAGAGGCTATTGTTGTTTATTTGTCCAAGTGGATTAGTCTTACAAAGGTAGCTCTACCTGACGTAGAAAGCTGATGGCTTCATTAAAGAGAAATATTTTAGTGATATGTTTCTACATGGCTTGTTATGGTCTTCTAGCCTTCTCATTAGAGTAAATCACGTGAATATCTCTGAACCATTGGTTGAAATCCTCCCTTTTGCCTTCATCTGTACATGGCACATAGATATTTCATACAATTCTCATTATGCAGAGATTTAAAGTACAGTGGCATGGCAAATTTATTATTGAAGACTTGATCACCATGGAAAAGGGGGCATTTCCAAACTACAATCATTCCCCCCTAAAACCCCAATAGATGGAATGAATTTTAAATTATTAAAAATAATTGGACAAAACATTTTAATAAATTAAAGATAAAATTAAAGTTACTTCTTCTAATTTCTTTAAACAAACTATATCACAATGACTTTCCACATTTTTATCTCTTATGGTGTCCCACTTATCCTCTGAATTAAGATGGAGCAAATTCCTTCGGCATCATGAAAATTCTAGATTGAATGTAGAGCAATTGTCGCTTTTTTGGCTACTTTTGTGTCATGAGAATTGCTTGATGTTTGAAGATAAACTCATTCTGATGTCCCTTTTGTTATGAGAAACTTGGTACTCATGTGGCCCATCTGATACTCCATTTATTTTTGTATGTATGACATATGGTGGCAAATATGATCTGTATGATATTCATTTGTAATGAGAAACCTAATGCTCAAGATTCTATTTATCTGGTCTATATAGTATTACTTAAATTTGTGAGCCCTCTAAATTTGTGTTTGATATATGTGATGCTTATCATCTCAACATGAGATATCAATTTACTTAGTATTATCTTCATCTCCATTTATTTTGCTATGATATGAAGCTCGAATGGCATGTAAGGGAAAGAGCCAAATTATATATACTTCATTCCATTGGAGGAAAAATAAGTCTTTTCTATAGCTATTTGACTGCTCATAGACGGTGCCATTGAGGGGATAATTCTTAGATTCCATGGCACTGAGGAAAAGTCAAAATATTTTGTGATACACAAAGAAGTAGTCTATATTTCAGTGGCACTCACGGAATTGGCTCATTGAGATGCTATATATTCAAAATATGCATAAGAGGTCACCGCCCAAGAGAACCCAACCAAGCCCAAAAATAGTAGACTAAATGAGTTACCATCAAGACACATGTGATTTATCATTCGCAACAAAAAAAAATAAGACCCTGAATTCACAGGATCCCAAAGATCATTAGGCTTGTTACATAACCAAAGAACAACAAAATTATTTAGGCCCTTTATCACAAAGGAACTTGCCACAACTTCCTAATGCAGGTTTCTTCCCTTTGGACTTCTTGCTAGATGGTTTTGGTGCATCATAAAAAAGACCAAGGTGAATATCATTGTGACCTAGATTAACCTGCCTTTTTTGGAAGGGTTAGATGATTATGAGCCTCCATTTGCAAGGTATGATTTTCCTCAACAATGAGATATGGAGCATTGGCGTCAGGTTTTGGTCCTATAGCAACACCATCGGGTGCAATTGGGTGGCCCTGATCCCCTTCATCTATGTTTTGCATTTCCTCGTCTGAAGAGGCATCTAGATCAATAATCATGTCGAGAGGGACTTCTTCTACCAAGAAATTTTCAGGAGAGGCTACTTCATGCAAGGGGAAAGGTTGTAGGGATAAAAACACATGATCTCCATCCTGAACCCCTCCATTTTCACCTACTAAATCTAGGTTCTGGTTGAGAATGTCTCCATCTTGCTGCTCCTCAATAGCATCTTCCATTATTTCTTCATTAATAATATGCTCCTGCTGAATCAAGTCATTCATCTCAATAAAGGATTCTCCCATCAGAATCCCCTGCTGAACCAAGTCATTCATCTCAATAAACGCTTCTCCCATCGGAATCTCCTGTTGGTCAGTATTAGCAATAGGATCCACAACGTCACCTTGAATTTCCTGAACAACATCGTTCGACTCGTCGAGGTTGCAGCCAGATGGGGGGATGTAGTTCCCTACATCATATTTGAGCTCCCCTCCATTCGATTCATAGATCGGCTTCATGGCATTGCATCGGATGGGGTTCAGGGCCAAGAGCACAATCCACATCATGATGAGAAGCATGAGATTTTTCATGGCCAATACCTATAGCTTAGGAGGCTTGGCTAAGTTTAGTGAGAGAAATTGTACATATGAGTTAATCCTATTTGATTGAAGGGTCTACAGAGCCAAGTATTGGTACTATATATAGCATTGGCATGGTGGCAGATACTATGTAGCCAATATTTATTTGCTATCACAAATGCAAACGTATCCTCGGGGATATCAAGAACTAGATTGCATATAATAAATATGTTCCAAAGATTCATATCATAAATGTTTAGTTGATATATCATAGATTTTTTTTTCCAAGTTAATTCATAATTGTCTGCTCTATAAGACGAATAATTTTCCGCATGGTTTATTTGTAACTGCTTGTCAGAATCTAGTATTTACTAACATCTAATATAAGTTTGCTGGTAAATTTTAAAAATACAATTAAAAATATCTTAGCTCGTGGCCATTTGTGTTGTAGACTGTTTGCGGGGTGTTGCATTGGTGGGAGCCAAGGCCAAGAGCATGACTAGGCTGGTTAGTAACATGATATGTTTTTGGTAGCTTAGCTATATAGTTTACATTTACGATAGTAGTTAGAATGTTTGATAGACTATGATTTTTGTTTTCAAAATCTCATGAAGCAGGAACGACCGCCCTTAAGGCACTACAACTAAGAAGGAACCTCAGCCAAATATGCCGAGAATACCCTCAAACCCTAGCTCCGCCTTATAGAGCCTTACTGTAATCTAGGCCAACCACGACTCACTAGGATGGTGACGACCGCAACTACAAACCCCCCCCCCCAAGGTGGGGTTGGTTCCCTGCCACTATTTATTGGGTTGCCAACAAAGGGTTTTTTTTGTTGCCAAGGATTTAAACCGTGGTCAGTGTCTCCCTCAACTAGGGAGCTTACCACTGCACTACAAGTGTGTTAATAGTTTTGGTTTCAAAATCTATATGTTAGAAATGCAAGTAACAAAAAAATTAGACTAACAGCATAACAATATTGAAAACCCCATGCAAGAAAAACAAAATACATGCCACTCAAGCAATCTTCACTCACATCATAACACTTGCAAGAAAACAAACATATATAATAATGAGTCATAAACTCTTAATGTGAAGCTTGCTAGAGGTATATATAGTGATAAAAGTAACTCAAGGTATATATATGGATCTTACATAAATAGATCAACCAATCACAACAGCCCATCCGGTTACCTTCATGAACATTCAAGTTTACCTTGAAATGCATATCATAAAAAAGGTCAGATCTCTATAGAGTTTATTGATAACCACAATGAAATTAAAAGGGTATTAATTCTATCAGCATGATTTAAATAATTATCCTACAAATAAATCAGAATAGTGTACAAGAGTACCTACACACAACACATATATACTATTAAGCAATTAAATAGGGCAATAGTAAACTTTCCAATGCCATCTGGACTTATAGTAGAAGAAGCACACAATTCAATTTTCTCATATGATATTTTATTTCTATCTATTGGTACCATTTGCCAAGCATAGTTTCAAATCACCCCATTATGGATATGAATAGCTATGCACATATGCGATATATGACCTCCAAGGCACATTTGGAATGGATAGATAAGACATTATTAAATGGATAATTCATGAATCTAACTTCCAAAAAAAAGAAGAATTCAATTAGCTAGTTATACTATAAACAAAAAAATCTATACCACTTATATAATGAATTACTAACTAAAGGCAAACTTCAAATGTAGACATTGAAATATGGTTAGTAGTTTTTTACTTTTGAAAATCAAACTTCCATGCGTAGGATATTCATATCCATAAAATTTGAACTAAGTTAACAAGAGAAAAACATAAAAGGAAAATAACATGATGGCCTCCTTTGTATGGTAGTGGGAAGGACAATGCACAGGTAGGATATACCGTACGGTGGAGCGGAGTTCTCGCTAGAAGTTGGTTGTGGCTTGTGAGTTGGCTCAGATATTTGGACGCAGGTGTGGGCTGCTTCACAACATCAAGAGCTTAGGTTTACCAGCATTGGTCATGCTAGCTAATGAAAACCATATCCATTTTCCAAGCACACAACAACCCATATTTTCATTCATTTTACTATACCTTGTAGTCGCAATCACAAATGAAAGAGAAAGGATGATTTTTTTCAATATTGAAGTCTTGTAGTTACAAGATAACAAATTAAAGTCTTTTTTGAAGTATCAATCATGAAAGAGGCAAGATTTCTTTTGGATGTATCAACAACCACAAGAGAATTCAAAGTATTAATTCTTTAGGAATGATTCTATATAAATATCCTATATATAGATAGATCAGGTACTGTGGAAGCATGGCTGCACATAGCACATACATAGCAATTATTATCAAATATGGCAATAGCAGACTTGCCAATGTCATCTGAATATAGCAGAGGAAAGAAGCAACTCAATTTTGCATTCAATACTCTATCTAATTTTACCTTTTTGCCAAGAGCCATGCACATAGATTAAAGCCACCGACTAGGCAATTTCCTCTTCAATCCTCATAGGATATGAATAGATATACAAATATAATCTATGAGTGTCAACGCCATACACTTCATGAATCTTAACTTTCAAAAAATGAAAACTTTAATGTGAACAACTCCGGTACTCTATTTTTTAAAAGTTACACGCATCTTAAAGTGAAAGCTACTAATTACTAATTATTCCCCTCTCATGTCACTTCTGGACCCGGCCCGACCTGCTCCAAGCCCATGCATGAACGACACCCTGTTGAACTCCTTCTATACTGATCCCTTTTATATCTGGTTTCTTTTCTGGCATGAGGCACCGAGCAGACCGGTGCCGGCTGCGCACAATGATGGCAACAACGCACCTCGGACGGCAGCGCTCCTATTCTAAAATCGACACTCAACACAGACAACTTCATAGCATTGCAGCAATTTCAATGGGAGCAATTCATTCTTATACATGGAGGCTGGCAAGCTGCTATGATTTAATAAAAGGAAAAGAAACGCTGATTCCCATGGAGTGCCGTCACCATCATCGCCACCATTGCCGCCAGTTGAAATGACAAAACCTCACGCAGAAAAACAATCTAGGGTAGATAGGGAATCGGGAATGGAGTTCACCCGGGTGCCCGGGCTGTGCATGGGTTGGGAGCAGGCCAGGTAGGTCCTTGGAGAAAAATAATTAATTATTACTCACTCTAAGATCCGTGAAACTTTTAAAAAAAGGAAGTATTGGAGCAGTTCTCTACTTTAATATGTTTGACTTTTAAAGTGAAATTTTTCTAACACTTACAAAATAAGTTCCTAACTAATTCAGACTCTTAAACTAGATATCATGATACTGATTTAGAAAGATTTAGTTCTAAAATCCATCTTACATTTGTAAGTTGGTAATTTTGAATACTCAAACCATCCAGAACTTGGGAATTAAAATCCCCATCTTTCAACTCTTCTAACAATGATGGCAAAAGAGCTAAAGCCCTAAAATATGCTATCTGTACCTATTTTAAAATATGCAAAATCTTTATTATAAATTCTATCTTCAAAAGTGGGTTGATAGACTAGAGGATGCACTTTTATAATTAGTTAGGAAATTTAATAATTGTGGAACAGGATTTTGCTTGAATATCTTTCAGAGTTCATAAATTAAATGGTCTGCGGATCTCTAATGTCTTTGATTGGAAATTGGATATGGTTTTAGTGAGTTGTATAGAAATACATAAGAACATTAGAGAATATTTAATTCTGCCTAGCATGATCACCATCGTCTACAAAAGCCCATGGCTTCAATACTTTGAGACAGGAAGCGCCCTCATCCAAATACTTATTTGAAGCAGACTCATAAGACAAAAAAAAAGCCTATTGCTAGCTTGATCGATCGGTAGCCATGAAACATCTCCTCCTCATTCCACTCCTTGCCGCCACCCTTCCTTGCATCATTGGGGATGCCACACAACTAGTCTATGATACAGATGGTCATGAACTAATAAGCAATTCCTCTTATTACGTTCTCCCAGTAGAACGTGGTGTTGGTGGTGGCCTCACTAAGTCGTATCAATGGAGACGCTGCAACTTCCTCGTGCTCCAGATGCGCAACGAGGCTAAAGTCGGCATGGCCGTGCGAATTGAGCCGCTTAATGCTTCTATCAGTGATCCCGTTGCGGTTCACCTATCAACTAATGTCAAGATCAGTTTCGATGTCATCACGGTATGTGCAGAACCCATGTACTGGCATGTTAGTGACCTACCGCCATTTTCAACATCACAGCCCCGTCAGTTCATCGCCGTCGGGAAGGACGAGGGTGCTGAGATGCCCTCCCCACCTTCACCAGACATGTTGTTCCGCATCGAAAGGAACAATGGTGCAATGAAGGGGTACAAGCTAGTCTCTTGCATTGGCACAGAGCCGTGCAAATATCTGGGATTGCATGCTTTTAAGAAGGAGAACTGGCTCACCACAAGTGCCTCACCTTTTGTGGTTGTGTTCAAGAAAGGACACATGTATGCGTAGATGGTACCGTACCTAAGCTTTATGCATGTTGCTTATATTTGTTTAAGCTGTGCACCAGTAGAAAGTCTTGCTTATGTCATGTAGTATCATATATCGACTTCTACCTGCAATAAGAAACTATATTCTATGATCAACTAAGAGCCGGTATTTTCTTTGACATCATTATGAATCAGTATTTTTGCCACATGAATTTGATTTTACTAAAGCAGCAAACACGATCTCCAATCGCATATATCCACCGCTAACTAATATATTCAATGTCTTGGGCCATTTCAGCTATGTATGATTATCTATTTTCTGCGGTCCCTCTCTTTCGTGTAAATTTGCGGATTGAATAAGGCAAACACCACCGCATCCATCACTCCGTGTGAATTTTATTTAGGAGCTGAGTCTAATTTAAATTTAGAATTAAGCTTAATCCATTCTGCTAGTTCCTAAGAGTTAAGCTTGCAACATTGGAAGAATCCAATGGCTTCATACCTGTGTTACTCCAAAGCACGGGCACCAAAGCCCACTCCCACAAGGTGATGTGCACGCTGGTCCTTGACCGTGTGGTTGCAGCTATCAGAAAAGATGTACACTCTATAGCAGCGTACAGCTTTATCCACAAGATATGCATATATCCTCATATCCTTCTTTTAGGAGGCGAGCTAAGGAATGAAAGAGAGAGAACAAGGATAGGCTTAATCTGGAAGGAAGTATAGGGTATGTGGTACGGAGGAAGACTATTTCTATTGGGATCTAGCTGCAAATTATGTTAGAACATTAGCCCGGCAGCACACCGCTCACTAATCTCAACCAACGCAAGCGATAATTCGATCTATCGAGATGAACTTGCAAGATCACAATTGACATCAGAGATATGATTTTTGTTGATAAGATTTGATCGAATTCTACATCCCCAGGGTATGACTGTGTGCACTCTTCCCCAATACCACAACATCGGTTGCTTTGGGGTGGTGTAACATACCACCTCCCTCTTACAAATTTGCTACTATGTTGTCATGATTACAACAACAACTCTCCTCTGATAATTATGAGTTTGATATGAAATTTACCCTGCACTTCTAATACAATTCAAAGTTTCATCGCAACAAGACTTGTACGTGTATATTCGATATATATTCTAACAAATTATGTAGGTGCGGGACATGGTAAGGTAGCATATCTCTCGGAACTCGGAAGGATGCCTATGGAGGTGAATGGCAGCACATAGGTGAGTTAGCACAGCAATCAGTCCACATAAAAGACATGGGGTGGAGAAGTAGGTAGTATAGCAGCGTGGATCAGTGAGAATTTCATCGATTTGCTGGGAAGGATGTGTCTCGCGTAGCCCAAATGCACAATTCAATGTCAGAGTATTTGTCTATTATTCTGTTGCAAGTGAAATATAGGAGCCAGAAAATCGGGCCAAAGTAGTAGGTCAATCAAATCTGGGAACTGAAAAATGGCTATCGAGAAGAGTTCGGATTTAAGATTCAATCGTCGTTTGGAAATGGTCGACATGGTTGTGATTGGTGAGGAAAGACCGTGAAGATCCTTTGTCTTGAGGCGCATGGAAAGAAGAAGCTCATAGCGAGATGAAAAATTTAAATCCTGTCGTCCTTGTGAGAACAATTTAAATATTTTCATTTGGCGAAACCAAGTTCCTTGGTCCATCAATCCTACAGTAGCAATTAACAGAACTTGGGTGACCAAACAATCGTCAACCAACCCAAATCGCAAGCGGAAGGAACGTGCCCCCATCAAAAAGGTGGTGGAGCAGTTCGAGGCTACCAACGTTCCAACAAGACGTTGCTGTGTGCAGTAGCCCACAAACTTCATCACTTCGACTGCCATACTGACAGGACGCACGCTCGCTCCCACGGACCTCCACCTCCACGGCAACCGGACACGCCTCGACCCCCGCCCTCGCCGATCACAGCTCGGAGATCACCTGGAGCATGTACTTGCAGCATCTCTGGTAGCTGACGAACCCCATGAACCAGAACTCGAAGCCGTCCACCGTCGCCACCTGTATGTACTTCTGCTCCGGCTTATCGGCGTTCTCGCTCGGCCTCACCCGCTTGATCCGCCTGAGGGGAACCACCACCTTGTAGGGAACCCGGGCGACGACGTCGCCGGCCGGGGAGGTGACGGCGAGGGAGCGGTCGCTGCGGAAGGCGATCCTGCGGGTGGAGACGAAGAGCATCCCGGCGATGGGGCCGCCGGTGGTGTAGAGGTAGCACTGGAGGGCCTTCACCAGCCGCTCGCCTTTCTCGGCCGAGAAGGCATGCCGGAACACGCGCTCCACGCCACCAGCCTGCAGGATCCTCGCGCCCAGGCTCAGCTTTCCCTTCACCGTCTCCGAGAGCTTCGGCCCCAGTGTCACTGCGCACCGCGAGACACAACACGTCAGTTCACGAACACCTACTGTTCGATCATCCACAGCCACTGGGGTGTGCTGAGGTGAAGTTACATGGTAGTATATAAAAGTTGTTGATCACTCACCATGGTCCCTGAAGCTCTGAGCTCGTCTTCCCAGCTTGTTCACCCAGTGGTTTTCCTGACCCTTGCTGCCTGAAAAACGTAACGAGTGAACTTCATATTAGCATCAAGTACGTAGTGATGCTGCAATAATGCGATACACAATCTTCAGCAGCGACGGCAATCTTGAGCGCCGGATCGAGAACGTACTGTGCTTGTAGCTGAAAGACGCGTAGGGGCTCGGGTGCGTCAGCGAGACCGCAAGGCGATCGCCGTCCTTCTTAGCCGCCGGCCGGTCCCTCGTCCCCTCCTCGATGGCGTACGCCTTGGAGGTGACTGCCACTCCGATCACATGGCTGCCGCTCGACGTCTTCATGGCTCTCTCTCTCCCCTTCTCCCTCTACCGGATTCTTCCTTAAGCGCGTTGCGGGAGAGGGAGAGAGCGCTTGTGCGTTGGTGCAAGGTTAGGTGGCTCGAGACGGCAGGGCATGGGAGCCGGTTTTATAAACCGCGCCGGGGGTGATGAAATCTTGGGCGAAAAGGGGGAGTGGATTCGTGCAGAGTCAGCACGGGCTCACCGGCGCCAGAAAAGCAGCGGTCCATGTTCGCGAAAAGGGTCGGGCTCTGCGTGGGGCTGTGTCATCCGCTCCCAAGCTTTCCGATCGTGCGCGCGGCCTGCCGGAGTCATCAGTCATCGCCAGGGGTCCGGCGATCGGGCGGCCAACCGCAGGATATTGCTTCTTTCCGCCGCGCGCGGGCGTGGAGGCCTTGCCGGATTTGTCCACGGCCGCTGCACTGCGGCGCGGGGACAGGTGGTGGCTCTCGGCGCGGCGGATGGCTTGCCGCTTTCGAAGAAGCAGCCCATGTGCTCGCACAATCTTAGCTTGCGCCGGGTTACGGGAAAGGATACGTGGACGTCGGGGTGGGGTGCCATGCCAGGTAGGGCCGTAGGATCTAATATATGGGGATTTAGGGTGCTTTATTATTAATTTGTTTTTTCAAGTACCTAGTACCTACCGTTAGTCTTTTTCATGACAGTTTTTTTCTTATTAATATTCCCTCCGTCACTCCGTCCCAGATTACTACAAAAGAGAGTGGAGAAAGAGGTAGCGGCAGAGTAGGTTATTGTTGAGTGTGAGAGAAGGTATGTTAAGAACCTTCTTCTAACCAAAACTACAAAAGAGAAGGTGCCAATATCAGGTCCACTCATTAGTCGGTATGGAAGTTATCAACCTCAGCATCAGAGCAGACAAGGAGTCGTCAGACGATAGTGGTGTGGCGCATGGAGAAGCCGAGAACGCTGCACGAAGGTGACACAGACCTCTGGAGACATGCGGGAAACTTTTCTCACAAGAAAAACAAGGAGGGGAATACACCTCCTCCATAGGGGAAACCAGCCACCACGAGAGAACATGCGGAGGACTGTCTCAGTGGGTGAGTGGAGAAAGAGGTAGCGGCACGTAGGAGACGTATCCTACCTAGTATGGAAAAACAGAGGGAGAAGGAGGACATGATGAATATCCAATGGCTCATAGTAATACTACTTTCCTGTGGGAACATGTCCACATGATCCAACTCATAGCAGAAGAAAATGCTCCCCTTTCCGTTCCAAAAGTGAAAAGAAAGGTAAGAACTCAACTTGACTGCAAACTCAGGAGGACAGGAAGGCCCCAGGTCCCGTGGCCTATGGACTATGGATGATGCAGAACCATGACGATCCAACGTGTAAAACAACGTCCTTTTCCAGCGAAAAATCTCTCTGGTCTTGCTCACTTCGGGATCGCAAGTGCAAGCGCGTAACAGTTCCGACTTCCGACCGGTCTCCTCTCTCATAGTCTCATCCGGCTTCCCTCCCAACCGAAGTCACCGCTCGCCACCCACCAGTCCACCACCCACACGTCTTCGGCCAACGAAGTCGGCCCGGTCCGTATCGCGTCCAACGCAGCACCGATTCGGATTCAGCACGGCCGCCACCCCGGCGCCGTGTCCCAGCCGCGCACGGCGCGAACCGAGCACGCGATAGGCCATCGGCGCCCCGCTGTCCTTGTCCGCGGTTACGCCAGCAGACGGAGGGGATCTTGGCTGCAGGGCCAGGGGCATAGCCTCCTCTGCCATTTCTGCATTGGCAAAGCAAGCTCTTGGGGGTTTAACAAGTACGCTCGGCGGCGCCGTGTGATATGGAAAGGTCGAAGGTGATGAGCGTGAGCTGGACCCTTACGGCGTCGATCTCGGCGAATCCTAGTTATGGGCGTTCGTGTCGATGCTGCCATGGAATCGTGCCACACTAGGTAGTGGAACCTCTCGGTTTCTGTCGGAATATCCACGGTGCAACGTTTTCAGACCAACAACAACAATGGTGTCTTCTCAGCGGAAAGGACCGAAAACTACGCGAGATATCCGTCTGAGAGTCCAGGCTGTCCAGCTTTGCAGCTGCTGCTTTGGAGCAGCTGGTGCAAGTTGCACGAATCATTTTTCTCGAAACTGAATTAGAAGCGAGTTTTTAGGGTTGGAGCAAATGCAAGGTAAGGCGGCCCTTTCTCTTTAGGCCGGGGTCTCTCTGATTTCTGGAACCCATTTGAGGTGAGGTGATGTGGCTCCAATGGGGCTCTTGCGCCTACTCTTCTCGGCGATAACTTCATGGCCAAGACAAACTGTGCTGCATTTGCGTATAGCCTTTTTCCCGTCCTAGTGGGTGAAAAGGCCCAACTAAAGGCCATCTGATCGGATAACTGTGTGAAGATTCTAAAAGAGGGTTACCTGATCCTGATGGTCCAAAGCAGGCGGACAGACAAAGCACATTGTTCATCCAGAGATGGAAATGACCTGACTGGACAGAAGGACCAAACCAAAGGAAGCTGTAAAAGTCGAAGCATGTATCGTTCCCTTAACCCCTTCGCCTCCCAGAACAAAAGAGATCGTCATTCGGCGTTTCAGTGCTAAGGTTTGAACGCTGCCGAGGATGTGAAACGCCATTGCCGACTTGGACAGAGTCCTCAGTCATGCATGGCTCCAACTTGAGTACTTGACCCATTCTAGTGATCTGGGTAGTTTAAAGCTTCCTTAACAAACTGTGCAATTTGTTTGTTGTTTCGCGTACCTCTAGAATATGGTTCAAGGGATTGAAATGGCAACATTAGAATTCTTGTGCTAGTTGGGTCAGAAAGCTTAGTTAGCAAGGTAAGTGACTGTGTAGGTCAGAGGAATTTTGTTTTCTGTTTTTCTGGGTGTCTGAATCTAATATGTGGTCGTCCACTGAACGATTTTGTTCTCCTGTTTACTTAACCAAGCTGGATACCTTGTTTGCTACTCCATCAATGCAGGCACCTGACTGAATAAGACAGGATTTTTGTGAGAACCTGTGAATTGAATTCAATTTCTTTCAGTCTGAATTTTGTATGGAGACAGTGAATTGAATTCCAATCTTTTTCAGTCGGTTATGTACCATCTTTCAGTCAGAGAGATGTGTTTTATTTTTCTGACCTCGTGTGTCTGAAACCATTATGTGGTCTCCCTACGCGATGATTTCCCCCTGTTCACCTAACCAAGCTGGGCAGTTTGTTTTCTACATCAATGCAATTACGCAGGGACCTGCCTGAATAAGATTGGATTTTGTAAGAAAGCGGTGAATTGAATTCAATTCTTTCAACGGGATTTAAACCAGTGAATTGGTTTCAGTCGCTCTGTCAGATATCGTTTACAGAGACTAGCATGCAGGCGCTAGTACCTGGACAGTCTTTGGCAAAAACAAAAAAACAAAACTGGACAGTCATATGTGTTGTGGACACGCTTAATGTCGGAATTCTTCATTCTTCAGACATCCAACTCAAAGCAACAAGATAACGTAGCTACAAATCGATCTTGGTATCATCCTGCACATCAATTTACACCCGGACTGTACGGAATCACTGCGTACGCACCCTGTGGAGCTTATTACACGATGAAGTAGCCAGACATTTTCTCGGGAAAAACGATATTTTGACAGGCCCTCTGATAGCACAATACCACTTCAGCACATGTTTTTTCTTGAGAAAAGAATGGATATTGATGGCACTTTTGCCATCCGCGCACAATCATTTCTGTTGCAAATTCATGAATTTTTCCTCTTCCCCAACCCCCAAAAAGATCACATGCCCTGATCGATCGCCTGTAACCAACTTGCTAGCCAGCCGATTTTAATCCACGAGGCGACCGATCCCCAAATATACAACGACATGTTGCATCCCTACACATACACAGACAGAACTATCCCAACTACACAACGAAGACACACGGCGCGCACATGAAGAAACCACTCCTCACCAGCCATCAGCCTAGCCTAGCAGCAGCAGCAGCAGCAGCTCCACCACGCGTGCGTCGAGCGCCCGTGCCCCTGCCGTCATTGCGCCTGCTGCGCGTACGCGACGGCCTGCTCCAGGTGCTGCAGCGACCGGTTGTAGCTGACGAAGCCCATGAACCAGAACTCGAAGCCGTCGTTGGTGACGAGCTGCACGTACTTCTGCTCCGGCCGGTGCTTGTTCTCGCTGGGCCGGACGGCCTTCATCTTCCGCAGCGGGATCGTCACCTTGTAGGGCACGCGCGCCCTGTCGCCGCGCGGGGAGGACACCGCCAGGGACCGGTCGCTGCGGAAGGCCACCCGCGCCGTGGACACGAAGAGCAGGCCGGCGATCGGCCCGGCCGTCGTCGAGAGGTAGCACTGCGAGGACCTGAGCAGCTTCTCGTTCTTGTCCACGGAGAACCACTGCCGGAACATCTTCTCCACGCCGCCGGCCTGGAGGATTTTCGCGCCCAGCGTGAGCTTCCCCTTCACCGTGTCGGAAAGTTTGGGACCGAGGGTCACTGCAAGCAAAAACATCGGGACCAGGAAACTTCAGTCTACTTTCCCAAAGCCACGGCCAAGGACAAGGCATCCTCATCAACAACTTTCCAGGTGTTGCATATAGGAGAAATAAGGTTCATCGCTAATTACCGTGTTCTTTGATGCCCTGAGCGATGTTGTCTCCCTTCCTGCCATGTTTGCTCGTCGGCCGATCGGCGGTCGTCGAGCGGTTAGCATCTGAAAGAAGCAATAGCTTGATCAATTGATGGCCTTTCTTGGTTTGCAGTGAACCGAAATCGAGCAGATAAAAGAACAGGTGCGGCTCTCACCATAGCTGGATTGGAAGGAACTCGGGAATCCTCCATGATCGGGCGTCTCTTCCGCAAGGAACTCCGGCTCCTCGATGCCGTAAGCCAAGTCCGGCTCCTCGATGCCGTAAGCCCTGCTGCTCACCGGGATGGGGAACTCATCCGGCTCCTCGATTCCGTAAACCCTGTTGTTCACCGGGATCCCAACCACATGACCTTCAGTCGTCGACCCCTCCATCTCTGAATCTTTTCAACGAAGACTTGGCAGCTGCTCTGTTCTTGCCTCGATACCTAACGTGCGGTGGTTGCGGGTTGCTCAGGCCCCAAATGAGAAGGGGGGAAGCTTCTTTTATAGCGTTGGTGCCTATCTTCTCCCCCCAGAAAGATCCAAAGGCCTCAGTGGACACCCAACCCAATTCAGCACTTTGGAATTGGGAATAGATGCAAACACAACAGTCCTCATCTCTTCATCATGATAAAAAGCTCGCGCGAGGAAAAGCTCGGTGCGGGGTGGCTACCTAATTTGCGAGACCACCCCCCGGCGGGGCCCCATGGCTTTTTGCGTGCGCTGGTAGAGAGTATTTTTGTATTCACGGCGCTTTTCTGAAAGTCACGTATTTGTTCAGCTCGTTTAGGGTAAGTGCATATGGAATTTATGTTCTTCGGTGCATCCGCATGCGAGATGCGTTGAAAATTTGGAGCTCATGAGATGGCACCAAATGGTTAGGTTTGGCTGTTCGGTACATCGGTGTGTGTTTGTCTTAGAGTGCACAACTTCACTGCCGGCGAGTCGTTTGGAGCTTGAGGGTTGGCAGTGTCCACTTTTTGATTAGGCCTTACCGTGGGAAGCATCGAAATGGGTGAAGTGTTTGACCCGGCGCTACGTGTCCAAAGAGAAAATCCTAGGGTCTGATCCATATCGATTTTAATAGAGAATGTGTCTGTCAGATGATTGCTTTTTCTGCTTGGATTGTCATCAAAAGTACTTGAACCCTAAGAAGCAAGAGAATTGAGTGCACCTTTTCGTTGAGTAAAAGCATTTCAACTGTTAACTGTTATTAGTTATGTTTGTTTTTTGTGGGCACACTGCATTTGAATTTAGTTGTATTATTGACAAAATTCTAAAATATCCGCAAAGAAAGTTCTAAATTCTTATAAATCAAATATCGATATGGGTCATGAAATTTGAGTTTGTGCAATCAAGACCCTAAATCCATTTCTTTATTTGAGGCTTTTATACTATACAATTAGAATTTTAGAGTGCTTGAAAAAAAAAAGAACTATCCATCCGGCAAAATCGAACGTTGGAAACAAACTAAGTACTGGAACTAAAGAGGAGTATCAAGAAGTACCAATTTAGTAGGACCAAGTAGAAGAGTAGTGGGACCAACCATCAATTTTATTTATTTATTTGTAATTCAAAAAGGGTATATGGGTAATTTCGCCTGGTTAATTTGCCCGACACCCTGGCCATGTTTTATCGGTCGATTCCATCGGCCTGGGCTGGCCTGCCCGGCTGGAGCACGCCGGTGGCGAGGTGAGGACGGGAGTGCCAGAATCCGAGGCTGCTGGCGGCGCTGTAGCGGGCGCTAGGCCGCACGCTGGTGCGCGAGTCGCCGCGGCTGGAGGAGATCCAGGGCGGCGGGGCCTGCCCTAGACGAGCGGCGCTGCGTCGACGCGGTCGTCTGATCACCCGGCGCGGCGGCGCTTGCTTCCGACGTGGTGGCGAGGGGCGGCGCCGGAGGTCGAGCCGGTTTCATCGGAGGAGTGCGAGAGGAGACGGGGATCTGTTTCTCGTGCGAGGACTCCGTGATGCCGATGGGGTTAATTTAATTTTTTTATTAATCAGCCGGTGGGGAAAATCAGAACACAAGGTACTTCCAAGTACCTTACGGTACTTTAAAAGCACCGTAACAAAGCTCTACAATTAAACTCCATAAAGTTGAGTTCGAACACTTGAAATCGTCTAACCAGTCCCATTAATGCGCGCGCGCACATATGCAACTTACTTGAGCCAAGGATAGTTGGCAAATTGAACTTTATATTAACTTGCATATATTCCTTAGCACTACAGAGAAAAATACTTCGTTTTACTCTTGCTTGAGATAGATGTGCGGTGTCTTCTTGCATCTTGTGGTAAAAGAAAGGAAGGTATCGTATTTGCAGAAAAATTATCTCAGAGACACTTTAAAAGCTTGACAAGTAGTTTAATTCTTGTCTTGTCTAGTTGTCTTGAGTTTACTGTCCCTATTTAAACTTGTCATACTGTCCTATGAGTTATCAAGTGACTTCTAATACAGACATGATACCACTTGAAGGGTTAACTACTTAACTTGAACAAGTTGGCACATTTGACTCCATTGATGAGTGTTCTTATCGATCTCAATCTGAAGGTACATGCAAATGTGTTCCCAGATCATGTACACAGCAGAGTGCATGTTGCAACATAAGCACACCTGTACAAAAGTAAAAAAAAAGAATAACAAACCCTGCACCTATCATTGGAGACCAGGAACCCCAAATTCAAGCATGAAGCATCCTTCAACAATGAAACCGGTCGCTGGACTGGCCCCTGCTAGATCCGCACCGAATCCAAATCTGGGCTCCCCGGGGATTGTCGCTGTAAAGAAAGCACGGGGGGTGGTGACACCTTGACGAGGCGGTGGAGCCTACTCGCCACGACGAGGCCGACGGTCACCACCTGCTTTGCTATGGGAGAGCGACACCGTCACGAATTCGGCCGCCGGGTCCTCTCCTCTCTCCCAGTCCCAGCTCCGTTCTGCTTTATGGCCGCCGGCCACGGAGGCCCGGGGCACTAGTCGGCGTCGCGTCCGACTCCCCGCCTAGTCAGACGCCCGTGGCATGGGCTTCCTGTTGAGAGCGCTCCTCTGGTCTGGTTGGTCCTTTTTTTTTTTTGAACGGGTCTGGTTGGTCTTGTTCAGTGGTGCGGTTGCATGTTGTTTTCCTTTTTGAAACTATATTTTTTCCTTTTCCTTTATTTTCTTTTTTCCTTTTGCTCTTGGGTTTCTTTTAACACAAGTGCCATTTCTCTTCTTTTTTTAATTTGGCCCTGTCGTGTAAAGCTTGATGTTGGACCATGCACTTACGTGGATGGGATCTTTTTAAGTTTGAGCATCCCACAATATGTCAATCAGTGCCCGGATTCCCTTCCCAGGGAAATGTTCGTTTGGAGCGTAGGACATTTGAGTAATCTAGTGTCGTCGTAGACTAATCTGATCTCTGATTTTATATGTGTTGCTTAGCGTACTTGTGTTTTGGTGGACGTTGCGTAGGAAGAAATGTCCAACGTAACGCATGGCCGTTGAGGCTTCAAAGTGTCAACGACGACGAACCCCAACTTTCTCTGTGCCGTGCCGTGTTTCCGAATGGAACGGGAAAGGAGACGAGGAATCTATAAGCGAAAACTTGCACAACACTCCGTCGTCCGTTGCTCCATCAGATGTAGAAGGAATCTCGCCAAAGGGGATGCAAAGCAGTAGCTGGAGCACGAAAGGTACGGCGACGGTGGTAACAGGCCGGGGAAACAGACTGAAGTTGCCATCAGCTTCACGCTTCAGACATGTTGGCAAAGTACCAAATGCAGTGTCATTTTTGGATCTACTTGAATAATACTTGGACCTGCCGTTGTTGAACTGGTAATGAAGATACTTCAGCATTATTTGGGTAAAGATGAACCAAAGTCTTGAACTCCCACCGTTTGCATCGTCGGTTCCATAAAAGGCTTCATTCAGAATTAGATGGTTCAGGTTCAGTCAAGGTCCCATGCAATCATTTTGCCCGCCATATATTTAACCGGCGATCGTTACGTTCAGTGGCTGTTGCTTATAAGTTGAGCCAAAGATTGGCACTATCAAGATAAAGTCGCCAGCTTATCAAGCAGCGACCGATCGACCAGTAGGAGCAACCTATGAAGCACTTTGTCCCATGGGGATCCCCTAGGAGCAAGCACTGGCCTGGCCATCCCAACCTCGCCCCACTGTTCTTTCCTTAATCAGGAGGTGCAACCGAGACCATAGAAAGCAAAGCCGATGCATCGGCCCCCTAGTGGTCGCCCCCTACTACCCCCCCGATATATCCAAATGTTTGCGCAGATCTCACAACGAGAGAACAGCCTTTTGACGTTGACCCCCACTGAGAAAACCGGTTGCAGTCTGACGGCAAAAGGCGGCCGTGCCTGTTGTAAAGTCGCTCCCAAATCAAAAGGCACGGCGGAAAGCAGGCGATGCGATCGCAGATTACTCGGGGAAATCGCCATTTTCATGCGTGGGCTCGTGCGATCGATCGTGCCTCTGCGCTTGCGCGCGCGGGGGCTCCACCCCTCACCACCCCCGCCAGATAAGGATGGGTAATGCAATGCGCGCTAGATTAACACGGGCTTATTAGCTTTTTGGGTTTGGTTCATTCGTGCGCTCCAGTCGAAAGCACATGAGAAAAGGCTCGTAGCGTAACAGCGATCCGACGGGGAAAAGGCAGGCGGCCTCCGTGCGTCGTCGCCGACAGGGCGTGGTGGCCTTCGGTCCCGTCCTGCCCGGCTTACGCTCGCTGGCCTGCCGTTCCGTGTCACTGCTGATTCGGCTCGAGAGTAAACTACTGCCGCTGCTGCTGCCTTTGTGCGTGGCTGCGTGGCCCGGGCCGGCCATTGCTCGCGCCTCGTCCACGTGCGGTGCACGCCGCGGCGGTCGTTGGAGGGTCGGGATCGTTCGGTGTTGGTGAGGTGGCTGTATGCTTGTATATATGTTGGGGGTCGGGTCGGGACCGGCAGTTCCTGCAGGCTCGGGTGGCTTTTCGTTTTCGCTGTGCGAGTTCTGGGAACCATATGGCCCTATCCGTATGTCGTTAGGTTCGGGTCGTTGTGATGTCCGGCGCTATAGGAGCTAGAGCGTGCAGATGTGAACGGGGTGTATCTTCTGGCATGCCCAACGGCCAATCTTGCATTGGCAGCCACTTATCCTATCAGATCATATCTAGTATGCTTTAATTTCTCCGACCGAAGATCTTGGAGCTCGGCAGCGGCAGATCAAGACAGACGACTACCCCCATGTGCTAGGAGCAGGGGGGCAGAGACAGAGTTGCTGTAGTTGCTTGGTGTTTTAATTTGTACATTTGGGTTGCCTTATATGCTCATGGTCTGTAGTGTTGGCGTCACCTATCACTTGATTCATGGAGCGTGATTGGCAGTAGATGATCGACTAGTACTTAGTAATAGTTAAACGAGATTTCATAAGATCACATGTTGGATCTGATCATTTGAACACTAGTTTAGGTGTACAAGTCGTCACTATTCTTGCTGGTAGGAGCGTGATTGTAGCAGGAAAACTGCAACCTAGAAATGGTTTAATTTGACAATTTGTCTTCCTCGTTCTATGGAGTACACGGAAAGTACGAGACAGCAATACAGAACAGACGGACTTTGTCTGCCGAGGTGTTTGCTGAGATTGTATTACAAAAATTGCACCTACTGCACTAGCTCCTAGCTAGGAAATAAGGGAACAATCAGGTAACAACCCGCGTTGCATTGGCCGGTGATGGTGGATTACTTGTGCATGGGTGCCGTGACACTTGGAGCGGCTTTTGCTGTTCGAAAATGGAGTAGAGCTAGCATTGGTCGTTCCCTCGTTTCGTGTGATCCTTCCTTGTCGAGTAGTCATGCACTCATGCTTGTGGGCTGCGGCGAACCATCGATAGGCCTGCATATCCATCAGTCGCGCAGCGGCCCGTAGCCCAATGTGAGGCGCGGGCAGGCCCGTGCGGCCGTGCCTGGTGGGCTGGATGACATTGGTGTTAATAGTATTACTTATAAAAACAAGTTAGCACCCTAAGCACAAAGGGGATGTAGCTCAAATGGTAGAGCGCTCGCTTTGCATGCGAGAGGCACGGGGTTCGATCCCCCGCATCTCCAGATAATTTGGTTTTCTTTTTTTTTATTTTCATCAGTCCAGCTCACTTGTTTCCCTTTTTTTATTTCAAAAAAAACTTGTTTCCCTTTTTTTATTTCAAAAAAAACTTGTTTCCCTTTTTTTATTTTCCTCACGCCAGCTAGTGAGCTGGCAGTAGCACATGTGAGCCATGTAAGGGATCCAAAGGCCACAAAATTTGCAGGTGCTAGCACCTAAAACACTCAGGTGCTATATAAAGATTGACGGTCCTATTATAATGGCATCATTTCCTTGTCCATTTTACAATACGGCTGCTCCCTTTCCTTTTGTACAAGAACGAAAAACGCCCAGACTATAACATTTCAAAAGCCAGATTTCTTCAACTTTCATACACATGAACGATCATCTCGAAGTCACGTCGTACGATGCCCTAGTCAATATTGACCGCTGGAACGCTCTCGTGTCGTCTTGCAACTTCAACCGGCGTGCTTCCCCGCCGTCGGCACGCATCCGGCGAAGAAGTCCACCTCGCAGTCCCTCTGTGTACAGTGTACTGTTTATCTTCTCATGCTTCCTTTGACATCTCTGCCACGTCGACAAGGCGTCATGCGCAAAGGCACAGCCCAAGACCAAGTGGTTCCCTTGAATGTCAGCAACTCAGCAGTCATATGTCATCTTGAGTTCTATATATGATTCTATCGCGTACAAGACGTAGGCGCATCTCAATTTCCGCAGCTAGCCGCCGCCTCGTCCATGGCGGCTTGGCCCTTGGCGCATCGGTTTGACTTCCCTTACAGGGATTTTCTTCGACCTCGCCAGGACAAGGCTGGAAACGCTAGCTGGAACCAAAGATATGAACTACATGCACGCACGCTACGTCCTCCCGGCGGCACACGCGTTCCCAATAAAATGCAGCAGGGATCGCCGGTCGCAATTCACAACAAGCTAAGCCCAAGATGTCGATCGCCACCAGCCGCCTCGTGCTTGCATTGGCGGGCGTCCTGCTGGTCGCCATGGCAGGCCGCTGCAGCGGCGACGATCACGGCCACCGACGCGAGCTGGCCGACGGGTGCCAGCAGAGCGGCACGCTGCGGCCGGACAAGGGCCACTCGTGCGACGAGTGCTGCAAGGCCGGGAAGTCCTACCCGACGTACCGGTGCTCGCCGCCGGTCGTCTCCGGGAGCACTAAGGCCATCATGACGCTCAACGACTTCGACGCGGGCGGTGACGGCGGCGACCCGTCGAAGTGCGACGAGAAGTTCCACAAGAACACGGAGCGCGTCGTGGCGCTGTCCACGGGCTGGTACGCCGGCGGCAAGCGATGTGGCAAGAACGTAAGGATCAACGCCAAGGGCAAGTCCGTGCTCGCCAAGGTCGTGGACGAGTGCGACTCCCTCCATGGCTGCGACAGCGAGCACGCATTTCAGCCGCCGTGCCGCCCCAACGTGGTCGATGCGTCACAGGCCGTGTGGGATGCGCTGGGCATCACCGGGGACGAGGTCGGCGAATACGGGATCACGTGGTCGGATGCGTGATGAGATGTCTCTCTGTGACTAGACTTGATGCTCTTTACGACATTCAATGTGTGTGTCTCGCTCAATAAACCATTTCATGTCTTAACTCCAAGCTAGTGTGTGTTGTGCACAAATCTGTTTTTATAATCGATGTTTTAAGTTTTTTATGTTTTTTTATATAACTATGATTTTTCTACCAACTTATAGTAAGATACTCACTCCATTCTGAAATATAAAGGCATTTGCCGTAAGTCAAATTGTACTTAAGTTTGACAATTTTATTTGACCAATTTTATAGAAAAGGACAAGGATATTTAGGATGTCAAATGAGGATAATTAGATCAATAATAAAATATATTTTCATAATTTATCTATTTGATACATTAGATATTAATACTTTTCTCAATGAACTTGGTTAAATTTGAACTAGTTTAACTTTGAACAAACCAAAATGTTTGTATGTTAGGATGGAGAGAGTATAATAATAAAATTATGACATTACGAGGGAATTGCACAATGAACATCTAAGCTAGGCTGCCATTGCCACGCATGTGCATGTTATTGTTGATTCGTGGAGAAGAGGACTATGCGGGGACAAATCGTGAGGTGTTCACCTTCGTCAGGTCAGCAACCACCCACCTCCGCAATGTTGAGTACGCACGCGCTCGTACGCGAGCGTTGCTGGCGACCGACGCCAGCGGGTCCACGCGCGTGGGAGCAGCGGCGCCCGCGGCCCGCGCGTCGAGTGTTTGCAGTTTTTTTTTTCCTTTTTCTTTTTTTTTCATTCAATCATTTTTTTTCATACCATTTGTATCCATATATAGTTCGTGTACAAATTATGCGCATAAGTTATCTAACAACACTTTTGTAAAATTTGAGGCAAAATTATATCCGTACAAGTCATGTGTATTATGAAAGTTGTGCTATACACACTGGTAGAAAACTCGGCATTAGTCCTGGTTGGTAGGGGTCAAAGATCCCGAAAATCCATCCAGGCTAAAAATTTCGAAACGAATGGGGTTCTTTAGTCCACCCGGTACTAAAGATCCCCTTTATTTCCGGTTGGTAACACCAACTGTGACTAAAATGTTTTCAAAAAAAATAAAAAAAAACCCACCCACGCCGGTGCCGCCCGCCCGCGCCCACGCTGCCCGCCGCCACTCTACCACCCGCGCCCGCCGGCCGCTTGCCCTCGCCCGCCTTCACCTCGCCGCCCGCACCCGTCCGCCTGCCTCTGCTCGCACCCGCCGCTCGCCCTGCCCTCGCCCCGCTGCCGCTCCTTACTGCCAGTGAGGGGCGAGCAGAGGGGGAAGGGGAGGGGCAAAAGCTAGAGAGGAGGAGAGGGAGGAGAGGAGGGGCTCGGTGGTGGAAGGAGAGGATAAGGAACGGTAGGAGGCCCTGCGCCAGAGGATAAGAAGGAGGGAGGATTAAAGGGTGGGAGGCGTCTACATGCGCACGTGGGAGGCGTTTTGTCCCAATTGGTGTTTCCAACCTCTATAGGGGCCTTTAGTCCCGATTGGAATTACCAACCGAATCAAAGATTTAGTCCCGGTTATTAATTCCAACCGGGACTAAAAGGGGGCCTTTAGTTCTGGTTGGTGTTTCCAATCGGGATAAAATGCTCCCTCGTCCCACTAGCTGTTACAACTCGGGATTAAAGCCACTTTAGTCACGGATGCAATGTTAACCGGGACTAAAGAGGTTGGATGGAAGATCATTTCTCTATGTAAGAAGTTATCATGAAAAAATTATACATATAAGTTGTGCATCCTTTGAAAATTGTACGTAGAAATTACATGCATAAGTTACGTGTGTTAAGAATTTATGCTAAAAAATTTATCCATAGTGTTTGATGGTAAAAAATTATGTGTCAAAGTTACGTGTATATATTGTAAAAATAAAAAGTTATAGGAATCAAAATATTCCAAAAATGGAAAGCGCGGAAGGAGGGAGGTGGCTGTCGGAAACCGAGCGCTCGCGGTCTTACCGGCGCGCGCGCTCGCTAGCACCGCCCACCCACCTCTCCCTCCATAGCTAGCCCTAGTGGCCTGACCAATTTCTAGAATAAGGTTAGTGTAGAGAGCGACAATGCTACTAACGAATATGAGCACGCCAACACGTGAGGTTACTGAGGTAGAATTGGTTTGGTTTTTCATTTCTATTTTCTTCTCATTTTTCTTCTAATCTTTGTGATACCTGTTTCTTCGTTAGGATCTAGCGATCTGCTACTTGTTTTTTCATTATACTAGTAAAAGAACCCGTGCGTTGCTACGGCGAAATTGGCACGCGATGTTTTTTATCGTGTCGTGTAGCGCACCACATTTCTCCCGATCCGACCAGGCCCCGACCCCTGCCCATGGCTGCGCTACCCATGGCACACCACTGTCGTGGGCCCCACTTCGCTTTGCTTCTGCCATCCGGTTAGCCCTGCGCCTACCCTCTACCTCTCTAATCCTCGCCACCGGCTCTTCGGGATCCAGGTCGGACCCGTGATGTAGTGGCCTGTTAGCTTTCCACCGTTCGAAGTGGGCAGTGATCGCTGCTCTGTGAAGCCAGCCTCACGTTGTTCATGCCACTTCAGGTCCAACGAAGCCCCCACTTCAGGTCCAGCGAAGCCTGAGCTTTCACTTGGGCTGCACAAGCCATTACAACTTGGAATGGGCAGGGCCAGCAAGGGCACACCACAGACTTAACCTCAAAGTCCGCACCAAACATCCACACCACCTTAATGCCCCCACTTGGGTTACAAGCCCGCGCAACCGAGCTCGGCGAGGATGGCTCGTGAGGACAAACATTTAAGCTGGTGCGGCGCTGTTTTGGATGGCGAGGTGGTACTAATCTAAGGAATAGGAAAATTATAGGTGATCATATACTGAGAAAATTTTCTCTCCGTCCGGGATGGGCCACCGCTTTTTCTGTTTTGAAAAACAAAAAATAGGGGAGGCTCTTCGTTGCTGTGCAAGTCTCGATAGCTTGCAAGCTTCTTGCTTCCCCTACTCGCGTTGCACGGTTCACTTTCACGCATCAGCTCATCTACGGCATGGCTAATCATGAACGCCTCAATGATGGTCCGGTCAAAAGACCGTGTGTTTAATTACTGAGCACGGATCGCTGTGCCGGTTAGCATCAATCGGTATAGAGTATAATAACAGCACGTCGTCGTCACCGAACGTGGCACGACTTTCTGTTAGCACTAAACAATGCTCCCCAAACCTCCGCCCCTCGCTGCCACGGCCGCGCTGCAGGGTCCTTCCCCATGCCTAGCTACGCGCTGCCAGAGTCGACCGAGCCCGCGCCTGCGTTCCCGCCCGTCGAGCTCCGCGCT
The DNA here is from genome assembly GCF_000263155.2 of Setaria italica. Classification (NCBI taxonomy): domain Eukaryota; kingdom Viridiplantae; phylum Streptophyta; class Magnoliopsida; order Poales; family Poaceae; genus Setaria; species Setaria italica. The sequence goes on from NC_028450.1 coordinate 32,352,425, forward strand.
CCTCGACGGGCACCACCTTAGGGAGCAGAACTGGGTGTTCCGCGTCATGGTTGTTTTTTTCTCTGGTAGAAAATTCTACCTTATCCTATCCGTTTCTCCCTTTCCTGGACCCGTACATCTCTATCCTCCGCCGCGTAACCCGTGGCTCTGCTCGTCCCTGCCGCTACGCCCGCGCCCTCGCCGTTCTTCTCTATCCCTGCCTGCTGCGCAGCTCTTCTGCGACCCTGCTCTAGTCGCGCCGTGCTGCGCCCCCACCGTTCTTCTCCATCGCCATGCCGCATCTCTGCCCGCCTGCATCTCGGCTGCGCGCTCCGCCGGACCTCTCCGTCGAGCAGCGTGGGGCAGCGGTGCGCCCCCCACTCCGGCCGCCGGGGCGCTCAATCCCCTCCGTCGCCTCTGTTTTAAGAAAGGAGAAGCGTTTTCCCCTTTAACCCCCTCCCTTCCCTCCTTTTTTCACCCAAGGCCCCTTTCTCTTCAAAATTGGACTGCGGGTTGATTACTGAAAATTTGAAGGGCTTTTTCGTAAAATGACCATGACGGTTGAAGGATTGAAAGAAACATCCTCTCTTTAATATTAGGTATAGATTTCAGTACATCTTCAAGTTGTTTTTTAAAAGTTCGATGCGCTCAATAAAAAATGTTCTACTTTACATGAATCTATTCCAGCTTCATTAGAAAATAATGAGTTATTTTGCGGTACACAATACTACTACTTGGTGGTATATAGTATATATAAGATCTAATTATTCATTATTATGGATAATTTAGTAATTATTACATTGTAAAAAGTGATATTTCAAATGGAATGGTGTCAGTGCGAAATCTAACCGACAAGTAAATATTTGTAGTTTTGTCGTGCGTTAGATCGGATATGGCATAGCACGCAATGATACAGGATGTATACTGGTTCGAGCAATGCGCCCTACGTCCAGTCGGGGGTCAGTCGGTCGACTTTATTCCTTAACCTAGCTGCTCAAAGTTTGCAGTGGAGGTACAAACAAGAGGAGAAGAAGAGGGGGTGCCTGAGTCCTGATCTTATATTCTCATCTCAGTGGAAGAGAGTGGCAGGAGCTCAGACGAGCGCTAACTGTGTGTGTGAAAGTGTGAGAATGTAAGAGTGTGTGTCCCCCTAGAAGCGCGCGGGGGGAGGGGAAGGGGGGGTCCGTCCCTTTTTATAGTCCAAGGGGACAGTCCTCGGGGGAGGATAAGAGAGTGAGTGTACGGGTGCTGCCTAGTCTTGTCGAATCCCACGTCGGTGGATACGGTATGGCTTCCGTCCTCGGTTCCTATTCTCCTCATCAAGCCATTACGCCATAGCGGGTAGGTTTACAGCACCACTGTGCATACGTGCGCAGGGCGTGGCGTGATACGACTCCGCGTACGACCGGCTGATCCGGGCACCACCTCGTTATACACCCCACTTGCTCCTTGAGCCCACTCCGAGCGGGCGTCCCTGGTCGGGGGATCAGTGCAAGTGGTACGACAAATCCCCAGTCGGGGGATCAGTGCAAGTGGTACGTCGAATCCCCAGTCGGGGGATTAGGTCGGGAGCACTCAGTCGGGAACGCTTGATCAGGAGCACTCAGACGGGAGCGCTCGGTCGGGAGCACTCAGTCGGGGTTGGACTGTGGTCCCACCCCCGGCTGGCTCCCTCTAGTCGGGGTGCCGACCCGGCATCCTGGTCGGAGGAGCCGGACGGCGGTCGGGTCATGGTCTCAGCCCGGCTATGCGTAGCTGGGCCAGCCCAGGTACACGTTGTTGTTGTGCCCTTTATTGGGCTAAGCATCGCAGGAAAGTAGTCCCGTTGGGGACCCTGGGTCTATGGACCCGTCAAATGGTCTTTTAAATTTTATGTTAGTATCAAAGATAAAATTATAGTGGTGCCATTTGTGTTCGTTTATCATGATACCTTTAAATTACATATACTACTCATGTATACTACCTATACCACATGTGAAGGTTTCAGTAATATACAATTAATCTTACCCATACCACATGTGAAGGTTTCAATAGTATACAATTAATCTTGACCGTTAGATATTTTTATGCTAGTCATTTTCAAACGCTAACTAGTATTGTGTTCGCTCAAAATAATTCCAGCTTAACGAGAGAAAGTTCTTGCTTAACAAAGGGACGATCGGAGGACCCTGACAAGTGACAACCCCTTGTCCCCAAGATTGTCAGGGCAGGTCTCCCAAAACTTTTGCCGACAAACTTGAAACGAGCGTGATCGAAGAAATTAAGGATTGCACAGATTAATAATGTTGGAGAAATCAGGTGACTCTATCAGGCCGCGTGGCGGCGTGGGAGTGGCGTGTTGCCGGTTGTGCCCTTCTTCGTGGAATCGTCACTCTCGGCCGCCGGTGCACCCGAGACGACTATCCGAAGCGGCTATCCCCGGCTCCCCGCTGCTCACACCGCCAGGCCGCAACACGGAACGGACTTCATGTTTGGCACATAGCGCGCCTTCTTCTTTGAGCTAGCTGCGAACGATGAGCCCGTGACAGTCAGACGGAGCCACGGAGGCGGGTACGGAATGGCGGCTGGCTCTCTGCCAATTTACGCTGCATGCCTGCTCACATCATCTAACTGAAATTACGGCTGTAAGAATTCATAATCAATGGTAGTTAAACTCCATCGAAACTCAGATTGAGGACTCCGGGCATTGGTGATCACGATGATTCTAAGCTTAATCAACGAGGGAGTGACTATAAATACTACATGGATCACCAGATGACCATACCCAACAAGGCAACAACTCTTCTCAGTGCTCGCAAGATGTCGACGACCAGCCTCCTCGTGCTTGCTCTGGCAGGCCTCCTGCTCGTCACTTTCCCAAGTCTCTGCGGCGGCAGCGCCGCCCACCGCCTGGAGAAATGCCATCCGAGCGGCACGCTGCAGGGGCCGAGGACCGGCCACACGTGTGGGGAATGCTGCAAGGCCGGGCACTTCTACCCGACGTACCGGTGCTCGCCGCCGGTCACCAGGCACACCAAGGCCATCATGACGCTCAACGACTTCGACGAGGGCGGCGACGGCGGGGACAAGTCGGAGTGCGACGGCAAGTACCACAAGAACACGGAACGCGTGGTGGCGCTGTCCACGGGGTGGTACCACAGGGGCAAGCGCTGCCACAAGCACATCCAGATCCACGCCAAGGGCAGGTCCGTGCTCGCCAAGGTCGTGGACGAGTGCGACACCCTGCACGGCTGCGACAAGCCGCACGCGTACCAGCCGCCGTGCCGCCCCAATATCGTCGACGCGTCCAAAGCCGTGTGGGACGCGCTGGGCATCACCGGGGAGGAGGTCGGCGAGTACCCTATCACCTGGTCGGATGCATGAGCTAGCGGGCTTTGAGACAAGCTTGCGCATGCATGGTCGCTTTACGAATTATTACTTGCTCATCTCATGGGGTTTCCGGTGTCCTGATGTCATGTTCTCCAATGCTCAATCTCGATGAATTAGGCCCTGTTTGGGAAGGGCGTGTTAAAATTTAACAGGGTGTTAAACTTTAACACCCTCAAATAAAGGTGTTAAACTTTAGTATCTTGAGGTGTTTGGATGATCTGTTAAAATTTAACACCTTAGGTTGTAATTGACAACTTTACCCCTCATTACTCCTCTCAATGGCAGCCAAATACCCCTTCTTCCTTCTTCTCCTTCCTCCTCCTTCCTTCTTCCTCCTTTCCTGCGCCTGCCGCCTCCGGCCCCACCCCTGCTCGGTCCACGCCGTGCCCGGCGCCAACGTCGGCGTCGACGCTGCCGGCCGCCCCGTCGGCCCCTCCCCTGCGCATGCCGCCTCCGGCCCCGCCCCGCCGCCGGCGTCCCCTACCGCGGCGCTAGCGGCCGCGCCCGCCCGAGCCCCCAACGCCACCACCGCGCCCGCCCGAGCCCCCACCGCCACCACCTGCGCCGCCCGCCGGTCCCCACACCACCGGATCGGCCTCGCCCGCGCCCGCACCCGCCGGCCGCGCCAGCCGCCGCCCACGCGAGGCCGCCCGCGCTGGCCGCCGCCTGCCGCCCGCGCGAGCCCGCCGCGTGCTGCCCAGCGTGGCATCCCGACGCAGGAGCGGCGCGGACCGGCGGTGGCGCGCGATGGGCGGACCAGCGGCGGCGCGACGGGCGGACTGGCGGCGGTGCGCGACGTGCGGATCGGGGAAGGAAGATGGGGGCAGTGGAGGAGAGAGAAGAGGAGAGAGAGGGGGGCAACCAGGGAATAAGTGGGGAGGGGGACCACTTTTAACACCTTTAGCACATTTTAACACCCCCTCCATGTGTTTATGAAAAGAGGGGTGTTAAATTTTAACACTTCATCTTTAACACTTGTGTTTGGCAACCAAAAGTGTTAAAATCTGTTAAAAAGGGGGTGTTAAACTTTAACACCCCCTTCCCAAACAGGCCCTTAATGAATAAATAACATGTTTGCTACGAAGTAAAACCTGTTTTTAGGATCTGTTTTGGATACCATGTGTTAAAATTTAACAAGTGTTAAAGTTTTAACACTCTCAAATAGAGTGCTAAAGTTTAACACATTGGGGTGTTTGAATGATGTGTTAAACTTTAACACCTTTGATGGGAAATGACTCCATTACCCCCTCATTTATGGCCGGCGGAGAGAGAGGGAGGAGAGAGAAGGGGTAATCTGGGAAAAAGTGGAGAGGGAGACCACTTTTAACACCTTTAGCAAGTTTTAACACCCCTCCATGTGTTTATGCAAAATGAGGAGTTAAACTTTAACACCCCACTTTTAACACAAGTGTTTGGATAGAAAAGTGTTAAAAAGTGTTAAAAGTGGAGTGTTAAACTTTAACACCGCCTTCCAAACAGGATCTTAATATTATTATAGAAGTGGATTTGCCCGCCACCTACTGTTGCACGTATGCATTCATCGGTTCCTCGTCTATGAGCTTGGAATTATGAGTTTTTCCTTGGGTCCGATCGCAATAGTTTCCCACTTTTAAAAGTTTTCCTAGGTCAAAATTTTTTTGTTCGCTCCGAAAAACGGTTAAAAACAAGCAATTTTTAACCAATCAACGAGCCCGGGACCATTTACCAGAAGACAGATTTGATTGCCAGCCCACGACTTCCCTCTCTGGCTTTTGGTCCATTTGCGTCGACTGATTTCCCCGTGTGCTTTTGCTGTGCCCAAGGCCCAGGACCATACTTTCCTCGTACGCTCATGCGCTTCAATAGTCTCGGAACAATAATGCAATATACTATGGGGGTGTTTGGGTTTAGGACATGTCACATCGTATGTTTGATACTAATTAGAAGTATTAAATATAGTCTAATTACAAAACTAATTGAACAGATGGAGTCTAATTCGCGAGACAAATCTATTAAGTCTAATTAGTCCATGATTTGACAATGTGATGCTACAGTAACCAGTTGCTAATGATGGATTAATTAGGCTTAATAGATTCGTCTCGCGAATTAGTATATGGGTTCTGCAGTTAGTTTTATAATTAACTCATGTTTAGTCCTCCTAATTAGCGTCCGAACATCCGATGTGACACTTCTAAAGTTTAGTACCATGTATCCAAACACCCCTATATCGTGTGCATGCGTGATATATCATTGTCCTCCAGATAATCCAGTACGTAAATAAATTATTGCGCTCGAGACGCCCATGAAAGCACATCCATTGGCACTCTTGATGCTGTCTCCGTTTTTAATCCCGTCCATGAGGACCCAGCACGCACCAATGCTTTTCGCTTTGGACGATGCCAGCGAGATGCGAGTTCCATTGGATTTGGACCACGCCTGAACCAGATGCCTTGCACACTCGAGTGCGCCAGAGTCTTTTCTTATCACTTATTAAAACGGGATAAACATCGGTCTGATGGTGAAATATAATGGTGATCGTGTTTAACACGGTTTATCAAAATTTCAAATCCAAATCTGCACGGCACAATATTGCCCATAAGCGTAGATGCCGAGGATATATTCGCCTGAAATTTTTTTCGTCAAAAGTAGCAACGGTTACGGTTTACGGAGGAAAGAATGGAGGGATGATGGGACGGCACAAAGCAGGTCTTCCCACTTTCTCTGCACTGCACCAACAACTACAACTGCGCGTCCTGTCCTACTCCTGCAGACTCCTAGGGTGTGTCAGTTGTGTTTGGTTTGGCGTGAAACTAGGTTGGAATGGGTTCGACACCATTAACCTATTTAGTTGAAAATGTATCTGAGTTGGATCAGACCCAGGAAAAATATACAAAAAGATGCGGGTTCATTGCGTTCGCTCAAAACGACGGGATGTACTCGACCCATTTCCATCCCATCCATCTCCGTCTCAAGTCCGTCCGTGGGACACACGGAGGCCCCCCGATGCAGGGAGGCCCGTCGGCGCTAGGAGGCTCATCAACGCAGCGGAGGCCGCCGACGTTGGGCTGAGCGGAGGCGGCGGAGCAGGGACCCACGGAGGGTGCTGGGCCGAGCGGAGATGGCGGAGGAAGAGCCGCGGCCAGGCGGCGGAGTGGAGCTGCAGAGGGGGCGCCGCGGCGTGGAGAGCTAGTGGCAACGCCGGCGTGGAGGGGCAGCCGGGCAGGGGATGCGCTGGCATGGATGGGCAGCTGAGCAGGGGGCACGCTGGCGTGGCGGCGGACGGAGGAACCGCCGCTGGGCGCCAGCAGTGTGGAGGATCGGGCGACACCGGGCAGCGGCCTGCCGGTGTAGGAGCAGAGGCGAGTGTTGGGAGGATGAAGGTGAGATCAAAAGGAAAAAAGAATGACAGATGAGCCTCACAACTGACAGGTGAATCTGTTGCTAACGGTGTTAAAATGGAATCCATCCCATCCCTCTCAACCCCTTCAACCAAACACTAATCCAAACATGAGATAGGTTGAAACCAATCCATTTGTGATAAACCCAACCTATTTCACTTCATCCCAAAACCAAACACATGTTACTCCCCTCCTCTTGCCCCCGGCTGCTCCTGCTTTTATCTATTTCAAAAAAGAAAAAGAATTGTGGCTCCTCAGTCGTCAACTTGCACTTCCATGTGAAAACTGGAAAGCTCATTTTCAGACCAGCTTTGCCGATCTTCCTTCCCATCTCCGTGACTGCATTGCCATTTTGTCGCGTGGGGCGGTGGGCGCATGTGCGTGGCAATGGCGCTCTCCCATTTCAGGATTACCCGCTCAGCCGGACTTGGGATTAACTAAAGTTTAACACTTGTCATATTGGATGCTAATTAGGAGTATTAAATATATGTTAATTACAAAACTAATTGCACAGATGGAGTTTAATTCGCAAGATGAATCTATTAAGCCTAATTAGTTCATGATTTGACAATGTGATGCTATAGTAACCATTTGCTAATGATGGATTAATTAAGCTTAATAGATTCATCTCGCGAATTAGCACAGGGTTCTGCAATTAATTTTATAATTAGCTCATGTTTAGTCCTTCTAATTAGCATCCGAACCTTCAATATGACACCGTTAAAGTTTAGCACGTAGTATCAAACCCACCCACAAGTGACAAATGCAAGTTTCTTTTCTATTTTGGGAGCGACTATTTTGGGAGCGAAACAAACTACAACTCCATTCGAGTGGGTTCTATATGGTCCAAAGCATTTTTTTCTTTTCATCACTAAACACACTTCTACTGATTGTTTATGGTTAGGACTTTGGGGACAGACCGGCAGCGGGAATATCACCTAGCAGATGTTTTCCTACCTTCCACTAATAACAGTTCAATTGCTCGGCTGAAAGAAGCCTTCATACCAGGATCATCTTAACAGTTGTAGCATGAACCGCAAGAAAAATTCAGAAGCACAAGCAAGAGATCGAGCAAAGAATCACCAAGACCGCGAAAACGCATGTGTTCCTTCCTGCAAATCATGGCCTTTGAACTTGGAAGGTACTAGGAAGAACGCACCGCATCGCGGGAGCAGTTCAAATCACCGAAAGGCGCAGCATCTCCTAGAAGTTTAGAACGCAAGGCCACACCACCCTACCATCTTCCATTACACAATCCCAATCCTCTAGCAAAAAGCAAAACCGCAGGAGAAGCAGCCGCGTCCTAACTTCCGGACGGGGCATGAGACCCACCAGTTCCCAGCGGAATCGATCACCGGAGCAGCGCGTCGCTGGAGGCGACGAGGACGAGGTCGGCGGCGGCGGCGCGGCCGTCGTCGAAGTTGAGGGCGTAGCTGAGCGCGTCGTAGTGGAAGCTGAAGCGGGCGCGGGCGTGCCTGGCCCGCTCCGACCGCAGCCGCCGCAGCACCGCGCGCAGGCGCCAATAGAGGCCCCGCACCAGGCGGGAGCTGCAGCCCCGACCGCTGGCCACCGCCACCACCCCCGCCTCCACCGCCGCCACCACAGCCGCCATCCTCCCCTCTCTTCCTCCTCCCCCCCTGCGCGCGCTCTCTCTCGCCTATGCTCTGCTCTGTACTGCTGCTACTGTGCAGTGGGTAGTGCCGAGTGGTAGGGCGGCGCACGGGGGTGGTGAGGATGGCGAAGCGGGGAAAGCGTGTGCTAGTCCTATATAACGATAACGCCGTCTCGCTGCGCTCCTCGGCGGGTCGCTTTTTCAACGCCTCCGGCGGTCCGGCCGGCTCCGCTAGTCCGATTCGGTCACTCTGCCGCGACACGGCTAGTGAACTAGCCACTCCACACCACTCGGGCCTCGGCCACTCTCCCCGTGAGGCACGCTGGCGACGTACCGTTGCACGGCGCGTAGGCTGGGCGCAGGAACAAGCGTAGGGTGGGGACGGGGGACGACGGGGCGAATTGGGCTCGGACAACGGGGGGTGGCCAGCAGCTAGCCTGTGGGTCACGTGGGCGCGCTGCGTCCGCCGGGGCAGAGTGTGCCTGGCCGGCCGTTGTGGATTGGCGAGAATTTCTTGCGGGGTTCCCCTCTGCGGCGTGGATTCTCGGGGCAGGGCGCTTGGATTTTTATGTCCCCTCCAGGCTCCAGGCCCGGGGCAGTGGACTCGCGCATCGCGCCCATCGTCGCTCGTCGGTAGTCGTCGGCATACGGCGTGCGTACCAGGCCGCGCCAGCGATGGCGATGGAAGTCCTTGGTGAACACTGTAGCTTGGCTCCGCTCTTGGGAGCGGCCGCCGGCGGGACCGCACCGCGCACGACAGGGGGGTGGCCATGCCGCTTTTTCGTTAAGCTGCCCCTGCGGTTTCCTGCGCCTGCACGGCCAATTGAGTGATAGCGGGGCAGGAAGGAACAGTTACCGAATTCAAGGATCGGCAGCGAAATGGAATTGTGTCCTCTGCGGCAAGCTCCTGCGACGTGCATTCACTCGCGGGGCCGGCCGGGGGCAGGCAGCCTTGCTCGCTTCGGCAATTGGTGGGGTGGGATCAGGGATGCCTGGAGGCTGGAGCACTGGCAGCGCGCGCTCCCGGTCACGGCCTCACGGGCGCTGCCCGGTGAGTTTTCAACGCCAAATCGATCAACCAACCGGGGTCTCCATGAACCGGGGAACACGACAAATAGGCAATTGCGGTAAACCAAGGTAGAAATCGGCAATGGCGTTAGCAGCCAATGGTGCTCTCTGCGCACTTGTCGTGTCCGCTTAATCAGCGGGACGCTGAAATCAGGAACTGACAGGCAACCCTGCTTAACGGAACACTGGCGGTTTGGACCCACGCGTGCATCGATCGACGACACAAGGTGAGTTTGCTGCCTAATTACAATCAGACTGAGGTCTTATTTGGATAGTAGTGGTTAAACTTTAGCCCCTATCACATCAAATGTTTGATACTAATTAAGAGTATTAAATATAAGCTAATTATAAAATTTATAGAAGCTAATTCGCGAGACGAATCTATTAAGCCTAATTAGTTCATGATTTGACATATAGAAGCTGAAATCATGAACTAATTAGGCTTAGTAGATTCGTCTCGTGAATTAGCCCAGTGTTTCTGCAATTAGTTTTATAATTAACTCATATTTAGTCCCTCTAATTAGCATCCGAACATTCAATGTGACAAGAGCTAAACTTTAACAAGAATCCAATCACACCATGAAACGTCTCCTGTCGTGATAAGCTCATCAGATTTCCCTGACTTGTTCAGTGGAGAGAGCTGAGGTTGATGTTTCAGTACTGTCAACTCTAGGAGCAATTAGTTTGTAGTCTGACTGCCCTCTGTGTAATTGAATCGATGGCTGAAACATCCAACTGTCCATCAAGACTGTTTTTAGCAAGGCAAAGACAGTGTGTCCTTGAGGAACCACTATGACGCCCAGTGAAAAAATCCAGCACTACCACCACATAAATCACAGGGAATAGGAACTTCCCCCACGCTCATCTAATCTGCCGAAAATATCTTCAGATAAAATCAGTCAAAAGACCTGCCAGATCAACAAAGAACAAAAGCTAGTTGAGCACAAAAGGCAGCGAAGGCCAAAGGCTTCCTGAATACTCTTCACTAGTCAATTCGGCACCCGTTATGATCAACTCTAGCGAACATTTTTATTCTGATGACTGCAAGTTGAGGCAAGAATGTTCTTCACCTCCCAAGCAAGGGAAGAAGATTCTCACATCTCTTGGGCAACGTCTCTCGACCTGCACCGCTATTTTCACACGCTAAAAGTCTCTGTACGTAAGTAGACTGCTGTTACATCATGTTTTATATCAGGTCATTCCAAGGTCGGATAGTGCGTAGCTTTCTTTTCTCCACCGGGATTTTTTCGTAGCCGATGACCTTTTTCCTTTTGGAGCTCGGTTGTTCGGAAAATTAAAAAAAAAAGGGCACGGATCAATTGATATGCCTCTTTTTTGGAAGCACGTACATGAGCTCGCGGCCGCCGGTAGCAACGTCGGAAAGGTAACCCTCGCATGCTCCCTAAACCCCGACGCTTTCGCTTCCTTGCATCTTCTTTCGGTTTGTGTAGTTGGTTGGAGAAGAGAGAACCGAGAGGATGGGGTTCGACAGTGAGGTGCGGATGGCAGTGAGGTGCGGATGGCAGCCGGTGGCAATGGCGGTTATTGGAGCTTCAATCCCCAGCGTCTAGGACCATGGCGTAGGGCAAGGAGAGGTGGAGGAGGTAGCCAGGCAGGTGAGGCAGGTGTGGGCGGCGGCGATTTGGAATTGGTAGAGGCAGGTGTGGGCGACGGCGATTTGGAATTGGTAGAGTAAGGGCGGCGGATTTGGCCGGCGGGTGGAGCGCTGCTCGCTCGTTTGGCCAGAGGAAGAAAAGCAGAGAGGTGGTTTGGAGGGGAGAGGAGGGATGGGGCCCAACAGAGGGGTTCTCATGCTGGCGTGGCCATTTTTTAAGTATTGGGAAGTTTATTATTGTGGATCTGCTGTGGGATGACATGATTTTGGGAGAAAAAAATTTTAGTAGAGCTTCCAATAGATAGTTTTGAAGGAGATTTTATTGGTAGACTCTTGAAGTTGCTCTTATCCTAGTGGGATCGAAACTTTAGGTGGTGGAAGGTAGGATCGGTTCCTGTGCTCCGGAGGGGATAAGATGGGTAGAGTTGAGAAAAAAATGGGAGAAAATATGGGCAATGGAAAAGGATAACCATGTTGAGGTACAAGAAGATGAAGGAAAGCATCGACACAAATTGCTTTCAATTTCTCATAAACCCAGCGTGAGATACTGAAAGTGGAATGTTCAGCGTGTGAATCACTTCAGCTCCATACGAGATCGTACCCCACACCCTTGCGCATTAACAGTTATTCGTGTTAAACTAAACAGTGGCATTTTCCGCGAATGGATAGGGAAAAAACCAAAAAAGTTTGCACTTTGCAGGAGGCCAGGGTTATTGATGGAGGAGGAAGGACATGCACCGGTGGAGGTCAGATCAGCAGATGGAATACGACGACGCCTGGCACCGGATGTGACGGGGGTTACCGGGTTAGGTTCTGCGCCCCGGTTCGTCCGACTTTTTTTTATTTTTTAAACCCTCTTGTCGAAAGATTCTCAAGTACGTTCCGAACCAATTTTAAAAATGGATTCTTAGATTGGCGCCATCCACGCTGACGTCAAGCTTACATATCTTTGCGCCAGCCATCCTGGCGTCAAGATCCATGCGCAGCTGCTGACGCGGATGCCAACATGGCGGGGCTTGGCGCCATCCTTGGCGCCAAACAATTTACCCCATACCTCCTGACGTTTCGAACGAAACAAGTATAATTATTCCGAGAAATGTGCAACAAACTACGCTCTAATTCAACTGGTTAGAATGTAAGATTCAACACAGGGGCTTGAAACTCAGGTCTTTGGGATAAGAAGCTCACGTCCTAACCAGTTGAACTAGAGCGTAGTTTGTTGTACACTTCTCGGAATAATTATACTTGTTTCGTTCGAAATGTCAGGAGGCATGGGGTAAATTGCTCGACGCCAAGACCTACGGCGCCAAGCTTGGCGCCAAGATCCATGGATGGCGCCAAGCCCCCGCCACGTCAGCATCCGCGCCAGCAGCTGCGCATGGATCTTGGTGTCAGGATGGCTGGCGTCGAGATGTGTAAGCTTGGCGCCAGCGTGGATGGCGCCAAGCTAAGGTATTTTTGAAATTGGTTCCGCTAGAAGCGTATTTTTTTTTATGAAACAGGAGGGGAGTGACCCCTGCTGGTTATATATTATATAAATTGGTTCCGCTAGAAGCGTATTTGTGAGAATCTTTCGAAAAAGAGAAAAAAACCAAAAAGTAGGCCGGTTCGTTCGCCCTGGGAGCGGGGTACAGCGGCAGCAGGAAAGAAGCCACGCTTTTCAGGGTGGCCCTCCCGTGACACAGTGCGTTGTGCTGCGCTGCGCTGTGTGGGCGCGCCCCCCGGCCGGCGAGGCGACGGCCACTTCGACGTGCCGGAGAGTCGGGCCCGGCGGATGGATCTGTCGCGTCGCGCCCACCGTACAAAACTCCAAATCCTGTCCGAGATGGCGAGATCTGTCTCGTGCCTCCACCAACCCGCTCCCCAACTCCCAAACATGCCTGCCTCTATCGCCATACGCTAGAGAGCCTAGTACGCCGCAGGGCGTGCCACAGCCCACAAGGAAGCTGAAGAATGTAGATCCGGTGTGAGCAGTTGCGGCCATGGATTGGACGACGGCAATCAGCTGAGGCCACAGTATGTTCTGTTTAGCGAAGTGCGTAGTGCGCGTCTGGACTGAAAAACTTGTGCAAAACTCTTCATTCGCTTTGGAGCTCCGCTGCAAGCCTGCACCTTATCCTCCGATAATGGGCAACTTAAACCCATCTCACTTAAGGGATGTTTGGTTTTATGGACTAAAATTTAATTCATATCACATCGAATATTTAGATACTAGAGTATTAAATATAGACTAATTACAAAACTAATTGCACAGATGGAGGCTAATTCACGAGACGAATCTATTAAACCTAATTAATTCATGATTAGCACATATCATCTCATTGTCAAATCATGGACTAATTAGACTTAATAGATTCGTCTCGCGAATTAGTCTCCATCTATGCAATTGGTTTTATAATTAACTCATGTTTAATTCTTCTAATTAGTATCTAAACATTCGAAGTAACAGGGATTAAATTTTAATCCATGAAACCAAACACCCTTAGTGCCCTCCTAAAGATGGAAATAGGATTCATAAAATGAAGTAATGAACCTGCTCTTTTCAGGACGGACAGGTAAGAGGATAGGCTGGATAGCAGAGGTTAGCGTACGTGACAGCGATGTGCCGAGCGGGCAGATGTGGTCCGGTCGGTACGTGAACCGATACAGCCAAGTAAGCAGTGGACCGTCCTGCAATTCTGCAACGGCTATCTCAGACGTAGGAGGAGGAGCGTAGCGTAACCAGCTTACCAGCTCGTCCTTGACTGTCGATATGTTCTCGTAGTCGTTCTCTCTTTTGGCATGTTCAGACTTCAGACTATTATATTTCTAGCTGATCTCACGTTCTCGAAAAAGAAAAGGAGAATATGCTTGTTCTCAGCAACGTGACAAATACTCGTGTCTCATGTTTTCTCTCTCTCTCTTTTTTATTCCTCGCTTAGTCGTGTCTCGGTTTGCTTGCCTTGTTCCCGTCCGTCCGCTCGGTGTCCGTCCACTTATTTGGGCTGGACCGCACATCTGTTTAGTTCAGACCCACTTGCATTGCCATGTGAAGTAAACTGGGCCTCATATCACTGGAGCATTTCCTAGTCTCCAACTACTACTACTACTTGCGACGTGAGCATTGCATGCACCTTGACAAATGTAGCGATATGCAATAATCGCAAGAGATCGATATGCCCCACAGGTTGTGGCATTAGGCTTTACGATACGACGAGAAACAACGGTGGTGCTTGTTCAGAATTCAGAAAAGGAAAGGACCAATTGATCTGTCCAAGAACGTCTAGCACCAACACAGATCGTTTGTTTTGGAAACTCCACCAGCAGCTGTCGACCTGTCGTGTATCGTTGTGGTTCTTCGTAGATCACCGTGACAGTAACAAGCCAAAATTTATTTCTGTAGATGCAAAGTTCGACGAGGGATAAGTTTCTCAGCCCAAAAATAGAGTGCGTACAAGAAGAACGGCTCTGGATTATAAGAAGCATCAGCATTAGCGGAAGGGTTTACTTACCGCCGGCCAAACGTACAGCGACGGCCCGCCGGCTGCGACGTTCTGCGCCTGATGCACGAGCCACCGGACCGCGATACTCCGGAGAGGTACTACCAGCATTTCCATTCCGTTCACGCACCTCCGGCAATCAGCACCTACGGCATGCTCACATTCGTGCGTGCGCTTTCGTAGGAGGGGACTGGACCAAGCTTCCACCGGACCTCGCGGCGGAGATCGGCGGCCGCCGCCTCCGCTTCGACCTGACCGAGTACACCCACTTCCGCGCCGTCTGCAAGCCGTGGCGGCAAGCCACGGACGACCCGCGCGTGCTTCACAGCCGCTTCCTCCCCCGCGACTGGGTCGTGCTCCGCAACCACAACTTCTTCGAGGAGACACGCTGCCATCATCTGCTGAACGTCGCCACGGGCGCATCCATCGTCGGCGTCGCCCTCCCGGAACTCTCGGGCCACCGCCCGCTGGGCTACGCCGAGGGCCTCCTCGTCCTTCGGAACACGACGAGTTCCGGCATCCGCCTCCTCAACCCGCTCACGCGCGCGGTCACCGACCTCCCTGACATCTCCTCCGTCTTGGCCAACGCGTCCAACGACGCGCTGGACAGCGCGTACTTCTCTTGGGGTTTCGGCGTCATCGATGGCGGCAGCGCCGCGGCGGCGGCGGCATCCCCGGCCACCGTGGTGCTTCTGTTGCGCGAGGTCCCGTTGTTCGCCTGAATCAGGCTCGGGGATACGCGCTGGGCTCCCGTCGACGCGAGCGAGCTCGCTGGCGGCGCGGCCAAAGTGACCTTCCAATCCGTGCTCTCGCTTCACGGGCGCTTCTACGTGTCGACGTCCATGGGCGACGTGCTGACCGTGGAGCTCCACCCAGAGCCCCGGCTGGTGTACGTGATCAGGCAGGCCACCACGCTTCCGGCAACGTCTTCCTATATTCTTGCCCCGTCCAGCAACGACGCCGCCGCCGGGATGATCATGGTGCGCGCTAGCATGAGCGATGAGCGTGAGCACCCTGACGTTGAGGTGTTTGGTGGACGTCGACGGACGGAAGCTCATTCCGATGACCACCGTGGGCGCCGACCGCGCGGTGTTCATCGGTTCACTTCGGGCGTTGTCCGTCTCCACCAGGCTGTTTCCCTCCATCGCTGCCAACGCAACCCGCGGTGTACTTTTGCATTGGGCAGGGGCCTCTGTTTTACGTCTTCCACAACGATAACTGGCGCGGTGAACCGGCACTCGAAATGGAGTCCTTTGACTGGAGTGAAGCGTCATTCTTTGGCCCAACTAACCTCGACGTTTCTCTGGCTTGCTGCGCTGATTTTCTGCCCGGAACAATGTAGATATCAAACTATATATTTTTTTTTAAAAAAAATGTTTCCGGAATCTGTAACAGCACGTAGCTAAGTTTACAACATTATCAGCTCAAAAGCTGATGAAAAAAAAGAAAAAGATATACGCATATAAATATTATTACTTTTCCATCCATTCTTAGTAAAGATATCCAAAGCGACAATCTCCAACACTTTGCTTGCTGAACAGATAGTTTTCCTTGATTCCACGTGCTGCAATAGAGATCAAAATCGTAACCAAAATGCTCCCTAAAAACAGCGGTAAACCGTTTTTTCTCAAAAACCAAATCATTACGCGTACACTAAATAGCCCACATAAGAGCTACGACCTCTTCTTTCTTTCTTATACCCGTAAACCAGTTTCGAAGCATATGAGATACTGATTTAGGTGGAGTTAACCCAGTAGCTATATGAACAATCCTCCAAATAGTTTTAGCACGCTGACAGTAAAAAAGGAGATGTTTAATTGTTCCATTACAATTACAGAAACAATATTTTTAACTCCCAGATCATCTTCGCTTTGCTAAATTATCCTTTGTTAAAATCACACATCGCTGGAGGTACCAAAGGAAAATATTTATTTTTAGCGGAATTTTTAGCTTCCATGTGAATTTATTGATGAAGGGGTATTGATATATAGAGCGTACTGTAAAATAGCCGTGACTATGTAAAATAGCCGTGACTATGTAGGTCCCAGGGAAAAATGTCCCTCCCATTAGAAAGCCGATAAATAGCAATTTTAACTACTAGGTTATGCCAAGCTACTAGTTTATCCTCAACTAATTTTATCCGAAAAGAGATATTCAACGGCATTTAATCTATCACATTTGCCATTATTTCATGGGGATTATGGACAATGTTATACAATCCAGAAAATTAATCTTTGAAAGGTTTAGAGGCCACCCAAGTATCCTCCTAAAATCTGATTTGTGACCCACCTTTTATCTTGAAGGTCCCACATCTCAGAAAATCTTCCCTAACCTTTAATAGACCTTTCAAAAAATGTGAGTCTCTTGGTTTGATTTGAACCTGAGACAAACACTTTGAACCCAGATATTTATTTCTGAGTAGAGTGCCAGTTGCCGTCTTTGTTAAGTAATTTAAACCATTTGCTGAGAAGGTATTTATTTTTAATTTAGAGATTTGTTTTTCCCAAAACCTCTTGATCTTTGGGATGACACAAGATATCCATTTGGTTAGGCGGTATTTTTGTTTATCATTAGGCAAAATTTGCCACAGGACATGCAAAATGAAGGCGTTTTGCTGTGGGACGCCGTTTTAAAAGTGATATGCTGGAGGACACTGCATTTTGGTGGCAATTTGCTGGAGGACACTGCCACCATTATAATATTATTCCCCAGCTGAGGAGGAGAGAGAATAGTGAGGAAATGTTGTTTTTGCCCCTGGTCCCACTCGCCATATGTTTCTTCCTCCTCCCTCCCTCCCCCCTTTCTTCTTCCTTCTCCCCTTTTCTTCGAGGTTGCTAGTGTGCTATCCGCCGGCCTGAGTACCTCCCCATCCCATCCATCAGTTGTCCAAAGCATCTCCACCTACGTTGCTCCACGACAGTCTCCTGCGCAGGTGGTAGCCAAGCTCAAGCAAATCGGAGCGGGTGAGCTCGAAGCCATGGCCAGGCGCGGGCGCGGCACCGAGCAGGGCACTGGTAGGGAGGCATAGGAGTCGGAGGCACGAGCAGCGGCTGTTGGGAGGCATGGGCGGTGATGGTCGCGAGGAAGCAATGGGGGGTTGCGGTCGCAGCGAGGAACAGGTGGCGGTGGCGGCGAGAGAGGGCACGGGGAGGCACAGGAGCTCCCCCGGTCAGATGCCACGGCCGCAGTCAATACGGGTAGTGTGGTGGCCCCGTGGCGGCTTCACGCGCGGCCTAGCTGGGCGAGCAGGCGCCATGGTCGGCGAGGAGCGACGACCAGCGTGCCATGCGGGCAGGTAGCATGGTCCCGCATTCGCCGAGGGCCGGGGCAATGCCCGCCACCGAGGTTGAAGTGACGCGGGGCTCGGCGGCTCGCCGTGCGGCCCCACAGGTGAAGCGGCATCACGGGCAAGCAGCGTAGTGCGGGCCTACGTTCGTGAGCTGTTGCACCATGGAGAGTAGGATTGGGAAGCAAAGTAGTAGGAAGAAGAAAGAAGAGAAGGGAAGGGAGGAGGAAGAAAGATCTAATGAGTGGGACCAAGGGCAAAGACATTTCCTCACAATTCTCTCTCCTCCTCAGCTGGGGAATAATATTATAATGGTGGCGGTGTCCTCCAGCAAATTGCCACCAAAATGTAGTGTCCTCCAGCATATCACTTTTTGAAACAGTGTTGCACAGCAAAATGCCTTCACTTTGCATATCCTATGGCAAATTTTGGCATTATTATTACTTTGCTAGAAGAATCTAGATCGATAAAAGTCCGGTCTTTTAAGGACACCTTTAGGGATTTCAAAGAAGGACATCATGAACATGGGAAGGTTACTCAAAACTAAATTCAATAAAGTCAGCCGTTCGCCATAAGATAAATGTTTAACTTTCCAAGTACTTAGTTTGTTTTTAAATCTTTCCTCGATTACACTCCAATCTGCATTATCGAGTTTATGGTGGTGCATAGGGATACTTAAGTACCAGAAAGGGTATGGCCTTAGGGCATAGCCAAACAAATCATTATATTCTGGCTCTACCATTTAGCCTCTCCATAATAAAAGATCTAACTCTTATGGAAGTTAATTTTTAGTCCTGATAATTGTTCAAAGACATAGAGCAATAGCTTCATATTTTTAGCTTGCTCTAAATCATGATCCATGAACAATATCAAGTTACGTGGCCATGTGAGGATTCTCATACCAAAATCAAATTGAATTGGTCATACCTACACTTTGAATCAGGTACTAGGAGGCTGATTAGTTCGCTGCACGCCCCCTCATCCAGGCTCCCCGCATGCGACCTCGGGCTAATTGGTTACTTAGGCTTGGTGCTGGGCCTGGCCCACTGCATGCAAAAGGGGTCGTGGAGCCTGGCTCCCGGGGTGCGATCAGAACCTTCGTTTCCCCGAAGCCAGGCTCGCGTGATGCGGCGGCGAGCGCGCGTAGGGTGAAAGTGGATGCGCGCGTGCATGCGGGAAGTTCTAGGGTTACCGCCCCAATTTCGCGCCATCCGCCACCCATAAATCCTCACCCCTCCCCCTCCTCCTCGTGCACTCTTCATTTCACCATCACCCAGCAGGTGAGAGGCTCTCCAATTCGTCTCCCCTCCTCTATTCGTCTCCTCTCTCGATTGATCTGTGAAGGCTCTAATCTCCGCTCCTCTCCCCTTTCTTTCATTTGCAGGGTAGAGTTCTTCACAGATCTGTGCTGCAAGGCAAGTGATTTCCCTACTTCTCTCCGGTTTTCCTCATTTTCGTAACCCTAGACTGTGTGAAAGGCCATTGATTCCGTGACTTAATCATCTCAAATAGGCAGGCCCCCACTGGATCTGCGTTCTTTGGTTGTTCAAAGGTAAAAATCATGCTTTTTGTGGCCTAGATCTTGATTTGTGCTGCCGTGTTCTTGTATTTTAGAAGCAAGATAAGTAAAATAAAGTTTATTTTTGTGCAGGATTTCAGATCTGAGTCTACCCTACCTCTGCACACTCCTGATCTGTTTGTGGACTGGCTTCTTGTTACTTGTGTTGCGGTAAAAAAAATCACTTACCCCTCTTCCCAACCCCTTTGTTCAAATCATGTGGTCGCATATATGACTATACGATG
Organism: Setaria italica; assembly: GCF_000263155.2. Lineage (NCBI taxonomy): Eukaryota > Viridiplantae > Streptophyta > Magnoliopsida > Poales > Poaceae > Setaria > Setaria italica. The sequence goes on from NC_028450.1 coordinate 32,372,013, forward strand.
CTCTGAATGATTTTTCTATGATGGAAATGATGATGGATTTGTATTATTCATGGTTGATGGCAACTCTTATTCTGAGCATACGTGTCCATACTGATGATTTGTGCTATTTAATCTGAGCACACTTGTCCATGTTAATGATGCCCATGATATTAATCTGAGCACAGTTATCCATGTCAATGATGCCTATGATATTAATCTCAGCACACTTATCCATGTCAATGATGCCTATGATATTAATCTAAGCATACTTGTCCATGTCAATGATGTCTGTTATCAAGAATCTAAGCATACTTGTCCTATTAACCATGCCATTTGTGCATTTTTGTGCAAACACTAAAGGCTATGTTACTTGTTATTTATATAGATGGCTCTTAAAGACAAGAGACGCATGCTTATTGTTCATGCAGTTGCTCTAGTCACTGCCATGTATGCATTCTTCCTGAATAGGATTAGAATGGGTCAATGCTCACGACCTCAGATTACTTATGCCCCAATGAGTGCTATGGATGAGGAATGATAAAAGAACTTGGATAAAATTTATAACTGCAATGATGTAGAGTGTGTAAATATGCTTCGCATGAGAAGAGCTCCTTTCTTTCTTTCAGCTATGCAATTTTCTTAGAGACAGAAACTTGCTTAGAGACACCATACATAGCAGTGTAGAAGAGCAAGTTGCAATGTTTCTTCATGTTGTTGAGCATAACAAAAGATTTTGATTTATACACCAAAATTGGAGGAGGTCTGTAAAGACAATGAGTAGATATTTCAAAAAGGTGTTGTATGCTATTGGTGAACTTAGGCATGATATAATTAAGCCTCCATCAAATGAGAAACCTCTTAAGATTAGAAACAGCTCAAGATGGTACCCATATTTTAAGGTAATAAAATAGTCAGCTTTACAATCAAATGCTGCATACTTGAGTGCATATTTTGTAATTAAATTTTTGGGTTTCCTATAGGATTTGTTGGGGCAATAGATGGCACTTATATCTATGCTAGAGTCCCAGCCGAGATGCAATCAGCGCTTAGGGGCAGGAAACACTACACAACTCAAAATGTGCTACTTGCAGTGGACTTTGATTTGAAATTCACGTATGTCTTGGCTGGTTGGAAGGGGTCAGCACATGATGCTACTATTCTTGCTGATGCACTAGAGCGGGCTGATGGGTTGAGTGTCCCACAAGGTAACTAACTTATCATGGGTAGATAATTAAAGTCACAAACTATGCAACAATAGGACTAATACACTTGTATACTTTTTCTAAGGAAATTCTACCTAGTAGACGCTGGATATGCATGTCATCCTGGATTTCTTCCTCACCGAGGCACTAGATATCATCTTAATGAGTTTGGTGGTAGAAACTATCTAACCAATCTAAGAGAGTTGTTCAATTTGAGGCATTCAAGTCTGCATGTAACAGTTGAGAGGGCATTTGGGGCTTTAAAAAATCGATTCCGCATTATTGACAACAAACCTTTTCATCTATTCAAAACACAAGTCAAGTTGGTCCTTGAATGTTGCATTTTACACAATTGGATACTTGGGCATGGTACTGATGAGGTTATTCCTCTTGAGTCCACTTGGGAGCCCAATACTAGTCATGGGCATGGGGTTGCTATGGATGACAATGCAGCATGGGCTACTATTAGAGATGATTGGGCTAATCAAATGTGGGCCAATAGGGGTAATGCTCACATTTAGATGCATGTAGTAGGTTATTGCACTTTGTATTCTGGATAATGTAAGCTCATAAGCTTATGCATTGGATAAGTTTGTATGATGCTTGTTTAATTCATTTACTTTCAACTGAGGCATTGGATAAGTGTGCAATGATGATTATTTATTCTGTTTCCTTATAACTGATGCATTGGATAAGTGTACAATGATGATTATTTATTCTGTTTCATTATAACTGATGCATTGGATAAGTGTGCAATAATGATTATTTATTCTGTTTCCTTATAACTAGTGCGTTGGACAAATGTGCAATGATGATTATTTGTTCTGTTTCTTTATAACTGATGCATTGGACAAGTGTGCAATGATGATTACTTCTTCTGTTTCCTTTGATTACTTGTTTCATGTTTACTTGATGATTTTCTCTGCCCTACTATGCTCCCTTCCTTGATGATTTCCTCTGTCCTATTATGCTCCCTTCCTCACATCTAAGTTGGGTGGCACCATATGCATTAGGAGAAGGCACAAGAGAATATTCACTTTGACTTGGTTGAGGAGCTTGAGGCCGCTGAAGCTGCTATCCAGCCTGCTACTGGCTAGGCTGCTGCTACTATTGGTGGCCAGGCTGCTACTGCTGCTATTGGCTAGGCTACTGGCGCAGCTGGTGGCCAGGTTGGTGGTGCTGCTGGGCAGCAGCGAGGGCTGCAATGAGGTGGACCAATGTGATGTCCGCATTTGTGCTTCGCCGCATGTGCCAACTAATCTCCACTGGTGTGAGAACTGACAAAGGTTTTAAGAAAGTGCACTTGAACCAAGTTGCCAAGGCTGTGCATGAGTTCTAAGGCAATGAGGTGATTGGCACCTAGATCTACAACCATTTGCGCAAGTGGAGGTAGAGGTGGATCAGGGCCATCAAGCTTAGAGAACTTAGTGGTGCTTTGTGGGATGAGGATAACTTCATGATCACTTTGGAGGATGAGCACTACTGGGGGCATATTAAGGTGTGTTACGCTAACCAAGTATAACTTCATGAATTATATTGGTTGTTGATCTATTCCATAACTTCATGAGGATAACCTATGCTCACCATTCCATATTTGGATTTCAGGCACACCCTAAGGATGCTGATTTGTTGAACAAGCCAATAGAGAACTAGCAGTAGATGCAGATCATATTTGGCAATGTCCTGGCTACAGGGAAGTTTGCCGTGGGATCTAGTGAGCCTTTGGGCTCCCCATCTGAGTTTGCTGAGTCTGAGTCAGATGCCATGAAGGTTGATGATGTGACAAAGATGTTTGGAGAGGCACCCAAGAGTCAGGATGCTGTTGCTGGGTTTGATGCAGGCAACAAGAGGAAGAGGTCCATGCTTAGTGAGGGGGATATTGTTGTCATGACTGGCATGACTGATGCAGTGAACAATGTTGCAAATGCCATTCTCTAGACCAAGGTTGAAGATGTCCGCCTTGAGTTGTATGATGCTCTCATGTTCATGCCTGGATTCACTGATAAAGCACTGATGGTGGCCTATGAGCACTTACTTGGCAATAAGGCTCATGGTACTGCATTTGTGAAGATGAATGATTCTCACCGTGTGCTGTGGCTGAGGACCTTCTTGGCCAAGCACTACTACGTGCAGTGAGCCTGCTAATCAGATGGTGACTTCTTTTGTGCAGTGAGCATTCTTTTGTGCAGTGAGCCTTCTCCTGAGCTGTGAGCCTTCTCCTAGTTGCCTCTCCTGATTAGTGACCAGTTGATCTGTTGATCCATCTTTTGTGCAGATAACCTCCTCTCTTTTACTAACTATACCTTATAGTTGGTAATTGACTATATGGCACTCTAGCTGCAAGCACTGTATATCCTAGACTATTTGGATTCGTAACTTAACTATGAGTTACTTGATGTCATACAATCTGGTTATGTGGTTGTTTTGAGCATATGCCCATTGCCAATGATGATTGATAACTTATTTACACTACTCTACATCTGTTTCATTTTGCTTGTTGGTTTCATCTCATTGTTGTGAATTTTTCTGAGTATACTTGTCCATTGCCAATGATGCTATGTTCTCCATTTTACCCTACTATTCCTGTTTGCATTTTCACTACTGCCTATTCATGTGGTACCTTGTTGTTCATGTGGTACTCCTATTCTGAGTATATGCCCATTACCAATGATGATATGTGGACTTCTTTCAATTGTTAATTGCTCATCTTATCATTGTACTTACTGCCTACTTATCATTTTTATTGGTAATTTCCTTATGTTTTCTCCACCTGGGAGGATTGCCATAATCAAGAGGTCGGCTGTAGGTAAGCATTCCATTCTTATGATGTGGTACTACTATTCTGAGCATATGCCCATTGCCAATGATGATGTATTCTGTAACTTTTTATCCAGCTATTCTTGTTCTTGTTGCTGTGTTGACTTATTTGCACTCTTTTTTCCTATGTTTTCTTTGTACCTGCTGATAACATCTCAACTTGGTTTGATCTGTCCTGAGCATATTTGTCCATTGCCGATGATGCTATGTTCTTTTTTTTTCAGCTATGGCTTGATATAGTAGCTGTTGGACACCAAACTAGAGTTTTCTCCACCTGGGATTCTTTGTACCTGCTGATAACATCTCAACTTGGTTTGATCTGTCCTGAGCATATTTGTCCATTGCCGATGATGCTGTGTTTTTTTTCAACTATGGCTCGGTATGTAGTAACTGTTGGACACCAAACTAGAGTTCTACCTGGAAGGCGTGTCATGCTCAAGTGGATGGCTTCAGGGGACATACGGTATTTTTGCTTTGCAAATTTATGTAATACTTAGTTGAAACATGCTGTTGTTTGAGCCTCAGGGACATACGGTGGTAATCTGACCATTTGTATGCAAGAGGTGATTGTAACATGTTATATGCAGGCAACCAATCAAACATATGTTGCATCTCTCTTTTGAATTGTGGGTACATCAGTGCAACCAATCAGTATCTCTGTGTGGCCTGGCTGACATGAAACAAATAACCGGCTGACATGAAACAAATAACCAAACGTACGCATATTGCATGCACCGAGCCTGTCCCTGGCCGGCCTGGCTCCTTGGTGCGAGCCAGGCTACTATATTGATTTGGCTTGTATGTTAGCTGAGCATTTGATCATACCGCATACTGTGTGGACCCTATATTGATTTGGCTTGTATGTTAGCTGAGCATTTGATCATACCGCATACTGTGTGTTCAACTGTTATTGTTGTTTGGTCATTTCCTTGCTGGATATCCGGTTGAATTATCCTTCTAACCAAAAGTTTACAACCGCCAAAGAACGTTACAAACTTTTTTGTAGTTTGGCTACAAGTAGATCCAAAATTGTGATCTCAAGTTTGTGTGGGGATCAGTGTTATAGTTACCGGATCAAGAGAAAATATCGGAGATGGCCGGCAAGACTGGTACACCGATTTTCGGTCAAAATTTTGGGAAAATATTTTAAATCGAGCCAAATTTTGACTATAATTTTGAATGACAGCCCCAATGCCGGCCGAAAACTGAGCGGTATGTACCGATATGACTATTTACCGGTCCATACCGGTAGGGCTGAAATTCATTGGTTTTCGATGAAATTCAGCTGAAATTTTGAATTCTGGTGGGAATTAGCGCAATTTTTGTCTATGGTTGGCTAGAAATAATGTTATCTTTGATTAAAAAAATTATATTCTTATTTAATTTGTAGGTTACTTTCGGGGCCACCTATTGGCCACGCTTTTGGCCCATCCTTCAAAAGGAGAGCGGCAAACCGATGCAAGAATGAAATGGGCATGTCGCATGTTGGAGATCATGACAATGGAGATTTTCGCCAAGCAGGGGTGGTTGTCCTCTAATAGGCGTAGTGCTTAGTTGGTCGTTTGAGTTTGCGTATGTCTCTATTTTGTTGCTTTTTTTAGAGTTTGCTTTAATCAATAAGAGGTTGCAACTATAATAAAGAATGGTTGAGTGCAAAACTCACCGTAATATTAATTTCCTTTTTCTAAATCTCTCTCTCTCTCTGTAAATATGCTTGATTCACTAACCTGGACAGAGTCAATATCTCGATCGTCACTAGACCCTTGAAGGACACCGAAAACAATCGATATACTCCAGTGGTTGATGTATTAAACTTGCTAGGTTGCAAGAAACAAGGGTATTTGTCCCAGAAAGGAGAGTCCGGTATTGCCAAGAATGATTAGCTCCAGGAGCAGTTGTCATGTTGTGATTCTTCTTAAAACATAGCATATATCGGTAGTTACAAGGGAAGATCCAAAGTTTCGACAAATCGAAAGTTTGAGGGATTAAAAGGTTGGAACGAAGAAAGATTCTGGACTATAAGGACCCATCATCAGCTGTTGACGCCGAAATCATGGTATGGGGCATACTACTCTTTCATCAATCATCGCATAGCTGAGCCTCCCGTGGTCCCGCCCGTGCACGTCTTCTTTTCTGTGCACACGCGCAGCACGTCGCTTGCTGGTTTAGCCACACGTCTTCTTTGGCTGATCAGATGGCCAGAGAACGGCGGCAGGCCGGCTGCGACGTTCCGCGTCTGATGCACGAACTGGACCGCGATCCAGAGAGGTGACATTCCGATTCCATTCCATTTACTTCACCTCTGGCGATCGCCGCTTGAGCACTTACCTTTCATGCGTGCGCGTTCTGCAGGAGGGACTGGACCAAGCTTCCACCGGACCTTGCCGCATACATCGCCGGCCGGCTGCTCGGCATCGACTTGACGGAGTACATCCGATTCCGCTCGGTGTGCAAGCCGTGGCGGCAGTCGACGGAGGACCCGCGCGGCCTGCACAGCCGCTTCATCCCCCGCAACTGGGTCGTGCTCATTAACTACCTAGATTGTTTTCGCCGTAACTACGGCGACCGCAAGTACCGGCTGCTCAACGTCGCCACGGGCGCCTCCCTCACCCACGCTGAATTCCCGGAGCTCTCCGGTCACCACGCGGTGGCCTACGCCGAGGGCCTACTTGTCCTGTGGAGCAAGACTACCTCCGCCATCCGCCTCCTCAACCCGCTCACGCACGCGGTCGCCGACCTCCCGGCCCCGGACTTCTCCATCTTGGGCGAGGCGGCGTCCACGGCCGTGCTGGACAGCGACTACCGCTTCAGGGGTTTCGGCGTGATCAATGGTGGTGCCGGCGCGGCGGGGGCCTCCGCGCCCACCATGGTAATTTTCATGGATGGAGTGATCCCGATGATCGCCTGCATCCGGCCCGGGGAGCCGCGCTGGGCTCTCGTCGACACGAGCGAGCTCGACGGCTGCACGGCCAACGTCTCTTTCAGCTCCGCGCTCTCTATCCGCGGGCGCTTCTACATTACGACGTCCACCGGGGACGTGCTTGCCGTGGAGCTCCACCCGGAGCCCCGGCTGGTGTACGTTATCAAGCAGACAACAACAGCCGCCACGAGGCCCACGACGACCACCGCGCCTCCGGCCATGAGGCCCTTCTTTGAGTTCTTTCTTGCCCCATCTAGCAACGAAGACCACGCCGGGATGCTCATGGTGCGCGCCAGCAGAGACCGTCGACAAGTCGAGGTGTTCGAGGTGGACGTCGACGCGGGAAAGCTCGTTCCAACCAGCACCGTGGGCACTGACCGGGCGGTGTTCATCGGTTCAGCTCGGGCGCTGTCCATCTCCACCAGGCTGTTTCCTTCGATCGCTGCCAATGCTGTTTACTTCTGCATTGGAAATAGGTCGACGGAGCTTCTGTTTTACATTGTCCACCTCGATAATGGACGGGGTGAGCCGGCGCACGTCCCGTACTCCGACCAGGGGCAGGCGGTAGGGCCTTTCGTAGACCCATGCAACCTCGACGTCTATCTGGCTTTCTGCGTAGATGCTGTGCAGGTCCTAGCAATGTAAACTGTGTCGTATAGGATGAACACCATTAAGCTATCGTCGTTACACTTAGCTGTAGCATTTGTAATCAATTCTCGTATGGACGAAGAGGGTATCACAGTTCACAAGCAACAGATCGACGAACGATGATTTCTTACAAGTTTCACTTTTGTTTGCAATGGGCCTTTGACCTTGTTTGTTTGAACTTTTTGACAGTTTCTCAACATGAAAAGTTAGAAGCTCGAATAAACAATAATCTGCTTTCAAAAAACTGGAAGTTCTGAAAAGCTGAGTTTATATGAAAAACTGAAAAGCTCAATTTTATGAGCTTTTCGTAGCTTTTTGAGCTCAAAAAGCTAAACACATCTTCTATAAGCTAGTGTTGACTTTTCCGAAGAAAAGCTGCAGCCCAAACAAACAGGCCCTTTTATTTCCACTTGGCCCAGCGGTCCTGGCCCGCCTAAATCTACCAAGTCTAAAAAAGGAAACTTTCTTGTTGGCGAAATTCTCATAAAAGAACTACTTTCTTTCAATAACACGGCGGGTGCTTTCAAATGCAACTCTATGTGCCCGGATTTTATTTTTCGCTTACAACTTTATACACGAGCCTCCAACTGAAGAGCAGGCGGCGTCACGGTCGCAAACTCGCATGCGCTGCCATCACACGACACACACACCTGCACCAATGAACCGATCTCAAAAACTTCCTTAGAACCACACTACGAAGCACCGCTCCCACGCGCCCATGTCGTCGAACCGGCCACCGCTAGTAGCTACGCGGTCGAATTACCATGAGCTCGAAGCCACTGGTGGCCAATCCGCGCCTTCTTCTGGCCGGCGCCGGCCACGACTCGAGGGCACGAGCCGCGCACCCTGTGTCCGACGGCTCCCCGACTGGGTTTTGGACAGTCTTCCCGTGCCGAGAGGACAAAAAACGCCTCTTTTCCGGTGGCTCCCAGCTTCCACCACGGACGCCGCTATCGTGCCGGCAGCTATCTAGTGTACGTCGTTGGACGAGTAGGACTAGAGCCACGACGCCACGTGGGGCGCTGAGGCCGCTCCGGCGGTGGCTCTACGGCGGAGGCGATGGGGCGATACGGTTCCCTTCCCATGGTTCCTGGATGATGCCGACTAAACGAGAGAGACGCAGCAATCTTTTTCGGTTTCGTTTCAATTCAATTCAACAAACTTCTGCACCCGTGTGACGTGCAATCGCATCTCCGGTGTCACTCGCGTGCCGGCAACCCCCTGTTACGTTTCGGATAGGAAACGTACGTGTACTCGTGTAGCTGCTGCTTTGGTTGGAGCTACTGCTCTAGCGTTTGGTTACTTAATTGTCTCGATTGCTCATTTATGTCGTAGTTGGACACGTTGGCAGATACCACTGTCGGCCTAAGCAATTTCGTGAGCTTAATTTGGGTATCAAAATTGTGGCCCCGGAATCAGCATCGCCCAGCTGGAATGAATACGGTCCCGAACTCACGACCCCAGTCCAATTTCGTTATAAAAACGATACGAGCCTAAAAATAATGAACCGGGTCATAGGGGCCAGCCGTACGTGTAGTGGACTTCGGTGCACGATTGTTTCGGCAGATTAAAAACTAGTTATGCTGCTGTCATGCTGTGGCCCTGAACCCAATTCTGACGCAGTTTCGACCAGCCAGCAGATCTGATACACTGAATTTTGCCGTAGTAGTATGCAGGAACGCGCACCCCCACCTAACAGGCGATGGATTCTGCTGTCGCGAAAGCGATTTGCGGAGCATTTTGAGCCACTACTAAGGCCCCGTTTTGTAGGGCTTTTCAAAGTGCTTCTCCACCGACTTTTGGTGAAGCCCTACCAAAGGGTCAAGTTCAAAACGGCTTCACCACCAAAGCCGGGGAGAAGCCGCAAAACGGCTTACACTAGAGAGGAGAAGCCGAAAAAAGTGGCTTCACCGGTTTCTCCTCTCTCTCCAAGCATTAAGTGATCATAAAATTACATATATTGCCATTGAGAAGCCATTTTACCAAACGTTTTGCAAAACGGCTTCAGCTTCACTAAAAAAGCCACTCCACCGAAGAAGCTGAAGCCGAAGCCGTTTTACGAGAAGCCGAAGCTCTACCAAACGGGACCTAAACGTGCTGCTGCTTTTGGCTTTCTTGGACCATCCGTCCATCAAACCTCCAACAGGCAGGGGCGGTGTCGGCGGCCAGTAGCATTCCTCTTTCAGCGAGGGGCCTGGCCTTTCCTATGCCACGGTCAAGAAAGTTTTGGTTGAACGAACAAGCACGAGACAGTAATACATTTCATTGACAAAGCAGCTAAGCAGATGACAAACTTCGGTTCTGTGGATGAAGTTTGCTGTGCATCGTGCCGGCTCTCATCCTGGTGCATGTTCTCAGGTCTCACATCCATGGAGCACATACATCAAAAGAGTTGAAGAGGCTATTTGCCATCTCCATCGAATGTTCAAGACCCAGAAAGGTACACGACGTATGGTATTGGAGAAAAAATGGTTCCAGACATGAAAAAGGCAGGGAGTATTTTCGTCAAAAGAGATTGCGATGAATTTTTAATCAACATCGGCGAGTTAATGGAGTTGTCGTAGGCGTTTATTCATCTTTTCGTGCCTGGCTGTTCCATTTCCATCTTCCATGGCGAGCCACGGACCTTTAAATAGACACGTCATGGCCAACAAGACCCCACCAATCTCCGCCGCCCCCCCCCCCCCCCCCCCGGTTCTACTTTCCCAGATCCAAATTCATCCAATAAAAATTGTTTGCTACAAGCATCAGCATCAAATCTGATATCTTGGCAAAGACAAGGTAAGCTGATATTATCTTCCTCTGAATTTTCTGTTCCTCGAAAATCACCATGAAAGAGTGAGGCCTTCCATTGCTTCTAGACTGATTGAACTAGTAAAAGAAACGCAAATATTAGAGTTATGCTACGTATCAGATGATGCACTGCTTCTGTAGCAATAATACACGTACGTGCTTGTTAAATATTAAGATAACCTCAACTTGGTATTACTCTTCACCTTATTTGTCTTTCCAACGGAGGAACTGCCAAATTGTCCATAAATTTGATCAAGTCTTACCCTCCTTTTGATGTTGGTTGGTCTGTCATAGGATAAACATTCCTTCCTTGCGTCCTTCCACTCCACTACTTGCTTGCATAAAATTGAATGCGCGGCAGTTGGTTTGCAGAGAGCAAGCAGAGTTCAAGCTTTAGATTTTGATCTGGATACTGCGCATTTGCGCGAGTGGCTGAAGAAGACGCTAAAAGTCCACCGGAAAGGACGAACCAAAGGTAAGATTCATTTAATCGCCTTTCATGTTCTTGCGTCGCAGTGACTTCTCTTTAGACTTTATCTTGGCAAAACTTCCATTCTTCATCCTTACTGAATTTTGAGTTTCATTTCACAAGATCCTGCTATAAACTCCTTGTTGGCTCTTGACGACATCTACTTGCTGTTCCCTCCTGCATCTGCATGGTTCTTGCAGATTTGAAGTATCCATGGGCTGTGGAGCATCAAAATGGAGGGATCCTGGTGTACGCCAGAGAAGACTGTCTAGTGTCGGCGAGGTGGTGGTCTTCCTTCCGGGTCTCCGGGTACCAAGAAACATAGACTTCTCACAAACACTCGGTGATCACCTGGACAAGAGCATAGTGGAGAGGCTGACAGCTCTGAGGGCAAGGATTGTGGCAATGGCGACGCAGGAATCAACGACCGCCCTTAAGCCAAGGCGACGGGCTGCGGCGCAGCACGGTGAGTTGGGTCGTTGCAGCAACTGAAACCTGTCCAGCTTGTTCCTGCTGAATGTGAATACCAGAATTTTTGCTTTGATTGTAGTCTTTGATTTTCAGGAGGGTCTAGCACTGCTAATCTCCTCCAGGCTTTGGAAGAGTACTTGCCGGCCCTGCTAGGACTGGTGAAAGGAGGTGATTACCTTATCCAATATTCCTAGAACTGTTGTTAAGTTAGCATCTTTCCTGATTTATTGCGGATCATGCATAAATATTGCAGGGAGTGAGCTGAGAAACAAAGTACAATTTGTATGGGCTAACCAAGAAGATGTTGCTGAGGTAAGGACGAGTCCCCATCAATACGCATCTGTGCGAATCCTTCTGAACGTTTCAGAGTGGTGTATTGCTGAGCTGCAGGAGACGTCCATGGCAGATCCTTGGTACGAAGTGCTGTCCGTGCTGCATTTGATGGCCATGGTGTGCTTCCTGCAGGCAAACAACCTCCTCCTTCCTCGGTCCTATGCTGACGGTCACGGACCGAGAGTCTCTGAAGGTTGGTATAGTTCAGCATAAACATACACCTGAGACAACATCAGACTGCTGTTGACCTTCATGTTATGTTGTGCTGTGATGGTAACAAAAACACATGTGGTCACGAGCAGAGAGCAGGCAGGCCACTGTTGATCTCTTCTTGAAGGCAGCCGGGTATTTGGACTGTGCAATTCATCATGTACTTGTACAGATACCACCTGAAAGAAGGTCTGATGCCAGAAGATCCAAAATTGTGAATATCATAAGCCAATATTTGCAATACATCTAATGAATGTTTCATGTTTTAATTTCAGAAGAGAACTTCCAGTAGATCTAGCTGAGGGCAATCTTAAAGCACTTAGCTTGCAAGGTCTTAGTCAGGTACTGCACCAAATTCTTTTGACATGTACTGTTTTAGCAGATATTCCAAAACAGCTATAATGTTTATCCTTAATGCCATGTCCCATGTATGCTTTGGTTGCAATTAAATCTGGCTACTCAGGGTTCAGCTGGAGCCATTAATCATCTTAAAATTCTACAGGGGGTTGATATGCAACTTGGACTGGCAATCGATAACCCAAAGGCAACATTAGCAGTAAAAAGACGCTTAGCTTGCGAGATGATCAAATGCTGGAAACAGGTGTCTTTCTCAGACCTGATGTCAAGGCCCTATGGATGCATAAGTGATAAACCTATTCTTTCGAACCATAGTTTCCCTTTTTTTTGCATCAAGCAATTGCGAAACAAACTTCTTCACTATAAGTGTCAACTATTGTTAAACAGGTTAAGGATAGCATCCCAGAGCTTCCTTTGTCAGATGGATGGGGAAAAAAGCATTCTCTATTTGTAAAGTGGAAATATGTTGAAGCAAAAGTATGTAAACGAGCTAACTCTCTCTCTCTTTCCAATTATTTTGATTTCCAAATTACATTTACAAACTGATGATTAGCAACCTGTATTAATGTTCTGAGCAGCACAGAATAATTTCTCCACTATGAAATTATCTTCAACTTATCATCTATACAAATCTACATGATTTCGTTCTTATTTTCTTCCCTTGCCAGGCTGCTGCTTACTATTTCCATGGATTAATTCTTGATGAGGGAGAAACTGATAAAGCCCAAGAGATGGCAATAGCTGCTCTACAGGCATCAGAAGAATTTCTCAATGAGAGCAAAAGAGCTTCTGAGGCCTTCCATTCTGCTCCTCCAGCATCAAGGTCATTTAGCAGTTCCAAGTCTTTTCCTCTCCTTTTATGCTTGAGAATCTAAATTTGACTCTTCAATGCTCCAAGTCTACTATTGTGCCTTCCATACCAGTGAAATATTAATGTATCTCGGTCACCTGTTTACTTTGCAGAAGCCCAGCTCCTTTTGGAACAACCAAATATCTCTTGGACATGATCCCAAAAGATGTACAAAGCAAGGTCCAGAGCTACCAGGACCTGTACACACAACAAATGTAAGAATTAGACTCAAAGAAAGAGGCAAAGAAATAGCTGTCACCGTATATGCTAATCCTGTTTCTTTCTTTTTTACGTAAATTCAGAGCGTCGAACATAGGAGTCAGCAAGATCATCGCAACACCACCTCCATTGCCAGATTTTCCATTGGCTCTAAGCCCTGAAGATTATGAGCTTCCCCAATCAGATATGTTGTGGAAGGGGGCTAACCATCTATAAAGTTCATTGCCAACCTCAGGCCTGTAAGAAAGCTTCTTCTGACAAGAACAGAACTGAAGGCCTGCTGACAAACAACAAAATTCTGGAGCTTTGCAGAAGACTAGTACTAACGAGGAAATTGCTCTTACTACCTGTGACCAATTCAAATAATTTGTTTTCCAGCAAGGGCCCAATTGTAACCTCAAGAACATTAGTCATAAGATCTTTCCTTAAGATAACACATATGCTTTCCATCATTTTGGTGCTTAATTAAATTACAGGGTAGATTTCCTTTTGCGCACTTCTGCGATATTTGTTTTTCAGCAAAAGAATGGCTGGATAAAAATCCATAGCCTTTTCAGTTTGAACTACATATGTACAAGACACAAAGAGTTTAATGGAGTCCCTTATAGTCCTTCAACTATAGGAGTTCTGAGTGTTTCAAAATAAAATTTAATCTGTCAAATCAGCAATTAATTTCACCTCTATTGTGTTATCATTCAGTCTTACACAATGTTACAGATTCAAGAATCCTTCCAATCTCAACTCATCAAAACAAGCTGAAGCGTAGTATTGGCTTGATGGCTTATACATGGAACATAAAAACAGTACAGCGGTATAATTTCAGTAAGACAGGTTACAGGGGCAACTCTTGAGGAAGCAAGTAACAAGATTCAAAGGGAAATCAATGTGATTCTCTTGAGAGTTCTGTACTTTGATTTACAACACCAAAATTTACCAGGATAACCCAAAAAAAAAGCCAAAAAGGGTGAGCTCTGATGTGCTGATGAATACTTGAGCCACAAAGGTGATAAAGGAAAAAAGAGCATATTTGTAGCAGTTGTTCAATCCTCACTGTGACATGTGAATCACACATCGCAAGCACTTGCTTTCTAGCATCAGTTCGAGTGCACGGTTGATGTCACCGAATGGTATATCATGCGTGACTAGGCCATCAACTTGAATTTCCTGATAAGTGACGAGATATAATAATCAATATAAGTTTATGCTTCGTAAATCATTTTTCAGCTAAAAAGCTCCAACCCATACACAGATGAAATAAAAGGGTAGGTTATTTTTCTGGCATTCAATCCCAGGTGTCATAGTAATGAATAGTTTTCTACTTTACTGGCATCAGTTGTGTACATAGTCAACATCCATTATCTCAATATGTATATTAAAGATCATCTTTCCACACTTGCCTCCACACGGCACATCACACTGAAGAAGCGGCAATATATTACTATCATTAATTTTTTTTCTCTTGTTTTTAAACAGTTGTTTCTGCAGAAGTTTTCAGAAGTACCTTGTCTGCGTACTTATTCACCAATGAAGGTAGATCAGATTTGGGTCTCCATCCTCCAAACAAAGATCCTTTCAGTGTTCTTCCAGATAGAAGAAATGCATAATGAGCAGAAACCTCTGGCTTTGCTTTTGGTACACCAAGAGTTACAGTTACTCCCCAACCCTGGCAAGTCGGAAATGCATATGAATAGACAGAAACCGAATATGTGAACTGTGGATGTATGCAAACAAATGTGAGAAGAGAAATATATATGAACTGTGATATGTATGTAAAGAAATGTGAGAGGAGAAATTACATCAGAGCATGATTGAAGCGCAGTGGAAACTACTCCGGTATCACCCACACATTCAAAAGAGTAATCTGCCCCTCCATCAGTCATCCTTTTGATTACCTGCAATCATAACAGAACATTCTACTTACATCGGTTTTTTCTTTCTTTTCTTTTTTGGCATAAGCTTCAGCCTTCATGGTACATGATTCGTGAAGCACATCATATTCGAGAGTGCATTTTAAAACTTTAGCTGTAGAAAATAGTGCGCTGTCTTTAAGTCCAAATGGTAGTGCCAGGAGGGAATATTTCTATGAAAATTTATTTTGCCCTGATTATGTTGGTAGCTCATAGTCTGATTATAAGCTTATAACTCAGCAGCTTCTTCATGTAAGCAGTCAAGAAGAACGGCACAATCCCAAAGGTGAGTGATGAGCATGTGCCCAATTGTGTGCTATAAAATACCTGCTGAACAGGCTCGCTCAATTCATTCGGGTTAATAAAATCTGTGACGCCAAAAGCTTTCCCTGTACCATGAATGAAATAAGTAACATGAGGAGGGCTCATAGGGGAAATGTATAACTTGACAGTGCAACATACCCTTTTCTTGCTTCTCAGGATTAGTATCAACTCCAATAATCTTGGACGCCCCCCGAAGCTTAGCACCTTGAGCAACCTAACTCAGCAGACATGTCTTGTAAGTACAGTTCTTGATGTGTGCTAATGAATTTATAATGGAAGCTTATGTAGCTACTCACAGAAAGTCCTACAGTTCCAAGACCGAATATAACTACACTTGAACCCTCAGATACATCTGCAACATTCCAAGCTGCACCAAGTCCTAGAGAACGGAACAATGAACAAAGGTATGATCAGAATGAATATGCGCACCAATTCCCAGAACCAGAAAAATCAAACACGGCAACTCTCAGATAATCTGGAGTTCTGAACCTCAGGAATTACCTGCAGACACACCGCAGCTCAGCAGGCACACCCTGTCCATTGGCACTGTCAGGCCGACCTTCACAGCACATCCTGAATGAACAACCGTGTACTCGCTGAAGCTGGACACTGCACAGTAATGATACACGGGTTTCCCCTTGACAGAGAAGCGGGTCATCTGATCGCTGTGCATGACGCCCTTCCTCTCCAGGCCGAGCTTCTGGCACATGTTGCTCTTCCCCGAGACGCAGTGCTTGCAGCTCTGGCATTCCCCGATGAAGACGGTGAGCACGTGATCTCCCACTTGGAACTCGGTCACTCCTTCACCCACGCTCTCTACCACTCTACAGATCAAAGGTGTTCAAATGTCAGTTTTACAAGCAATTCACAAGGCTCAGCAGTTTGAAGGGGATCGGTGAGCGCACCCGGATGCCTCGTGGCCGAATATTCTGGGGAACAGATCAGGTTGCGCCTGTCGTCACGGAATCAAAACAGAAAACAGATAATGAGAGAATGTGATGCACATCCACAATCACAATCACAGAGATCATTTGTCTCAGGCTCTCAGCGGAGGAAGGAAAACTAGGAGACCTGACATTTCAATCCACCCGTAGCAAACGCAACAGAAGAAACTGCTGCCGTGGTGCGTGGTGCGTACCTTGGATTGCCACGCGGTGACGTCGCTGCGGCAGACGGAGGTGGAGACGACCTTGACGCGGATCTCCATGGCCCCCGGCGGGGCCACCTCCACCTCCTCCATCACCAGCGGCTGCCCCGGGCCCCATGCCACCGCCGCTGCGTGCAAGCCATCAAATTTTACGCCGCGCCACAAGTAGTATACAGAGGAAAGGGCCAAAGGCAATTGGGCTGGGGCGGCTCGTACCTCGGCAGGTGATGGCGGCCGGAGGCGACGAAGATGCAGCGTCAGCGGCCATTCCGGCAGATCCTCGGTGTGGAGCGGCTCCTCTTCTGGCTGTGCGAGGTTGGTATGGTATGCAGAGTGGAGAGGAGTCAAAGCACCCTCTTGCCGCTTGGGTTAGGTAGCAGAAGTGCAGAGAACTGCCCCCACCTACCCATTGTTGACACCCGCCAACGCTGCAAAAAGATGAACTTGAAGAGGTGCTGAGCTGTTTATGCCTTTTCAGAAACAGAGGCACAGCACGCGAACAAAGACTGAGGCCTTAGTGCCCAGACAACAAAAAATACTGTAGCGCAAAGTACAACAAAACTGTGTAATTAGTTTTTGATTTCATCTACATTCAGTACTCCATACATGTACCGCAAGTTTGATGTGATGGGAAATCTTCTTTTTGCATAGTGTCGAAGTTGGAATTTTGAAGGACTGTTTACAGGGCCTGACTAAAAAGATTTCCCAAGAAGGATGAGAGAAAAAAGCAATTCCATCTTTAAAAAAAAGGCAATTCCAGTATTTCACTGCTCTATTGACTATTCCCTCCGTTTTTAAATATACGAACGTTTGTAACAAGAACTAATTAGTTTGGTATAAACGTCATATGTTTAAAAAACAGAATATAAAACAGGACTTCTTCACTTCAGTGACAATGGGGATGCATCATTTCAGTTCCGTGTACAATATATCCTTCCCGGGTCCAGATGCCACCACCTTCACTGCTTTGCAACAGGGCAGAAGTGCAATTTTTTGGCCAGAGTTCAAATTGTTCAATACAGGAGAAGAGCAGCATGGAACCAATTAATCAGGAGCTCAAGAACCTTATCATCCTAACTTCAAATAATGCCTTACAATCAAGGGGGGGATTTTGAAAAAGCTTTTGACAATTGTACATCCATAGCAATGCCTTACATTGGTTATCTGCGCTAATCTGTAGCAGTTTCACTACAATGATGATATCGAGCAATCAGGGTTAAAATCTGGACAGGTTAGCTGGTCAGGTTGAACCGGGAATGGGAATTCAGCGGACTCCTTTTCCCTTTCGAGAGCCCATGATCACCTCTTTTTCTTGGTTTCGTTAGGTCTGATCATCTGCACAGGTGCAGCTGGAATGCGAGCCCACCACTCCCTAATTCGCCTGCGGAACTTCTCGGTGTTCTGTTTCCTTAGTGGCATCTCCCTCGTGTACAACTCCAGGGCGAACATAAGTAGCAGATGCCTAGAAGGTACGAAGACAAGAAATGTTGCTGCGGCAATAAGTACTGCTGCAACCACTTCAGTGGCCTGCGTGGGCAAAAGATAGACATTAGCATTTGCCGAACTGGAAATCTCGTGTCCAGAAGACTACCTTGTTTTATAATTCTGCACAATAAATCATATGTAATGTTGCAAAGGCATAAATTCATGTTGGGCTAGAGCTTCAGAACCAAAATCTGAGAAGTTATAAACAACGACTCATCACCAAGTTGTCTGAGCTTGTAAAACAAATATTGGGTAGGCATGTAAAGAGATTGTTTACGGTAGGCCATATGGATGCGCAAGGACCTTCTTAGCCTGTGTACCATAATGGACTAATACCCTGGTTCCTACCAAGATATTGGAAGCCAAATATGTCAAAAAGCAAAGAAACAAAGACAAACCTTAGGAACAGAGGCAAACAAGACAGATCTGAACTTCAGGAGAGCAATATTTACAGCCTGTAGAGAATCTTCTAACTTGGATATAGCCTCCTGCAATATCAAGATTTGCTCAACAGCATTTTTACTTGGAGGAGGTTTTACTTCAAGCACTTCCAACAGTTTTCCACCTCCAATATACTTACGCCAAAGAATGACAACAGCAAAAGTTAAGAAAACAAAGGGCACAATGTAACTGACAAGACCCCTGTGAAACCAAAAGGGATAAGTTCAATTAGTGTGTATAAGCATACTTCATAAGATCTAATGGACACAATGAAATTACCTTTGAATAACATACAACATAAAAGCTAAGAATAGAAGTGATTTCAAAGGATCTTCCCACTGGCTGAGAGAGTAAACGATCTTGCCTACTTGAATTAAAGGGAAGAGTAACTCCTGCAATATAGTGCGATCATCAGAATGCAAATCACCTTGCTACTGAAGTATAATCATTTGAGAAATAAGCTTGGGCAATGTGAAAAAGCAAGGAATTCCGCCAAAGAACTAATATGAAATATAAAAGTATTTCCTGCATCCAAATCAACATGTTTTATAATTCAAACCTGGGCAATGGGGAAGCTTACTTCCTACACATTGCATGTGCCCAAAAGGCAAATATTAGGATGGCCAAGCCAAGTATCTTTCTGTCCCAAATTGTAGGTTGTTTTAGGATTTCTAGATTCATAACTTTTATTGTGTATCTAGACATAATATATATCTAGGTGCATAGCAAAAGCTATGAATCTAGAAATGCCAAAACGACCTACAATTTGGAACAGAGGGAGTAGAAATTTAAAATAACTTATAATACACACCTGCATGAGGGCAAGATTTGCATCAATGCCTTCCACCTTTACTTGGTCTACTGTAGCACGTGCTGACTCTATTCTCTCAGAGTAACAAATTGACTCTTCTAGAGCAGCCTCCAGAGATTTTGTTACACCAAAGCAAACAGCACAAAAGCTTATTTCCTTTTCAGTTTCATCTTTTCTCTTCAGCAGAAGAAACCCCATTCTAGAGAGAGCATACAAGGAAAATGGTACAGAATGGTTTTCTGGCATTTTGTCGACTGCAGAATCAGTTGCTAAATGGCTCAATGAAGAGTCCAAGAGTTGGAAGTAGTTATTATACAGTGCTTCTAAGACCATGTCTCCTTTCGGAAGCTTTTCTGCTAAGCTAAAGGTAAGTGTTGTCTTGAAGTGGGAAGGAGCAATATGAAAAGCTTCTTTGACAGCAGAGTATCTCAAGATGCCCAGGATAGCTTTTGAGAGTGCTTCTGCTCTCTGAACATCTCCAAGATTGAACTTCCTGATAAATCTGTTCACCTGCAATACTTCACGGGTAATTGCTAACCAATAGTCCCTTCGTGAAGGACCTCCTAATTCAGGGAAATCGAAATAAATTGGATCTGTCCTGTAAAATAAGGTGCTGTTAGTTTTGAAGGCAACCCACCAAATGATAACTGCAGAGAATCCAAGAAAATGGGTATTGGAGAATGCTTCTCCCTTTTAATACTTACAAAGTGCTTGATTTGTACATCACAGCTTTATCAAAGAGGCGAACACCCAGTGGTCCAGTCAAATCACGCTTAATCACTTGATTTGAATCTGTTGCCAAGTCGTATTTAACAATATTATCACCATAACCCACTCTGATACTCTGAAAATAAAGAGCATGTGTTGTGAGGACCAATCTTCCTGCCAAAAAGAATGCAAATATTAATGTCTTTCCAAAGTGAAGCGTGCCTGCCAATTGAGAAATTGTATAGCGATTAATCAATTCACCTGGCCATGCTGATATCCCGATATGTTGCAAAACAGGATGAATAGGCTTGTCTCCATCAATAGCTAATATACACTCTCCAGCATCAAGATGAAGACTCGAAGCAAGTGGCGATTGCATGATACCTTTCACAGACCTCAGTTCCCTATAAATAACAACATAATGCTCTTAGTACATCTAATTGGATCAATTATAGCATCATGCACTATTGAAGATCCACAGCCCTAAATTTCCTCTTTTCCTCTATCAAATAAATATCCTGAATTCGAACCTAAGCACAATGCTACAACAAAGAAATGTACTTCTTTTGCAATTCCAGGTGCGGAGAGGGTTAACTAGGTATGTTTAGCTTACTTGGAATCATCATTTCAATCATGAAGATTTCATATATTTATGCACAAACACAATATATGCATTAACAAAAGACAGGTAAGATAGATCTTGAAATCTCAACAATTTAAGAGGTTCTGTTAATTACCTGTCTAAACTCTTGAGATACTTGTCATAAACAAGAAAGTGCAATCGGCCTCCAGATGAACTTGTAAGTACATCAAACAGATTGTGGACAGTAACTAAGTCAGCTATTATTGGGCATGAAGGTGCTATTCGTGCAAAAGCATTTAGCCCGACTGTCTTCTTGTCATCAACCTAAAAATGAACACCGCAATTATCATTTGTATTGCCATAGAATAATTAGTTACGAGTATTAAAAAAAAGAGAGGTGCAGATTCAAAAAAGATACTTGAACAGCCAAGTTTGTGGAATTTGCATAAAAAATTGATCCCTCATCCTCATCTTCAATCTCAAGGGAATCACGCACAATAGAACCCTGACCATCACAGCAGCAAGAGAGAATAACAAAATTCATCAAGTAAACTAGAACACTGTGAAAGCTATCTAAGGAAAACGAAGGTATAATCACAAAGTTATTTATCTATTTTCCTTTCAAAGATATCCATATGATGAATAAGGCGCCGAAAAATAGTTGCTCACAAAAGAATGGAGCCTTGAAGATTTCTCACATTTTCTACTGATGCATCCTCAGAGCCTGGGGTTTCCCATGCAAGCATCATATCAAACATCAAGCGGCGAAGATTCTTATCAGCCAAATAGTCTGGACGTGTAGTAACTTCATGAAGAGCTTTGTGGCAGCAATACTCTAAAAGCTCTCTTGCATATGTATTGGGCTCATTACAGTTATGAGGGAAATCAGTCCCAAAGCTTTGCTGTAAGTTTTCAGTTGAAATAGCAAGAATCCTGAAATTGTTAAAGTTAGGAAACTAAGCACTTCACTTCATAACTGAGCAATGTGACAGGATCTGAAAAAGATCTTGCCAACAACAGCATCATTATGGTTAAATGTGAACTTGAGGAGATATAGGATAATGCGCTTTTTAAATACTAATGCCAATAACGACATCCCTCATTGCATATAATTTGGTTTATTAAAAGGTGGATTCACCTTTAGTTGATCTAGTTGTGGCTATTTTGTGTTGCTTGATAACCCCGTTCACGATATGCCCAAACCTAATGAGGTACAGTCTAGAAACTAAGTGTGAACTCTGGCAAAAGTATTGAACTTGAAGTGTGAAGTGCACATGTCCAGCAATAGATAATGTCACTCTTATTAGATTTCTGTAAGGACTAATTGTAAATGACTGGTGTAGCCATGTTGTTCGCTCCATCACTTTTACTAATTTCACAAGAAGAATAAACCTTGCCAGAGGATCAATATACATCAAAATTAAATGCTCGGACGAGCAAACGTCCACTAGGGTTCTGTGTAGTTCTAGTACCAATCAAGCTCGGGGATAGAAGCAATCTGCTGCATTTGGGTGTACTTCTGTTGCGATCCTAGTCTCCTACGGAGTTTGTGGTAACTACCCCAATCAGGATCAAAAACATCATCCGTGCGTATCCTTGAATAACCAGTGGGTAGCTCAGATCAAACTTCTATCCCCAACCCGTAGCGCAGTAGATTCGTGTGGAGCGGAGACGCGTACCTCGAGCAGCGGGAGACGACGGAGTTAGCGATGGAGGAGAGCTGCGGGATGCTCCCTTCGCCGCCCCCCTCGCCATCGATGGCCGCGGTGGCGGTGGAGGAGGCGAGGAAGGCGGCGGCCGCCGCCGCCCGGCGCTGGGCGAGGCGGGCGAGGAAGGTGCGGATGGGCTTCTCCCGCACCCACGCCTCCACGATCCCCATGCCGGCCGCTCTCTGGTGGTGACTCCACCGGTCTGCCCCCCTTTGCTTGCTTGGACTGGAAGCCTCGCGTTGGTGGCTTCGTTTACTCTTTCTGGCAAGAGAGGCAACTCGGCGTCTCCGGCTCCGCCGCGCCGTAACGGACAACGGCACAGTGCACACTTCGCGTGCTTGCGGTCGCCGGTCGGGACGCTTCGCCGATCGCCGCCCACGGCTGAAGATGAAAGTGAAACCGCCGGAACCGAGCAGGCGGGGTCGACTCTTTGGATGATGGCCAGTCGGAACCTGGCTCTTCCGATGCTTCCACCGTGCACGCTATGGTCGTGTTGTTGCACGCTATGACCCTGGCAGGTGGGGTCGTGTTCTTTTATATGCATATTTGAAAGCACTTTTTTACGTTCATGAACAATATAGCATAAAGAGATATTACCAATCAAAATGTGGCGTTGGAGACCATATCACATCAAAAATAACACCTATGTTTTTATATTTTAAAAAAGCGGGAGGACATACCAAGCCAATTTTTGAAACAAAAATGATCAAAACTCACCTGCCACTTGGGTCATCAATTTTGCTTCGGCTTCTACTACATGCTTCATCTCATCCCTGTCGCAATTCACTACTCCAGTTTTTTTTTAAACTTATTCACAACTCCAGTATGAGATGGGCTGACCAAGGTGGGTGGAGAAAAAACATGTTGCCAAGGGACATCGCTTGTTGTGTGGGAGAGAACAGATACAAAGGGAAGTAGATGTGCAGAATTAAATTTGAAACAAAAATACAATGATTTAGCTACTTTTCATCATAAAACAAATTCACTAGCTAAAAACATAATGGAAAGATACTAAGGCCCCGTTTGGTAGAGCTTCGGCTTATCATAAAACGGCTTCGGCTTCGGCTTTTTCGGTGGAGTGGCTTTTTTAGTGAAGCTGAAGCCGTTTTGCAAAACATTTGGTAAAACGGCTTCTCAATGGCAATATATGTAATTTTATGATCACTTAATGCTTGGAGAGGGAGGAGAAGCCGGTGAAGCCACTTTTTTCGGCTTCTCCTCTCTAGTGTAAGCCATTTTGCGGCTTCTCCCCGGCTTTGGTGGTGAAGCCGTTTTGAAATTGACCCTTTGGTAGGGCTTCACCAAAAGCCGGTGGAGAAGCACTTTGAGAAGCCCTACCAAACGGGGCCTAAAGAAAACAAAGAAATATGAAAAATAAAAGTGGATTGGAGAGGCAATCATGCTATATGGGCTGAGCGTCCAACTTTCTTCCAGCCCACATGACCCGCCGCCGCCGCCGCCCAACCTAGTCGTCGTCAGTCAACTCGAACGCCAATTTTTTCACGCACCTCTCTCCTCCGTCCCAGTCCCAGCCCACAGCCCACAGCCCACGCTCCCCGTCTCCGCCTACTCCGGCGGCCACTCCTCCTTTGCTGGGAGACACAGACACCTGTTCACCTGCGCCGCCTCCACCAAACGGTGCACCGCATGGACCGAGAGGGGAGCCGCGCTGCCGGCGGAGAAGGGCCTCCGGTGGCGGCAGCCGGGCCAGCCCCTTCATCTCGCCTGCCGCCCTCACCCGGCATTGAGGCATTAGCCGCAGGTGATTCTGTTTTTATTTTGTTCCTGTCTCTTATTATTACCCACTTTCTTATCCTTTTCACTCCCGACTATTTTTGTTTTTTTTTCTATGAAAGAATCATATGCCCGGTGCATTGCATCTCTTCTAGATTCATCATTCATAACTCTAGTTAAATGAGTATAATCTAGTGTTGGTATGGGTATCAGGTCATTGTAGCACTGCATCCGACTAGGTAATGGAAAACTGCTCTATACCTTCATATTCCCTTTAGATAAAAGGAACAACATTATCCCAGATGATGTATCAACCAAGGTTATATCCCTTGATATTCTATTATGGATGTTGAAAAATGTGTGAACCTGCATAGAATATCTTTCTTGGTTTGGATTTTTGGAGCGTGCTACGGCATGCATTGCACTAATTCATGTTTTAAATGCAGAGGCATTGGCTTTTGATGGAGGAAGCAATGAGGAGGTAAGAACTCGTATCTTGATTTTAGATAGATGTCAGATGTGTGAAATTATGGAGACAAAACTGAATTTGAAATTGCTTCATTCGCCTTTGCAGTCAATTGATGTTACAGTGCAGAAAGCTCTGGAGTGTCCATGTTTAGATGACTTGAAAAGAGGTCCTTGTGGAAGCCAATTTATTGATGCATTTTCATGCTATCTCAAGAGTACCAAAGAAGAGAAGGTTGATTTAGTAAATTTCAGAAACCTTTCTGACTTACACAGGGTGAATCGTAGATGAAATCCTAGTAATTCTGCATTTTTAGTAAGCTGCTTGTTTATCCTACATGTTTTTGCCCTTTCTGTCTGTTGGTATCCTCTGTTTTTTATGTGTTCATATCTCTGTTGCTCCTAACAACTAGTTGATACATTGTTCGTTCTGTCTATACTTTTCAAGGATTTGTTGTTTTAATTTTGATATTATAGTTACTGTTGAATGATGTTACATAAGAAAAATCCTTTGAAGCTGTTCTCTTATGTGAATGATTACTTGATTAGTTATCTTGATTTAACTTTCCTGGAAAAGGGGAGCTTGTTGTATTTTTACTTCCATCATCTACGGCACTTGTATAATTTTATTACCAGGTTTAGGGGGTGTTTATTTCTTTAGTCCCTCCTAAAATTTCTATCACATCGAATGTTTAGATACTAATTAGGAGTATTAAATATAGACTAATTACAGAACCAATTGCACAGATGGAGACTAATTTAGCCTAATTAGTTCATGATTTGACAATGTGATGCTACAGTAAACATGTGCTAATGATGGATTAATTAGGCTTAATAGATTCGCCTCGTGAATTAGCCTCCATCTGTGTAATTAGTTTTATAATTAGCTCATATTTAGTCCTCCTAATTAGCCTCCGAATATTCGATGTGACATAAATTTTAGGAGCACCCCCTTACTTTCTGATCCAAATTGTAGATGGCTATCCACTTCCGTTAGTAGCTGTTCATTTGTGCCGGAGTTCCCCTGAATAAAATTATTAGTAACTTGTTTGGTCTTGCTCTGCAGGGTTCAGACTGTGTCGACCCCTTCATTGCCTTGCAGAACTGCATCAGAGGAAACAAAGAGGCATTCATCAAGGAGATTCTAGAAGAAGAGGAAAACGACGAGGAAGCTGAGAAGTCTAACCTCAAAGTTCTGCCTCCAGCATGGTCCAGAGAACCAAAATCAAAGATACGAGGTCCTTCGAAATAAGCAGGGTATACTCAGCAAAGTAATATTCCTATAGTCGGGGTCGCCACAGTTTTTCTGCAGAAGTTCTACAATTTGGTCAGTTTCAGGAACCAGAGCAGGTGATCTCGTATCATACACGGCAGAAATAGGAGCAGATGTGGCCTAAATATTGCATGGATCAAATATTTTAGCATATTGCATTACGTTGGAATCAGCATCTGACAATCTTGTATTATGCTGATGGATTGTATCATCTGAAGAACAGATGGAAATGTTTCTCCTTGAGATAACGGACCTATGATTTAACAAGCAGAATCCTTCACACCGACGATACATGTTGCATTTACACAGAGTTTTTTCACATTAACGATACATGCTGTTACATGAGCTGACTACCATTATCTGCCTTCAATGTGATCATACGTTCATACTATTCGATCAGAATATCGGATCAACCTTCAAGCAAGTGAAGAATATGTGGCAATCAATCTGAGCCGCCTCTTCTCAATGAATGGATGGGGATCGGACCCTATTTTCTTAACCAGGTCCAGATGTCGGTTTTGGATCCAAACTGGGCCTCAGGCCCAGGGCCCAGTGCTCACTAGAGTCACTACGCGAGTCAGACTCAGACCACCTCGTTCCCCTTCCTCACACGGACAGCCGAAACGGGATAATCCGGATGCGCCCGCGCGACTAGTCTCGAAGCTTCCGCTCGGAGCCAGGGTTAGGGTTTCGCCCCCGCCGGTCGTCTGCCCCAGGCACCCCAGCCATGTCCGGGCGCGAGGTCCGCGAGTACACCAATCTCAGCGACCCCAAAGGTGTGCGCCTCCTTTCGCTCCCACCGATTCCTGAGTTACCCCACCCCTGTTTTTTCCCCTTCGGATTTTCGCATCGAATTCCTGAGTGAGGTGTTCGGCCCTGTGTGCATGTGCAGATAGGAAGTTTGGGAAGGGGAAGGACAAGATCGATGATGAGGACATCACCTTCCAGCGCATGGTTGCAAAGGTTAGACCGAATCGTCTTGCAACCGCTGCCGCGGCATTACCGTTTTGCTGTGCTGTATGTTTGTTTTAGCCTTTTGGGATTTTCTTGCTTAAATGTAGACATGTTAAACTGTGGCATCATTTTAGTTAGGTGTTTAGTTTTCTACTTCGTTTGATGAAAAGTGTAGCAATGGTACTCTCTTGGCAGGTTTGCTTTAGAGGTGCAGGCAATTCGTGCTGTTGGCCGCTGAATTTCGGTGAACATGCCAATTTCGGGTATTGTTTGTTGTGTCTTAGTGTTGACTTGATTTCTTACATGGATTGGTGGAGAAGTAGATAAGGCAGGACATGAGGACACTACCCTTTCAACTTGTTTTTACTTAAATGAGGTTGTTAAGAACCAATTTTGAATAGTGACAGCAAATTGTAGCTTGCCAGTGTAGTTGGTTTGCTGACAATTTACAGTTGGAACTAAGCATAGACCTTCAGTTTTTACATGTATAAGACATTGTTGTGTCTCAGTGAACCTTCTATGTATTTGATCTGTTTGTGACCTCTGAGTGCTCTGTGGATCTTTATGTTTTGCATCTGCATCCTACAGATACAATTGTGCTGGCTTCTCCATTGTGAAAAGATAAAATTAGGGGTTGTCTTAGGTTCAGGTGGTGCATTCTATTCTCAGACCAATGCTAATGTGTACATGAAGATACCTTGCTTTTTCTTGAAAGCTTGATCCCATCACTATGCACTTCCAATAGGTGTCAATGTACAATGTTCTTATAACATGCCCTGACAGGGATTTTGGCTCTCTACTCGGCGGTTGATACCAACAGATGCAAGAAGTTGCTGGTGAGAGGGGAGGCTACCTTCATGGACGAGGAGGTATTTCGTGCTTTTTTTATAGGAAGACTCATGTAAACTCGCCGTTTAACCTTGTTGCCTATACCTTTGTGTTCTTCAGCATTGGATAGCGATGATTTGCTTTACCTGAAAGAGCAAATGGAAGCTGAGGAAGATGCAGAGCGTCTTCTCCGTCGTACGGAGAAGCGGGCATTTGCTGCCTTTAAGATATCCTTATTAAATATCATAACCTCGCTTTTCCTGTTATACACTTCAGAATATAATATGGTTCAATTGATCTTTCTTAGCATGAAACTTTCACATATTTTCAATTCAGATTCATTTGGTTGGAATAGTGGAAAACAGATAACATGATGTATAAGTTCCTCTCTTTGCTTTCCTTAACACTGACATTACAAAGCAGCAATCTTAGCTGATTCTACACCTGCTGTCCCAGTGGCTCTTCGTGTTGAACCTAAGCCTAAAAGTGATATAAGGTAAATTGCCCGCAAGATAGCTGCTACTTCCATCTGCAATACCTTTTTGTTCTTATGATTGGGTGCTTGCTTTCTGGGCAGGCAACAGGATCTCTTGAAGCACATTGTTGGGATCAAACCAAAGCGGCCAAAAGTTAGCAGCCCTTCACAGCCAGCAGATAGCAATAAGACTAATCAATGTGAAGAAGATTCTGTCAGCAAGTTATCTTCATCGCAGAATCAATTGGAACCACCTTTGGGTGAGAAGGGATCATCTCATGGGACTGTCAATGCTGAGTATACAGTGCCAAGGCCAGATGAGCCATCGGTGGCTAAGCAACAGAACACAGCTGGAAGCTTGCTTGGTTTAGCTTACGAGAGTTCAGATGAAGAATAGTCTCATTTAGGATGTGTAAAGTTTCCAACCGTGGGAACTGAACTGTTTCCTGTGAGATTTCTGCATTCTAAACAAGTCGCAGAAGTAATCTCTAAGGCCACATGTAGATTGTATATTAGGTTTTTTGTACTGTTATTGGGCTATGCTTTGCACCAGGATTCAATGAAAAGCTGCTTTAGTGTTGCTGCTATCCATAAAACGTTCTTTGCATTTTTAGTAACCGCACAGGTGAATGCTAAATTCCTCTGAAAAATGGTGAACGCTAAATTTGCTTTCGATCAATCAATGTTTTTTTTTATCAGTTCGATATCAGCTGTCCAAAGAAAGTTCTTACGTATTCCGTGCGTTACTTCCAGGAAAACAATTTGGAGTAGAATTACTGTATCGCAAGATGGCACAAAACTCTGCTACAGAGTTAAAAAAAAATGGCAGTCCAGGCGTTCGAGCATGACAAATATAAGTATGACCAGCATTTGGATACCATGCGAACTATGCAGTACTAACACTCCTATCTATTGTCAAAGCAGCATAGCAGCCTACTAGCGGGGACTAAACCACTGCCATAAAAAAAAACTTTACAAATTACTCAGGTATCACAAAAGCTAAAGAGGGATAAGGTTATTAATTCTGTAGCCTTCAGAAAAATTACAATTCGGTCCAGGCCAAGAAATTGATGAAGGCAAGAGGGGGGCTCCATGCGTGTTAGATTGCAGCTGAAACGACAGCAGATTCACAGCTTTTTCCAGAAGTTCCTGAAGCCATAGGCAAAAGATTTCAAACTGCCAAAAAGACCCGTGCTTGTGGATTCCTCAGGCTCATGCTTTGGGTTGTGCTCTCTGCATAACACCAAATAAATACAAGAAGTTACCATGGCATCCAACATCAGTATTTAAAAGCAACAGGTTGTATCAAACAAAGTGAGGCTGCTCTGCAAAGCTTCCTGCTGCTATGCATCAAACAATAGGAAATAGCTGAAATTATGACCTCTGTCACACTGAGAATAGGAAATGAAATGTGTCCTGTCCTAACAATGAATGGCCAGGATGTGTTTAACTAGCCTAGAGACCAGAGCAGCTCAACAAACAATTTTAGCCTTATGTTCTGACCCAAGGTTTTTAAAGCTATCCCAAACCTAGTTCCTGGTCGCTAGCCAGGCAGCTCCATAACATTTCAGGCAGCGCCTGATCCATCCAGAAACCAGTCTGGGTCAAGTCAGTCAGAAACCAACTGGTTCAGCCTTTCTGATAAAAACTCTTAAGTCACAAGGTTCTTGATGTTACATGAATAAACTGTTCACTCAAATCATAATGACTTGGAATAAATTATGGAGTCAGTCGTCGGTATAAATCTATGGAATCCAGGAACTTTACAATCACCAGCTAGTTAACAACAATTCTATCGATGTCCAAGGGAAGATTCATCTTCCATAGTCTGAATTAGCTATCCAAGGGAAGATTCATATTCCATAGTATGAGCTATCTGAATGTACTAAACAAATGAAGTAGTCCTCTTGCTAAGTCCCAGTAGTTGATCATACCAAAAGAACTAAAATATACAGGGATAGCAAGTTATATCATATTAAAGCTTAGCAAATGTCTTGTTGACATGTTGGTTTTAATGACATTAACGAAAAGAATATTGCATGTAAATATGTAATAGCCTAAGAGGGTAATACCTGTCATGTATGTTTGCCTTGACCACCTTGTCACTTCCACTTTGATCTGACACACTTGATTCACTTGCATTCAGGATTTTTTCTGTATTCTCCAGAGCTAATTTGCTAGCTTCTGTATTCCTTTGCTGGTTTCCAGGGTCCGATTGCGCCTCCACTCCCACAGATACATAAGATTTGTTCTGCACATTGATGATGATTTTGAGGAAAATGTCACAAAAATCTTTGTTAAACACAAATTGATGATCTCCAGAAGATAGTTCGACTTCATACCGTTATGACCTTCATGCTCTCACTTTCTGTTTGATCAGATAAAGTTGGGTCATCTGCAGTCTTCAAGGTTTCTGAAGTGTTCAAATCATGCTTAGCAGCTTCTGTTTCTACATTGTGATGAGAAGAGCCCACTGATTTCCAAGTTTCAGTCTGCGTAGCAGCATAACATTACCATTTAAAAAATAAGGCTGTTGGCAACAGGTGAACAAAACAAGGCATATACACTACTGAACCATGCGTTCGATTGTCCAATAGAAATGTCTAACAAATGCCAAATGAGATAGTGAACAGTATATTTTGAATATAAAGACAACAGAGAAGGGTGTACCTTTTCCACGATTCCAGTACTTGTAGCATCATCTTTCTGGGATATTAGCATATCATCTACATCCTGAATCTCCTTACTACTTTTGAGGCTGTCGCAGTTGTACGGACTTTTTACACTGTCATCCTTAGGTCTTGAGTGCTCAGCGAATTCAGGTGTTCCTTTAAGTTGAGCCACCATAGCTTCATCCTTAGGCCCGGAGTGCTCAGCAACTTCAACTGTTCCTTGAAGTGGAGCTGCCTTAGCATTACCCAGTGGTAATTTTGCATGATTATATTTCAATTCCTGAAGTATCTCACGCACCGTGTAGTAAGAGCCTCCAACTTGCTGACGAGCATTTGTTATACTAGGAAACTTGCCATCATTTGAAGCCCTAAACCTGCACTAAACAGAACAACAAAGAGACATGCGGTTTAAGAGTCATGAGGCATAACTGAATCAGAACCAAACAATTGTAACCTCTAGGCACGGTTGCCACCTATTTATCAGATTCCTACAAATCCGCATGATCTCTGCTACATTTCCCAGATTAATTTCTAAATTGCAAGTTCCAACCAATGAAACAATACAGAAATACCAATCCTTAATGCACAACTAGCCAAAGTTGAAACAAGAAATGCTAGCGAGCAAAAAGCTATACACTTGCTACTTTTTGGACTAAAAGATAAGCTAAAACCAGAAACGAGAGTGAGAAATAGTCACCTACTTGTCAACAAATTCCACTATCCTGACCCTCCTCTCCTGCTTGGCAATCCTCTTCTGACCCTTCGGTGGCGGCTCCTGCGCAGACAACGGCGCCGCATGCGCCTTCCCCCGGGAGGTCCGGTAGCACGACCGTGTGATCGGGCTAGAGACACCCGCTATCACTGTGGGGGGGAAGGAAAGAAAAAAAAATACCTCAGGCAAGCAAACACACCATAGCAGCGGCTAAAACCTCAGAGCTTCGATTGAACACGGGAGGCGCAATCCCCTCACCCTTCTTGGAGGCGGCGGAGGACGAGAGGCGCGCGGACGCCTGCATCTGGAGACCAAAGGCGGATCGCGCAGGAGAGCGATGGGAGGCGGGGGGCACCTAGGGTTTTACGGCGAAGGCGAGGCCGATGGGGACGGACGGCCGCCAAGGCAGGCGGTGGCTGGGGGTGTTGACTGTTGAGGCCCTGGACCCCGGTCCAACCTCGTATGTATGCTCGGCCCATCCAGTCAACACTTCGGCCTCTTACGTTTGGAACCCAACCCAACGGCCAACAAGGGGGTGTTTGATACTAAGATAGTGTTCGGTTCGTGCTAAGGTAATGTAAACGCAAAGGGAATCAGATTACAGTGTATTTGGAGGTGGAATAGGTGATTGTCCTCTTTGTTTGGTTGCACTCTGGTAACGTAATCAGATTACTGTGTGAGTGCTATATCTGATTACGGTGGGGGAGGAGGGGTAACAAGCTTGTATAGATATTATTTAGGTAAGGGATTCGATTACAGTGTCAATTGATTACAAACCACCGCAACCAAACATATATAATGGGATTTGTTATCTTCAGTAATCAGATTACATTACATTTGAGCTAACCAAACACTACCTAAGTGTTAAACTTTAGCAGTGTCACATAGGATGTTTAGATGCTAATTAGCAGGACTAAACATGAGCTAATTATAAAATTAATTGCAGAACCTCTGTGCTAATTCGCAAGACGAATCTATTAAGGCTAATTAATCCATCATTAGTAAATGGTTACTGTAGCACCATATTATCAAATCATGGACTAATTAGGTTTAATAAATTTGTCTCGTGAATTAGAATTCATCTGTGCAATTAGTTTTGTAATTAGCTTATGTTTAATACTCCTGATTAGCATCCAAATATCCAATGTGATAGGTGCTAAACTTTAGCAAGGGCTATCCAAACACCCCTAAAAAGTGACGTTTTGGAGCAAGTTGAATGGGAACTGCCGAACGGGAAATGATAGTGCGTTATGAAAATGAAAATGATAGTGCGTTATGAAAATGATTGTATGCCTAAGAATTCAAATCACTGTATTTTTCATTCTCCTATTTTTTACAAGACTAACTGTTGACGCTAAAAATCGGCCGGTGACTCTCGGCGTCGGACACACCACCCGGGAGAATCTGCTTAACTCCTGTTTGGGTATCGTCCTGGTGCGGTTTGCGTGGTGTGCCAGTCAACTTGACCTATTGATTGATAGGGAATCGTGACGGCTAGGCAGCCAATACGAATAGATATGATCGGCTAGATCAACCGATGTATGCGAACAAAACTTGAAAATAGATCCGATCAGTTGTACGACGATCTCTTGACAAAAGAACGGGATAAAAGGCCGATAGAAGCTACTTCAAGCTGGATAATGGTGGTAAAAGCTAAAATGACAAGATGAACTTGCATATCTAGTAGATATCAGTAACTTGGTGAGTAAATTTAGACGAAACCACAGCGATACGCCCGGAAGTTAAAGTCTAGAAATTACTCGGTAGACGCGGAACTCACAATCCAGCCGGAGATCAAGTTAATGCAGCCCCGCTAGTTTGGAAGAACTTGTTGAAGAAAAAAAATAACTTTGGCGAAGTCGCCGACTTGAAAGTAAATCGCAAGTAAAGTAGATTTGTGTTGATGTGTGTACATGTCCTCCCTAGACTTCGCAGAGCCTCTATTTATATCCTAATACCCCAAACTCCTAGTCCTGATTGATTACGACGAAATACAAGATTTATCTCTAAGAAACAAACTATTTAAATAAAAATGACTCATGCAAGAGTTGGACACAAGTTTAACTTTTATTAACTAACTCTATACTTATTATCTAGAAAGATCTTCAGTTGAGTCTCTGAAATCCCTGATCGGATAGAATCTCCTTTCTTGTATTGGCCAGGCCCTTCTATCTCCATCGGCTGGGTCTTCATCGGCTGAGTTTTCATCGCCTTCCATCAGCTGAATCCCTCTGCTCTCATCGGCCGATCCCTTGTGACTCAATCGGCCGGACCACTGTGACTCAATCGGCTGAGCTATTGTGACTCAATCGGCTGGATTGTTGTGACTTCATTAGCCGATTCCATCAGCCATTATTCCTTCGTCCTGTACCAGCACCTTCGCCACTTTTTGACCCCAATTTTGACATGTGTCAAAAAACGGTGTCAACACTAACCTTAAGTCCCTAACCTATGTTTGGTAATATTAATACGGGTTATAAAAATAAAGGGGTGACAAGGGATGAGGGCACCCACGGGTCCCCACCAATCAAGATACTGGCCGGCCTGACAAGTGGGCTCCACCTGACCATGACGTGTGGGGCAAAGTATGAAGACGTATGGAGCACAAGTTGGGAGATCGGGCGAACAGAATCTGCTCGAATATTATGGGATACTCGTCGGAAACCGACTCATATTGATTTCCTTGTAACAACCGACTAGGATTAGATCATATCCGATTGTAACCATAGGTCGTCAGCCTATATAAGGCAGTCAGGGACGTCCTCCCGGGGCACCTCAACTCCTCGTATCTGCGATCAGCAATAAAATCCACCAAAACACATGACGTAGGGTATTACTCTCTAGAGGCTTGAACCTATCTAAACCTTGCGTCTATGTGTTACTATTCAAGTTCTTGGTCTTGTGATCTCCCCCGTATACAAATCTACCATCTGGGCACCCCCTGGTGGATTTTCGGTCACTAAATCCGACAGTTGGCGCGTCAGGTAGGAGTGATCATGAGATCCCCCCTAGCGAGCTCGATAGCATCCCGCTCTAGCTTCATCTTCCCCAAGAGCATGAAGTACTTCCTCACCAACCCGATTCAGCTCTGCTTCAGAAGCATACGGATGGACTCTGACTCCATCACCTCCGTCGTCGACTCGTCGTTTACTGCTAGCTCGGCCTCCGTCGAATCTGCATTGGTGGCACAAGGTCTCCACCCTAGGATCATCGTTCCGATCATCCAGCAGGTCGGCGACCTTTCTCTCACGAAGAGGGTACCACACATCCTCGCAGCAACCCACCCACCCACGCCCTCGATCTAATCGCAGGGCTAGATCGCATTAGCAACACCATCGCTAAGTGCATCAACCTCTCCGAGGCGGCACTACACCCCGGAAGGTTTGCCTAGGGATGACGACCCACTCGAACCCACCCAGTTTTCAGACCTCTCCCTAACTCCAAACTCCTATGATGAAGGCGAAGAGAATAGCCAACACCCCACCAGACAGGGAGGTCTTCATCTCAAAGGATGAGCCACCCCGAGATGGCGAAACCTCTTCTCACGAAGAGGGCCGCAACTCCAAAAACCGGGATCGTGCGGTACTGCGCCAGCGGGAGCAAGCCAACATCCCGACCCGTCAGTCACCTGCCGCCGCCACGGCGACCGCTGCGCCTCCTGTCCCACCGGTCCGACCCAACGCTGACAACTGCGACCAAGGGGACGCTGGAGGTCAGCGCAGGCCCCCAACCCCTTACGTGCCCACAATCTGCATGCCGACCTAGAACAGGCCGGTCATGACGTCTTCACCACACCCCCAGGCCAACCTGGGGCTATCTTTGCCGATCTGGAAAATCTTCCGGACTCGGAGCAACTACAAAGGATCCGGGTGCGCATCCGTGTCGCCAACACCCAGATTGAGAAGAGGCCCCAGGCCCCAGCACGCTCAAGAAGCCAATCATCACACTCCAGGTCTAAATCTACCCGGCACTCCCAAAGTTGATCTACTCAGAGTAGATCCGATCGCAGCCGAACTGATCACGGCCGCTGCACGGGAGGTCGGTTGGAACCCATTCAAGAGGAGGAGGTGGAGCAGTCCCAAAGCAATGACCACCACCCTGACGACGATGATCGCCAATCAGATAACCACCACCGTGACAATCGTCGTCGTCATGGATGAGGAGACGGCGAACGCCGCGGTCGGCCTGGTTGGCAACCTGACCGTGATCTCCAGGACAATCTCCACAACTGCCACGACCTCCATGGTGAGCTCAACAACCGTCACCAGGAGCGGGATGAGGTGGAGCTCCGCCGGCGCACCCAGTACGACCACGACTTCGGCGCTCCAGGGGTCGGTAATCAGCCAAACCACAACGCGGACTAGGAGGCCCGCAACCACCGGGAGCAGGAGCTACACCGCCGCGACGATTACGACTGCCACTATGGTGCCCCTGGCAATGCCTACGACCCACCCTAGCATGACAACGACGCATGCCCCAGGACCCTGCCGATACACTACCACCTCATGGAGAGATGACGACATGGACATCGACGGGTTTGCCGCGTTCACCCCCCTCCCTCCCGCCTCAGGGCTGTCCAGTGGCCACCCACCTTCAAGCCAGACATTAACGAGAAGTACGACGGTCGCTCCGACCCGAAGATCTAGCTGAAGACATACTGCACCGCGATCAAGGTTGCGCACAACACCTAAGACCAGATGGCCACCTACTTCCCGGTGGTGACGGGAAGCGCAGCTCTCCTATGGCTCAAAAACCTCCCACGAGGCTGCATCGATACATGGAGCCAGCTCGCCAGAGCCTTCACCCAGAACTATCAGGCTACATACGCCGAACCCGGAAGCACGCAAGACCTCGACCAAGTCCGCCAGCGGAAAAACAAAACTCTCTGTGAGTACGTCAACCGCTTCTTCGACAACCACAACATGCTGGCCGGCGTTGAAGACCACAACGTCATCTGGTACTTCAGGATCGACCTCAAGAACAGATCGATGTTCCGCACCATGTTCTAGGTCGATCCAAAGATGGTCGGACACATGATGCAGATCGTCAACCTCCATGCCAACACAGATGAGGCCGAGCACGTCCAATTCCAAAACGGCAAGCACCGCCACAATAATGATGACAAACCGCCGACCCATCAAGACCACTAGCACCAACCTAGGTCAGAGCCTTTCTGACCTCAGAAGAGGGCCCCTGAGGTCCTCGCCACTGAAGCCGACACTGCGAGGCAAACAACCTTCCTCCAAGAGGAGTTCGACGATATGTTGAACGCCCCGTGCCCCTTCCACAAGGACGCACGCCACAATCTTCGGGACTACACGGTCCTCAAGAAAGAGCTCGGCGCTCCGTGGAATACAAACGGCCTCGCCGGAACGACTACCGTAAGAAAGATAACCGTCACGACAATCGCCGCCGCGACGACCAAGGGATGAACGCTGTGATTGACTAAATTGCATATAATGTGTACAACCTCTATATTCTCAGGCATAGCTTATTTCCCACCCCAAAACCAAGCTCAGGTGAGAATGTGAGATAGGAATCATGCATCCGAGTCCCAATCATGGGTCCTTTTACCGTGTCTCATTATCTAAAAAGGGGAAATAATGATCCCGCTAATCATTTGCCATTTCCAACCATCGCGACCCATTTGCCAAATGTCTCCTATAAAAGCTTCGCTTATTCCTCTCAAAATAATTGCCAATATTTTCATCTCAAGGGAAATCTGCATTTCCCAATTCCATCCATCATGACCCATTTGCCAAATGTCGCCTACAAAGTTCTTGTCATTTTTTCCTCTCAAAAAAAGGAGTTGCCAGTTTCTTAGTCTCAAACAATTTTTGCCACTATTTTTATCTCAAGAGAAATTTGCTTTTCATTTTATTGTGCAAAGAGATGCATCACTAATGGAGTAATGGATTCATCATACTTATATTAGTTGGTGTTCAAACAAAATCGACTAAAAAACTGCTCTCGTTGAGAGTCGAACTCAAGATCTCCGGCTTACTAAACGGGTACTCTAACCGAGCTACGAAAGCTATTGATGCTTGAATTTTTGATAAAACCATGATATAAGTATTGCTTCGTCCTCTGTCACAATTCACAGTACTAGGCTCATCGGCTGGTTATTTGAATTTCTCACTCTCACGATAACTTTACAAACCAATTTCTGAAGTTATTTCAGGATCAGCACCTCAAAGAAATCTCAACCTGGAGAAACAGGTCGAGTGACAAACCAACTGGAGAGAAGAGAAGTGCTAGAAGAGGACCGCTATCGGTCAGGAAGGAGAGGACCATTTGTAGAAAATTTTTGGCTGATGAATACCAAGCAGCTCTGCGATTGCGAAAATGGCATTTCCTTTCTTGTAAAGTTGAAATTGATTTGATGAAAATGATAAGCATTATGAATCTCCGCGATGCTTATTCCACTATGCCTATGTCATTAGTCTTCAGTCCAATATAAACAGTCAGGAAACCGTGCCCAGGAGATTTTGGGTAAGGCTTGCAGCCATAACAGAGTATACATTGCCAATGTCACATTGTCACACCATGATCACATCTGAACAATGTATCGCTCATAAAGAAACACGAACACATCTGTGAAGCAGCAATCCATCTTGCCACTACCAACACCTAGATAGAACAACGATGCAGCAACATGCCTGATCTAACAATTCTGATCCACTACGAAGCGGCC
This sequence comes from Setaria italica, assembly GCF_000263155.2. NCBI lineage: Eukaryota > Viridiplantae > Streptophyta > Magnoliopsida > Poales > Poaceae > Setaria > Setaria italica. The sequence continues at coordinate 32,410,203 of NC_028450.1, forward strand.
GAGACGACCCGAACACCGGACCGGCCGCTCGCCACGCTGCTGCTGCTGCCACGATGTGCGCTGCGTCCACGATGCAACGTGTTACCGTTGCCGGAGCCAGCGCGCGACCGGCCGCTGGGCTCGGGCTGCGACGGCCTCTGCTTGCTCTGCCGGGGCCTGTTCATCGGGCTGCAGCGGGCTCCGTGGCTGCCGGACTGCTCGACAACCTCGTCGCCGGTGCTCCATGTCCGGTCCGTGGACTCCACCGAGGTTGGCTCCCTTGACAGCGTCCACGGGTGACCGGAGACGCTGTTGCTCCCGGCCGACTCCTGAGGCTCGGCCTCCGCGCGGAAGTCCCGCGCCGGCTGCGCGTGCTTGCGCACGGCGCTCGGCTCGACGCCGCCGTCGCTGCCGAGCGGCGCGTTGACGGAGCCCTTGTCGTCGGCGGACAGGCCGGGCTCGTATTCGTAGGTGTGGTTCTCCGACGAGCAGGAGTTGAGGTCGGCAACGGCCTCGACGATGGAGCACGCCTTGGCGACGCACGCCGGGAGCGAGATGGACGGCGTCGCGGGCGTGGCGGGGACGGTTACGGAGGTGGATTGCTGGTGGTAGTTCTGGATGTCCTCGAGGAGCTGGGTGGTGTACGAGCCGGGGTTCTGGTCGAAGTCGCGCGACGACCGCCGCGACCTGCTGCCGGGATGCCCCACGGGCCTCTGGCTCAGGCTATCGGCCACGATGCTCGCCGTGCGCGTCGCGGTCGTCTTCGACGAGGGCGCTCTCGTCTCTGACACGGCAACGGTGGCGTCCTCTGCGATCTCCGGCTTCTCCATCCCGGAACGGCAGCTTGGTGCAACCGTCGCCTCCTTGCAGCGCTCAGTGGCCTTCTTCTTGGGTGTGGCGGCGACGGCATTCTCAATGGATTTCTGGAACCATGGCAAAAATTTGAGCGAATGGTATGACAGGAATTGCAAGAAATGGAGAAAAAATTGAGCTTTATTTGATGACGTCTTTACCTTCTGCCGCCTGGCAATGTGGTTGCTGTTGTTACGGAGCGAGTTCTCGTCGAGCTCGGCCATGGGGTTGCGCCTGTACGGTGACTGCTCGGCCTTCCTGGACGAGCTCCGGCTCAGCGCTGGCGTCGGCCCGGTCGCCGGTCCGCCGCCCGCGTTCTCATTCCCCGCCGCCATCCTCGCGGGAGAGCTCGATCTCGGAGACGCGCACCTCTTCCCCGACGCCGCCGCGGGCGACGGCGCGCGCCCCTTCTCCCTCGCGGGCACGGACACCATCTTCCCCGGCTGCTGCCTCGCGCGCTCTCCACCGCCAGAGCCCGCCGTCGCCACAGATGCCGCAGCGCCATCCGTGCGCCGCCCCGGCGACCGGCTGGCCCTCCGGCTCCCGCCTCCGCTGCTGCTCCGCTCCCGGCTCCCCGACCGCTTCCGCTGCGGCGAGCCCCGGTGCGGCGACGGCCTTGACACCACCGCCGCCGCCACCTGCCTCTCCCAATCCTCGTCCGCGCCAGGGCCGCCCCCAGACCTCGCGTCCTGATCGAAGTCGTAGCTGCGCTTGGACCCCGAGCGTCTCCTGCGGTGGCCGCCGGCCTCGCTCGACGCCGCCCTCCCGGTCCCCGACGAGCTCCTGCTGAGCCGCCCGCACTGGATCAGGATCGCGTCCACCTCCTCCTTGGTGCAGCTCGACGTGCGCACCGGCGCCGATGGCACCACCACCACAGGCAGCGGCTTCTCGGTCGCCGCCGGCTCCTGCGAGCCCGGCCGCTTCTTCTTCTCCTCTCCTCCCGCCGCGGCATCCTTGGCCCTCACGACCACCGCAGCACCTTTGCCGGCCACGGCAGGCTCCACCGCCGCCTTGGCCGCCTTCTTGGGCTGCTGCGCCGTCTTCTTGGCCTTGTCGTTGGCGGCCACCACGGCGACCTTGCCGGGCTTCTTGGCGCCACCGGCCGGCGTGGCCGGTGGCTTCTTCTTGCTGAAGCAGAGGCCCATGGCGGGTGGTGGTGACAGCAACGAGCTGCGACCTTCGATCGAGCTTGGTCAGCTGGAGCTGAGGGAGTGAAGCAAGCAAAAGAATGCGTTGGACTGTGACGTGGTGGTATTTAAGCAGCGCGTGGGGAGACGCGATTAGCGAATTGATTACGTGTTAGTGTGTGTCGTGCTCTGTGCTAGTACTCCGTACCGTGCGCCCGATGAGCAAAGCTGATGCGATGCAGCACGTCGGGGATTTGAAATCCCCCTCTCAATCGCGGATCGCATCTAGGCTCGTGCGCGCACGCACGCACGTGGGGAGGCGTGAGGGCCGTTGCCTGGACACGGTGCTGTGAACCGACGGGTGCCGCTTAGGGATGATGCGTGGTCGACCAGACGGTCTATGAGGAACGGGTCCTTGGGACTCGGCTAGCGACTCGGTGGGGACGCTATCCGTTAGAAGTTGGCGGGGCCTGCCTGGATCTTGATTATCTCATCATCTCGTCTTCAAAATGCTCCGCGGTTGTACCAGCACCAGCAGCATCAGAGGCGCGTGTGCTCCTGCCAGGTGATAACTTCATTTGCCCTCAAAAAAAAAAAGGTGATAACTTCGTTTGGCTGGTACCTGTGCTGATCTGTTAACGGAAATGCACGGGAAAGCGATCACTTGCGACTGGTAGCAAGCTTTGCAATAGGGAGATGATCATTTTTCCAGGTCACAGCTAATTTGTCCTTTGGGCGATGCCACCAAAAAGTTGTATCCATGGTGTGGTTCAAACAGGCGGACGTTTGAAACGAGCACGACCTCCGAGCAGAGTGCCTCACCTAACGGCCAACGGCTACGACCTCTGAGATGGATTCCGGATTCCTTTTGCCGCGCAGCTGCAGCCTGCCGAGACCGACCGTTGCGGCTCGCTAGTTCCACTCCCACCGTCTCCTCTTTTGAACGAGAGCCGACCGTTGGAGAGTGGAGTGCGTGCGTGCGTGCTACTTGCGGCGTCATCTGCCGATCCGCGGGCGTTCTCCCGTCGGTTGCGGCGGCGGCATCCTCCGCCCGCGCCGGAGGGGGATCGGGTTCCTCTGTTCTCTCACGTGACGGCGTGCGACGCTGGCAGGTGACTGGGAGGATCCACCAGCCTTGGATGGTCGCAGTCTCGCAGAAACAACGGGATCCACTGCCATGAATGATGATTACTATGTACTACGTGCTCGCTACCACTAAATACTGGGTCAGTTGGCCTGATGGCCCAGGTGGCGTCATAATTTCTACACGGCCCTAGCGACACCGATCGAGCGCACGGCACGACATGAATTGAAGAACGAACTGCGCACAAACAAATAATGGTCCCGGATCCGCAGAAAACGCAGACGGACGAACGCATGCTGCAAAAGTGCAAATTCAGGATGCGAAGCCGCGACTTGAGAGATTCGCGGAAATGCGGATGGATGAATTCGAACGAAGAAGGTCCTCGTGCTGCGACATCCAATTTAACTTCAATTCCGCGGCAGCCGCTCCCTAATAAAGTTATTCTGGACATGTGTTGGCACTTTGGTGCATAGTCAGAGAAACTTTGTTCCGCAAAGGCTGAAAACGTGAAACGAAAAGTGGGCGTGCTGTTTCCTTTTACAGATCAACCGGCGAGGTAAAAAGCTGGCTTGGGCTTTCAATGTCTTCGACGTAGCTCGTGGAAACTGGGAATCTCCAACCTGTTCGCTTCAGCTTATCAGCCATCGAACAATATTTTTCTCTCACAAAAAATCAGTCGTTTCAATTTTTCAGCCGGTTTATAAGTCCAGCTGAACAGACCTCGTTGCAAGCTTGGCATGATTAACAACAGATAGATCAACCACGACAGAATGACAAACAGACCGCAACCTGCACTGTACAGCAACAATGGTTGTGGCCGCAGCAAGTATCAGCACTGAAGACCACAATTACAAAGAATACGTGGAGCCTGGTTCTGCTCTACGCCTCTACTCTACAGAGAGCAGCTGAATCCACTTCTACGAGGACGAGAGGATTCGACTGAAGCTGAAACATTTTTCTACCGCCAAATAGTGCACGCGCTGCACAAGAATACTGCAGGATCGTTGTTCTGACCTTAATTATCTTGTCGATTCCTGGCTACGCACATGTGGAATATCATGGAGGTACCATCGGTAACTTGTAACCTCGCAATAAAGCACTTCGCAGTCCTCCTTCGCCTGCAGTTGACCAGGTACTGTGAAAAAATTATAAAAATAAAATCCCCTTAGAGGAATATTCCCTTAAGGTTAGTTTGGCAGTTGGGTAGAAAAAACCAGGGGAAAATTCCCACGCCGGAGATTTTGATAGCAGATCAACTTTCCGGTAGGGCAAATCAAACTTCCCGGGAGGATCTCCCCGCTGGTGTTTGGAAACCCCGAGACCAAATTCCCTCTGGAGAAAAAAAAATACTTCAAAAATTCAGAAAAAATTAAAGAAAAAATAGAAATATTTAGAAAAATCAGAAACGCATTGAAACATCTCTAAAAAAACAAAAATCTGCACCAACCTTACATGACCGTCCATAAATTCAAATTATGGTTCACTTTAATCTATATAAATTTGGGCTAGTGAATGGATATTGCACATAAATAATGACATGTATGTCTAGTAGAAAAATAATTTGATCACATGCTTCACAATAACACCTCCATGGCTCAACAGCAGCAGCCACCAGCAGCAGCCACCATCACATCAAAACAGTATGGTCCATGAGAGATCTACAGTCAGATTAACAATTAAAGGTTTAGATTCAACATATAATTCAAAACAGACAAATATAGACAAACAAATATGCTTGATAGACAACATTACATCAACAGGATGGCCTTATCATAGAAGCTACAGAAGGACTAAACTTATGAATTTAGAAAACCATTTCAAATCTTATAGTGTTTGACTACATGAGTTTATAGTGTTTGGCTATAATCATTTTAAATCTTATACAGTGTTTGACTAAACTTATGAATCTAATAATCATCTGACACAAAAGTTTGGCACATGAGCAATTACAGATAGCTTATAGTGTTTTATATTACCTGAATAAAACCATTTCAAATCTTGAATTATATACATCCAACATGTAGTGCTTCCCATCAGGACTCTGCAATTAATTAACCAAATAAAAAAGTGAAATAATTTAGCCATGTCAGCAGCAAAAGGTTCACATAAAGTAAAATTTTACATGGTTAGATATGATGAGACACGTAAGTTAATCATGAACCATACATTGAGCATATTTAAAGAGACGTACCTGATTTTTCGCTTTAGCCACATTAATCGAACATTAGGGTTCTTGGTTGTAATGAATATCTTCCTGTGTGTGTCAGACTCAAATACATCCAAAGCATATGACTTCTCCTCATCGGTTAATTCGACCATAGCATCCACTTGATCAACACACTTCTCAACTAAAAATTCTTCCTCACGCCTTTTCCTTTCTTCAAGAGCTTGCAAAGTTTTGTTGGTTTGGCTCTTTTTGTACTCCACATATCCCTCAAGAGTAGAGCTAATGTGACTTTGCTTACGCATTCTCCCACTTCCACCTTCTTCTTGTCTTGAATCTTGAGCTTCATTGCGTCATTATGTGCATTAGAAGTCTCTTGGCCATTGAAACTCAAAGCAAATGGATTCACACCCAAGTGATTGTTGCTTTATTCAGAGTTACTTCTTTCAACAGTAGGTGCAAGAGGAGGAACAACAGGAGCAATGGGAGGTGCAGGAGGAGGAGCAGGAGGAGGAGGAAGAACAGGAGGTGCAGGAGCAGAAGGTGGATCCACTTGCATGGTTGATGTGAAGTTTAGATTTCCTGTAGCAACACTTCCTATTTTTAAGAGACAATTGGAACTCATATTAGAACCACAAAACTGTTTGATGCTAAAAGCAACAAATTAAGCTATGCAAGTGAGGGAACTTCACCTTCATATAGTGCTTCCAATTGGTAAAAGAGGGGAAATGGCTTTTTGCGAAAATTTGCTACTCTTGGATGATTCTATTGAATGTAACAGAAAAGAATAATTAGTTAACAACAATAACTTAGCTACTTCTTAGCATATTTTATATAGAGTCTAAATAGCTTACCGCAATTAGCTTCTCCCATACTTGTGGTTCTGTTAGTATCATACACAAAGATTCATTCCAACCATTACCACTGTCTCTTTTAGCATCTCTTAGTGCGTTGTAATTAGCTTTGAGCTCCTTCTCCTTCTCCTCCTGCACCTGCTTCTTTGAGAAATGAGCTACGGGAAACTTCTCATTGAACTTGCTGGTGATAATCCTCCAACCCTCCGATATCCAACTATTTTGACCTTTATATTTGAGGTTATCTTTGTAGTCAAGTAATATTTCAACAAGATCTTTCTCATAAGCGGAGTTCTAAGCAGCCCTATCAGCTTCTCCTGCCATGGCTACATTTCTCAAAACATGTTAAGATGAAGTACAAAGAAATATAAGCAAGATCAAGGTGTCTCAAAAAACACAAATTCAAGTACAAAGATAACAATTGCATTTAAAAACGCACTTATTACAATAATATTTGCAGTAGGAAGTTTCAAAAATTACATAAGCAAAACATACACAAACTAGAGAAATCAAACTAGACTAATTATTATTATTATTATAAGCAGCCCACATTTGGTGTGCAATTTGATCTCTTAGAGTATTGCCATCGTTTGACTCCGCCTCACTTGGATAGTTATTGTCCCCCTCCGGCACATCAACATATTGATCTGTTGGAATAAACTCTGGTTGGTCATCTAGCCACCCCTCTTGACCATTTTGCCCTCTAATTATATTGTGAAATGCACTTGCTGCAGCTGCAATCTTGAATTGATTTTCTATGGGATGGAAAGTGCCTAATTTTAGAATCGGGAACCTCTTCTTTAGAACACTAATGGCCCTCTCTGTATGGTTGTGAAGCAATGCATGGCGATGGTTAAACAGTTCTTTGTAGTTTGCATAACCACTTTTAGACGAACAACGCCTTCTAAACTCACCGAGTGGGTACTGAACTCCTCGATATGGAGCAATAAAGGATGATGTATTTATGTACCCACCATCTACAAGATAGAACTTCCCCTATAGCACAATAAATCATTTGCTAACAGCAGATCTAAGGACTTCTGCATCTGATGCTGACCCTTCCCATCCACATGAAATGAATGTGAAGTTAAGGTCGAAGTTGCAGGCTAACACAATATTATGTGATAGGGTTCCTTTCCTATTTCTGTAGGGAGGGGTCTTGTCTTCTGCGATGGTGATTGGTATATAAGTGCCATCGATTGTACCAATGCAATTCTGCACAGAAGGAGAAAAAACATAAGGACTTGGCACACAAGGAAACAAAAGATTGGGGAAAGGGTTATGCACTTTGGAAGAAAAGATTGGTACTTGAAACAAGAGCATAAAACGAGGATCTATCACGATTTTGATATGAATTTGGAATGAACTTGGAAGTCTCACAAATCGTAGGAATTATTTTGAAAACTTCTGTTATTTTCCTATGGATTGTCTCGCCACTGTGTTGAAAAGCTTTCTGTAACCTTTGATTGCTAGCATTGTGTGAGAGTATAAACATGAACATCCCAAGCTGCTCCTCAACAGCAACACCTCATGTGTCACGGAGCAAATTCTCTCTTCTAAGAAAATCCGTTGTGGCTTTAAATATTTCAGGCTCCATTCGGAACTCAACTTTACACCAATTTAGGTGTCCTTTAAGGATTTCCTTCACCTTTTTGGCACCAGGAAGAGAAGATGTGTGGACAGGCATTTTCTCTTCTTGTGGTACGGAATTATGGAAGGAACAAGTACAAAAAATAGCTCATCATCCTCTTCCTCCTCCTCCAACAAAAACTGCCTAACTTGCTCCTCCCAAGATCCCATTAGCTAGTGTGTAGTAACCCATCAAATAGAGCAATAAGAGAAATCAGGATAACAAACCAATATAGTAACCCATCAAATAGAACAATAAATCAGCAGCAACAACCAGTCAACATCTTTTTAGCTTGGATTTCGCCATATAGCCTAGGTTTTTAGAAAAATAGGTTCCTAAAGATTTCATACAAGACTACAACCTCATAAATCATGAATTATCAGAAGGACAGAAAAGATGTAAAGATGTGATTTAAGGATAGAAAAAATATAAATAAAGATTGGAGAAGCTAAATGTAACCGATTCAACCAATTAATATAGTGACAAATCAGCTACAGTTGCAGTAATATTCAAAAGTCAACATTTGACATATAATAGTGACAACTGAACTAACATATTTGAAATTATAATCACCATCTATATAGTTAAGTGCATCTATGCTACATATCCAATCATTTCAAATAAAGATACACCTGTTGCAAAGCTTTACTCCTGATAGCAACGGTCTAATTATATTTTTAACACCAACGCCGAGCTAATCATTTAATATTGAAAAATAATTTCAAATCATTTTAAGAAACAAAATATGAAAAAGAAAACAGAACTAGAATCTCGGGATTATGTTCTCATTTCGTTACAAAATCTCTCATTATCTTGACGATCTCAGCTAACCTTTGCTCGATCCGACACCAGTAAAAAGCCACTATATCACACCTAAGCTACTAAGCTAAACCCAAATTACCACGGATTCGCAAAGAATCCCAAAGATCACAGGCAACATCTCTTTGTGGGGAAGGATGCATATATCCTCCAAACAAAAGAAGCAAATCTAACAAACCTTTCTAGTTCTCTGAAAAGGTACAAAAGGAGAAGGTACTAAAAGGCTGGTCTCCACTCTGATCCCATAGGAACCGGTTACAATTAGATGGGGAGAAGGACTAGAGGAGGTGCACCTGAACCTGGATCGTGAAGGAGGTAGCGCGAATTTTTACCGGAGTGGCGGCGGCGGAGACGGGAGGCGGCGGCGGCAGCAGAGACGGTGGTGGTGGCGGTGGCTTTCTAGCAGAGGGGGAGACAGGCAAGACGAGGCTCGAGGGATGGGCGAGACAGGGGTTGGCGCCCGATGTCTCGAGGCCGGGAGGCCTTCCGCGTGGAAAAATAGGTTGAGACGGATCGAACTCCACTACCAAGCTTCCAAAGGCGCCCGCGGAAATTTTCTGCGTGGGCTTCCTCCGTGGAAAAAAAGCCGGAACCCGGCGGGGAAAACGGGCTTCCCTTGATACGCGGGACAACCCCGTCCCTCCGAATCGAGCGGACGGGGTCATCCAGCTTCGACGCCGTCGTTATCCGTTGGGCGCGATCGAGCAGGAGCTGGAGGAGAGCTGAGCCCGGAGGACTGGCGAGCGGAGCTCGAGCGGCTTTCTCCGGCGACGAGCGCGCGGGGGCGACCTTGGGGCCACCAGGGACGAGCGCCGGGGCGAGCTGGAGCAGCCACAGGGGAGCGCCGCCGGCCGGCCGAGCGGGAGCTCCTCCCCGGTCCGCGGGTCGGGCCTGAGGGAGTGAGGATCCTCACGAGAGGATGCCAGCTTCCCTTGCCGCTGCTTCCATGGAGGCAGGCGGATGGGAAAAATGAAATTCCAACTTCTCCTTCAATGGATTTGTAAAGGTGACTAGTAAAATCGATTCAAAACAAATCAAGGAAGCTTCCAGCACGAGCGATTGAATCGAAAGTCACCGTGGCTGACGAATTTGGCCGGTGAGCACCGGATGGACTCCAGCGGAGGGCGAGAAAATTTTCGCGGGCTTCTCAGGCAGCGACCCCGGGCCCTTCCTCGCGGCGGGGCGAGCGCGCTAGGGCGCCAGAGGCTGAGCTCGCGGCTCCGCAAAGCTCGGGCCCGAGCCCTCCGCCCGCCGGCGAGGCACCCGGCACGGTGCGGCGGCGCGCCCCTGTGCGACATGGCTGACAAATGGGCCCCACATAAAACATGCTTAACGGGGTTGTAACGCCCTCCATCCCTCCAGATTTCATCCCTCCATCCAAACATAGAATTAGGATATCTCATCCCACGTAACCAAACATAAAATGAGATTGTCCTGTTCCAAAAAAATTAGGGACGGAACCATCCCATCCAATATTGTCTCCAAACCGAACACATCCTAGGTTTTCAGATAGATCATAAAAAAGTGCACAAAAGTGCACAAGATACTTGTTATCATATTATGTACACACATTATAGTGAAGTTAAGAGATGAATATTTGTGCTACAAAATTTTGAAAGCACCATTTGCCCTGGAAGAGGTGTTTCTAAAACAGCGGCGTGAGCTGATATAAGACAAGTTATAAAACCACTCGGAAGTTTGTAACTCTACAGTCTCCACTGTAAAAATAAACATTGTTGGAGAGTGGGGACTAGGAGTATCATACCAATTGGACTTGGTAAAGAAAACATAAAATGTCCAACGCCCCTAACCAAAAGAAATTTTATGAAGTCTAACGATTGTTCATTCTTGCTAGAAACCAATGAGTTTTCAAAGAACTTCCTATACTAAATTTAAGATGATTTGGTATTCCCAAGGATTCAAAGGACCAGCTGATCAAGCAGGCATGCATAGTCTCGTTCTAGGCAAATTTATGGCATTGACATTGAACAGGTCAATGAAATTTGAAGGCTCTTAAACTATCAGATCATATAAGCTGGGCAGTAGTTTGATGACGGAACCGAACTGAAATTGCCACGTCAGTAAGTTCTACTCCGTCCGTTCCGAATTGTAGATCATTTTAGCTTTTTTTTGTTCGTAGATAGTATTATGCATCTACATATAGTGTATGTCTAGGTGCATAATAATATCTATGAACCTAGAAAAGTCTAAATGACCTGCAATTTGGAACGGATGGAGTACTTGCTTAACCAAAGTCCTAGCTCCAGCTAAGTAGAATATGGCATCTTAAATTACAAAATAGGGGCCAAATATTGTACATAGCATCCTAAATATAAAACAGCCAAAGATCTAACAGTCCAAAGTTGCACTGTAATTCCCAGCAGCAATGCATAATTGCATATTGTACCAATCAGACAAACAAATTTCTTGGAACGATCAACAAAATAACTAAGCACGGCAACAAAATTATCACAATTATAACTATCGTCATCATCAACATCCGAACAATTACCCACATCTGAAAAATAGATGTCGAACGGAAGGAGGAAGAGCAGCACAACAGCAAGCAAGCAAACAGCTCGCCATGCCTTTCCAAGTTCCTACCCTCTTTGCATCCCTGTCACTGCACGCCGGAAGCAATATACACAAGCCACCGCCGCGGCCATGATTATTCTATAAGAACGGCGCTACCGCTTACTTGTCCACAGGCACGAACGCACTCACTCCAGGCCGTCACTCTTCGTCGACGAACTCGAACTCGTCCTCGCGGAGGTGGACGAAGAACCGGACGGGCTTGGCCTGTCCCTCCACGGCGAGCTGGAACTCGACCTTGAAGGGGAAGTTGGCCGTGATGCGCTTGCCCTTCCAGACGCAGACGTACTGCTTGATGACGCCCTCCATGCCCTGGATGTCCAGGTCGGGCGCCTTGAGGACGTGGTAGACGCGGAGCGGCTCCGTGACGCGCACCCGCTTTCCGATCTTGGGCGCGGCCGCGGCCTCCTCGGCTGCCACGTCGTCCGAGGACACCTCGCTGGTGAGCGCGACCTGGAGGAGCAGGCGCGCGCGGCGCGGCGGAAGCGATGGCGGGCCGAGGCGCCGGGCGAAGGCGGGCGCCGGGGACGGGAGACGGCGGAGCAGGAGCACCGAGGAGGTCGAGGTGGAGGGCGGCGCCACGGACGCGGCGGCGGTCGCCATTGGGATGCGGCGGGGGCAGGTGGACAGGTGGAGGATGGGGAGTTGGGTCGAACAGGTGGTCGGCGCGGGAGAGGCGACGAGAGGATAGAAGCGGGGGGCAAACGAAAGGTGGGGGAGCGGGTAAAGAGAGGCGCGGGACGGTGCGAGTTGCGTAGCAATGCTTCGCCCCCGGCGACCGCGAGGTGGAAATGCTCAGAATTTAGTGAGTTTTGCGCTGCGTCCAGCACGAGATCAACTGGATAAGGCGGGAGCGCACGCCTGGCTATGGTTGCTCGCCGTGGCCGAGCCAGACCAACGCGTTCGCGCTCCTTACGAGTCGCCACCTGGACCACGGCTCCGTTTGGCCGCTTGCCGCCGGGGCGGTTGCCCGTGGCGTGTTGAAAGACAACGCAACCCACGCGCCGACGCACGCGCCAATCCATTCGCCATTTCCCCCGCCAGATCGAAACAGGCGCGACCCGACGACGACGCTCGTTGATCGGATATCTGCGCAGATACAAGGAAACCACCTCGTCTTGTGAAGCTAGGAGTCCAGGATACAAACTATCTGCTCTGAACTTTTTATGCAGCATAACACGACACGTTACACACCACACATAATGCCATATATTTCTGACTGTCTAAGTGACGGGGTACGTTGCTGCGATGAAACAGTAGCAAGAATTAAACACAGATGGCCAGTTCAAGAGCACCCAAAAAAACTAGTACTAGCATCAAAATGCCCGGTTTCCGATCCACGGACATTAATATATCATAAACACCAAACACGAAAATCCTAGTTGCACCTCCACATATATCACCAATCCAGAATTGTGCACCTATTTAGACTCCCAGCAAAAGAATAAAATAATAATAATAGTAAACATTATTGACCCTGCAAATTTTGCTGCAGCGGACAACCTTTACACGTGAATGTAGAAAGCATCAAGCGAGTCCTCCTGTAATTTCACAATATCAAAGCATCCATTTACAGCGATTGAGTGCCATTTTCTGTCTTTGCCTCTAAGATCTCACCCAAAGACGCAGAACGTACCAGTGAAGCTGCTGGCAGAGGAGTCAATGATGTGGCAGACGGGATACGGAAAAGATAGATACGGTAATTCTCATCTTTTGCTGCATCCAAGCTCTTGTTCGTATCCTGTTCAAGTCTGGAAGCATAATCATACAAGGGTCCAGGAGCTCCTCTTGCAGTTCTCTTTGCATCCACAATTACATTAATTCCAACCTGCAATCGAGCTATCTCCTCACCAATTTCTGTCTTCTCATGGAGGTCAATAGCGTACCTATAGCAAGCTTCTGCATTGAATAGAGCAGCCTTCAATTGGATCTGAGATACCCATGATCTTTCAAAGTGGTTCTGCAGTGGAGGAGCGATAAGTGCAGAATAAGCTTCTTCATAGAACAAGGCAGCCTGCAAATAGCCACAGATAATATCAATATTTTCCTTAAGTGCATGTTTTCTAACACAAGAAACACTATATACTTTGAACGCTAAGCAATGCACATATATATGTATTCATTTTGCCACTCTAATAAAATGATAAACAGATCATCCATGGCCATTAGAAAAAGGCACAAACTGTAGCAGTAGCATCATCAGCATAAGGGTTAGGAGTAGCAACATCAATTTGGGAATTAGGATCATTAATTAATTTTTTAGTGCAAATTTCCTTTTTGGATTGTCTTTATAATTCAGGCTAACTTTAATTGATGAAGCAAAACTAAATTAGTTCCAAGTCTCTAGGTTTCCTCTGACTCTAAGTTTTTTCCCCTTATATGTGCACTTTCTCGACTAAATGATGTGCCTTTTTTTTCTGAGAAGCAATGATGTGCCTTTTTCTATAAATATTTCATAATCATTGGTGGAAGGAGTTCAGAAACCTGGTTGTTTCACAACCACCACAAATGGAACTCAGGCAGCCGGGTCTTTGTTTCTATAGACACATAACGGGACAACATAATTTGGACACTGCAATTGGCACAAACTCCCTCTATCACTCTATTGCCGGACCTACCTGACGGAGTCTACCAGTGAGCACTCCTACCTTTTGTTTTCTGGATCACTCACTCAACATGAAAAGACACTCGTACCATTTTTCCCAATTTTGCTCGACCATACATTTGGAAACTTTGGCTTACTCTTTCAGAGAATCTGGCCCTTCTTAATCGCAAATACAAAGTTATCAACAAGAAACTCCTCTTTTTGACTCAAAATACAAAGATAATTTTCATGACACTATGATATGGCAGTACAACATAATAAAGCATATTAAGGGCATTTTCACAGTTTGCAGAAGTTGTGATTTACGCAGTTGTGCTAACCACCCCAACAGGGACATAACGAGCGATGCATCTAGGAAAGATATACAGAGCTGGCAGTCATCAATCTCACCTGCCTGGCCACCTTGGAGCACACCGCCGGCGACTTCCCCCCAGCGAGAGCGCGCTCGAAACAACACTCCTGCGCCTGCGCGAGCATAAGCCGCTCCAGCATCGATGAGGCCTGCGAGCTCATATCCACAGTCGTCCCCTCCTCCTCTTCCATCATCTCCCCGACCGCACGGAACGCCCCCGCGGCGCGCTGGAACTCCCCGCACGCCGCCCTGACCCCTTCCTCCGTGGCGCGGCTGTGGGCCGCCGCGATCCTCGACGCGGCGGCGCCGACGTTGAACACGAGGGCGGCCTTCTCGAAGCGGAGGGACGCGGCTGCGTGCTTCAGGTGGGGGCGGAAGGCGTCGTGCCAGGTGAAGGAGAGCGTCTCATCGAAGGCGCAGGGATCATCGCGCGCGGAGAAGAGGAGGCGATGGTAGCGGAGGAGGAGGGCGCGGCGGGAGGCGGGGGGCTGGGCCTGCGGGTTCGGGACGGCGACGGCGGCGCGGGCGTCCCGGATGTCGGAGAAGGCGGTGGCGCTGAAGAAGTGGCGGTCGCGGAACAGCTCGGCGGCGGCGGTCTTCTTCTCCGGGACGGAGAGCATCGGGGGCGGTGGCCGCGACATGATTGGCGACGCAACGAACGGGTTGGACTCGGCAAGGTAGTAGTAGACTAGATCGGTTGAGATTCGCCGAAGTAAGCGTATTACCGGGCTGAATTGAACATTACGGGCGCTGCTTTCTTCCAATCTGGCCCAATATCCTGCATGTTTGGATTTTTCATGTTGGGCCATACCAGAAGCATATTAAGTTGGGCTTGATTGTTTTTTAGTCGCGTATATGCTGAGAGAGTATGGCATGCATTTCAGACTCTCTGAATAAAAAGTCCTGATGATGCAACTTATTGTTACATATTGCTGCTAATTTGATCACTTCAAATTTGTGGACTTGATTCGTACGATTATAAGGAGAAAGGAGTACTTAAACAATTCTTCAGCAACTGCGAATTCATCAAACATGAAACTGATACTACACGAAAGTACATTGGCCGATGACTTCATATTCCGAATCAACACACACAAACACTGACGCTCATACATGTACTAGTTATGCAGTACGTGCAGAAAACATAAACCTTAACTAAAGATCAGAGGAGAGCATAAAACCCGTCTCCTCCTTCCATATCTTCAGGGATCCACAAAGACAGAACACTACTTCATGCAGCTATGCAACTACAAATCCTGCAGCAACCGAACATGCTAGAAATACCTAAAGATCATGTTGGAATCATGAATCGTCATGGAAATATCAACAAGGGTGGCTATTGAAATAGAGGCCACCCTTGTCCCGGCCTCAAAAATGCAGCCGGGATTCCTTGTGGTGTTTCAGGAGGAAAAAACTGGTCGGAGAGAAAGGTCCAGATAAAAATGGTGGTCCTTCGGATGCTCCTGCTTTGTGAATGGTGATCGTAGTAGTGCGCGATGCCACAAGCTGTCTCTTAAAACCTGCAACTTGTGCGCATCCCGCGTCCTGGTTACTTCCTGTGTGTGAAGATCGTGTGCGATCCTCAGTCCTTCCACATGTAGGCCGGACTGCGGGGAGGAGGTGGAGGAGATGGAAGAGAAATGGAGGCAGCAGAGGCCATGGCTGTCCCTGCCGCCGGTGTCACCGGGACATCCGGGGCGCTGGGCACGTAGTCCATGCTGGTCACCTCACTGGCGAAGCGAGACTGGAGGAAGAGGCCGTGGGCGTTGTCCATGTCGTAGTCCCAGACGGAGCTGCCCGGGCCCCAGGCGCTGAACCACGCCTCGTCGGCCGGACCCCACCCGCCGCTGGACGTCACCGACGGCTTGAACATGGCCGCGTTACCGTCACCGCCCTGATGATCGGCCGGTTGGAGCTGAGGATTTGGTTCGGGTTCCGAGTTCTTTGCCTGCTCTGTTTCGGGGAGCAGAGGCTTCGCTTCACTGTTGAACGGTTGCTCTCCGTGATGGTGCTGTGCTTGCTTCGTGTTGGTGTCGTCCGGCGTCGGCGGAGCAGAGGACGAGGAGGAGGAGCACGACGCCGCCGCGCTGGCGCTGGTGCGGCCGCTCCCGCCGACGCGACCCTTGCCGAGGAACAGGTCGGGGAAGTTGAGCTTGGCGTTCTCGCCGCGGAGCTTGAAGGCCTCGCGGTCGTACGCCATGGCGGCGTCCTCGGCGGTGTCGAAGGTGCCGAGCCACAGCCGCGTGCGGTTCCGCGGGAGGCGGATCTCCGCCACCCACTTCCCCCAGTGGCGCTGCCGCACGCCGCGGTAGAGCTTGGGCGGGCCCGGCGCCCGCAGCAGCTGCTGGAACAGCGCCGGCGGCACGGCCCCGCCGCGGAACCCGCGGGGGCTCAGGTTCAGCGCCTCGCTCCAGTAGCGGAGCAGCATTTGCTGCTGCACCTCCGGCGCCACGAGCTGCGGCGGGAACAGAGGGCTCGCCGCCGCCGCGAACTGCGGCGGCGGCTGCTGATGCTGACCGCCGCCGAAGGAAATCATCTGCTGGTGCTGCAAAGGCTGCTGTTGCTGCGGGGGCAGGGGCTGCTGGTACACGCTGGAGTACTGCATCAGCGGCATGAGCCTCGGTGCCGTCGCCGCTGCTGCTGTCGATGCTGTCGACGCCGCCGGGGCCGGATCGTACGCGAACGGAAATATGTGTCGCGTCGACGGCAGCGACGTGGCCGGCGGCGACATGGGGTTGGAAACAGAGGACGAGTCGGGGGACGGGGGAGCGGACGAGAGCGCGGACAGGGAGCGGTTGAGGCGGCGGTCGGGGCTGCGGATCTTCTTCAGGGGCCGGAGCAATGCGGCCGCCGGCGCGTCTTCTAAAACTGGCGCCAGCTGCCTCCCCGCGGCGGAGCCCGAGCTCACGCCCTTCCCCTTCCAGCCCCTCCCGCGCCCTCCACCGCCCCTGTCCGCCGGCTCCATCGCGACGAGCCCCGCCTCCAGCGCGTCGATCAGCAGACTAGGTTGCGTGTCGTGTGTGGGTGTCCCGGCCGCCCGCTGCAAACTGCACCGAGGAGCTATGGCTTTGAGCCGCGCGTGGAAAACGGGGAGAGGGAGGCTTTGCCAAGGGAGCGGGGGGCGGGCGACCGGTGTGCGCGAGCCAATGGGGCGCGCGGTTCTGATTCCGAGGGGGCGTCCCGTGGCGAGGCGCGCGCTTATAAAGGTCGGGCGTTGCCAAAAAGGCGGGCCGATTTTTTGCTGCTCGCCGGGGCGTTCCACGCGGTGTTAAGGAAGAATGGAGGAGGGAGGGAAAAGGAGGCCGTCGTTTGTGTGGCGGGAACGGGATCGTGGTCGGTGGATCGGGCCCCACGCGCATTGACCCGCTCGCCGCCGCGCGCCTCGCGCCACGCCGGACGCCGCGATGCGTGCGCGGGCGGAGGCGTCGCCGCACGGATCGCCAGGCGTGCGCTGGGGGAACGTAGCTTTCGGCTGCTGTCGCTCGCGCCGCGGCTACATGGTTTTGGACGGCACTGATCGAGAAAGAACCCGCGCGCCCCCATTGCGTTCTTGTGCGTGCGTCCGGCGGAAGTCGCATCCGGTTTTGTTCTTTGTCTCTCTCAGTAAGCGCATGCTACGTCCTGGGCTAGACTTTCGCGGACGCGCAATAATTTGACGGTGTGACCGATTCAATCATGCATTCAATCGACACTCGGAATATAATGCGTGACCGATGTGAAGCAAGCAGGTGTGTTATGTGTAGCTCGCGAGATCGCACACTCACGTCGCGACGGATTATTGTGTTTGTTTTGGGGGGATCAGTGTATGTGTGTGCATGATTTGGGTTTATCTAGGAGCTGCATGCCGAAAGGGGAGTGGATCGGCAGCTAGATCAGCTTATCATCTGGATTGTTTACGAAAAGCTGTGGCTTTAATTAGCATTCAGGAGAGGAGACTCAACCTGCTTGTAAGTTTCTCCCCGCCAGTAGTTTAGGACCTTCTGTTCTGTCCTACTTATAGTATTGATCGGCCCTGCATACGTGATGCCCCTTGATTCGTAGTATCTTTCTTTTCCTTCTCCTTCATGCGCATTTTGCTGTTTGTGTTGTGGAGTGCAACGCATTCGGAGGTTGATGACTTTTTCCTGTTTGTTTCCTCCTCAATCTATATAAGCTACCTTACGAGTCATGTACGGTATGATAAACACCATAGAAAATTTTGAAATAAGCTGAAATTAGCATCTTTGGGTAGTTTATTCCAGCTCATTATTCCAAACTTTGCAAGTATTGTGCTGCTTTACGATACTAAGCATAACTCATAAGCTAGTTTATACAAGCTGAGGAGGAGATAAACATGATTTAAATTTGTGGGGTGCTTGTGTAAGC
The DNA here is from genome assembly GCF_000263155.2 of Setaria italica. Lineage (NCBI taxonomy): Eukaryota > Viridiplantae > Streptophyta > Magnoliopsida > Poales > Poaceae > Setaria > Setaria italica. The sequence continues at coordinate 32,428,626 of NC_028450.1, forward strand.
CCATGCGTAATCCTTCTAATTGAAGAACATAAAAAGAATGAGTGTCGTTGAATATGTCCCTATTTTTATTACTCTTCCTAACAACTAATGGTGCGTAGCTTAACTTGCTGCAGTGAGTGCTAAGGAAGTACGAGTGAGGATAACTATGAGCTGCACGGACAATTACGGTTTGCTAGATGAACAGATAATTGACCATTTCCTCGTCTCCTTGCGTATCCAAACCTGAGGCCGGGATGCATTCCTTGAACCGTCGAACAACTCGTGAAGAATAATGCGCTGGACAAAGTTGGACCACGTATTAGCTCCAATTAGCTTTAGTTCGGCGCGATCTATATCCCTTCAATGAAAGTGCCGGTACTGTTTTTTATTCCATCGCTTTGGATCAAAATCCTAGGTTACTCGTGCCGTCCTTGGCTAGACAGCTACCTTTCGCTTAAAATTCTGAAGAATCTGAAGAACGGCACGGCACTGTTTAATTCTCCTTCCCCTCAAATAAACTACTGTGTGCGAGCATCATCGGTTACCTAAACTACTGTTGTGTTACCTAAAACGATGATATATGAGCATCCATTTCTGTGGTCTTCCGAGTGACCAAGACACGGTACATGAGCTTTGATGGCTACCGCAAGCATTTTGGCGGGCCATATGCAGATGCGGCCAGAGGCGCAACACCAAGAAATAAGAATCCCAGCAGATCTGCGACGCTGCAACCTTACGCATGCGTACAGAGTACCTTCGCGAAATCTCCATATTCTTTTATATATACCACATTGATTGAAAAGGACTTGCAGAAAAAAAAATTGTACCAAACCGCACAAAAAATAAGTACCGGTACCATATGAATGAGGACGTGCGTGCAGACGCAATATTTTTCGTTTTTTGACGGGAGAAATTTTTTTCCTAAATTAAAAATGCCGGCCGATCAGACCAGCGAAGGGAGAGCGCAATCAGAGATACATCGCTACACGTCAGCAGTCTTATAGTTCGTCTCATGCAGTGCCACGTAGGATTTTGATGATGTGGAGGAGAGTGAGCGAGGAGAGAGAAAGAGGTCGTTGTTTCGCGAAACAACCGTCTCAGGGCAAGTACATTGGTGTCGGCTAATAGGCGGTCTCATACATTGACACGTAATCTTGAGACGATTTAATAGGCAACCTGTACAATGGGTTGTCCTATAAGTTGTCTGGTAGTGGTATATAATTCCTTAATTTGTGCATAAGAAAAATAAAATATTATGAGTTGCATGGCAACAATAACTCCTACAATGGATGTTAATTTGTCTCGTAGTCCTACAATTTAGCTCATGAGGTGGTTGTTTCGCGAAGCAACGACCTCTTTCTCTCTTCTCGCTCTCTCTCCTCCACATCATCAAAAATCCTACGTGGCACTGCATGAGATGATCTATGAGACCGCTGACGTGTAGCAATGTACTTGCTTCATGAGCTAAATAGCGAAACAACCACATCATAAGTTAAATTGTAGACTACGAGACAACTCACCAACCATTGTACTCATGATATTTCTTTTTTTATATGCACAAATTAAGGAATTATATAGCTCCACCAGATAACGTATAAGATAATTCATTGTACGAGTTGCTTGTTGAGTTGTCTCACCCTAGAAAACGAGATGCACGAAAATGCTAGGCCCTCCGCCGTTAAACATGTTTCCCGAAAATGCGACACACGAACAAACAGTTCGGCACTGCGTTGCTCGTCCACCGCCTTTTTGGCACATCAATGCGCGCGGCACGGCAACCGGCAACGCCTGGTGACAAACAAATATCCAGAGCCCTCGTCCCGTCGTCCGTCTCCGCACGCCCCCGATCGATCCCGCGCACCTCACTTTCGGCACGCACGATCCGGCGCGCCATGCATTATTCTAGCGCCAAGTCCACGACAGCAGGCCCGCCACCGCCGCCCGGCGACCACCACGTGACGATGGACCGCCGCCCAGCCCCACCCACCACCGAACTCCTCCAAACTCCCCTGATAGCGATCGCGACGAGGCGGAGGAGGCGCCTGCCTGATCGGCCGGGTCGCGGTCGTGCCAAGGGGCCGGGCTGACTTGCGCGCTCTCCGTCCCCGCGCAGGAAGGACGTGATGGCGCGGCGGAGACTTTTCGCGGACGTCAAGCCTGCAACACGCCCACGGACGGGGCGCGCGGCCGGCTAGGGGTCGACACGTGCACCCGGGGCACCTGCGCGCTAATCATGTCGACCGTGCCGTGCCAATTGGAACATGCAGGTGTTAGGAGTAGCTTCAGTTTCAAAGGCTGGCTGTACTGGTGGCGAACTGGCCGATGTCCACCGGGCACCATCCGATGAAAAAGGCACGGAACTGGAGTGCCCCGTCGTCCATCGAGTCCTCGATGGATGGCTACTGGCCAGCTACTAGCTAGTGCGCGAACGAACTATCCGGATTCCAGAAAGTTCCATGCCGATGGCCGAAAGAGCCCCTAAGTAATCCCATCGCTTGACATATCCGTTGCTCCCTGAACTATTTTGGTCAAAAAGTTGCGAAATTCAAATCTCGCGACGTGTTGGTGCGTCCCGTAAAGCAAAGCGCAATGGATGCGCCATTAAAATTTGTTGAGCCAAGTCATTAGTCACCGATGGAAAGTCTATCGCTTAATTAATTCAAAATCGATATCTGTTTGTTTTGGAAAAAAAAGTCAAACACTTTTGTATTTTTTTACTAACACTTGATAATGAATAAACAGTATGGTTCATATAAGAAACTTAAGCAACTAGAATCGTATTTTAAATTATTTTGCACTGAATTGGTACCGAAGCTGCTAATGGTAACTTTTGTGACAAAGAAACAGACAAAAGTCTAGTTCTAGAGATCGAGTTAAATAGAATATGCGTTATAACTAACGAAGAAGAAAAGCTCCAGTCTAGGGCTTGTTTGGATTCTTAACACCCAGTAAAGTTCAACGTCACCATGCCAAACCTTAGGAAGTACTCCATCCGTTCTAAGGTCATTTTAACATTTTTAAGACTTATAGTTTTTACTTGTGCACCAAGATATATTGTATGTCTAGATGTATAATAAAAGTTATAAATGTAGAATTGCTAAAACTTGGGACCGAGGGAGTAGTTCTTAATCCATGCTTTGTTGCTACCACAGTTTATAGTTTGCCCAGATTTTTCATATGCCCCGCTTTGATACAGAGTGAATTTTTTTCCTAGTTTTGTCTTAGGTTGGTTGTCAACTTTCTTTCCACAAAATGTTGCAAAGACTAACCTTACTAGCATTATATAAGAATATGTGGCTAATTTAGTTGTTAACCAAAAGATGCCCACTTGCTTGAAAAATGCGACACTCTGCATCCTAACGAGAACCGAGAAATTGAGCCGCGATTTCAATAGTTACAGCATCCGTTTTTAAATATATGAATATATGATATTTATTATAAGCAAATTATTTTAAAAATGAACTAGTTGCTTGTCCTGAACGAAATATATCCAACAATGGAGTTAGAGCATCTCCAGCAGTCTCCCGATAAATGTTTCCCAATAACCAGTTAATAGGGATATCTCAATATCACTTTCATCGTTTTGCAGTTTCCCAATAATCTCATCCCAATCCAACTACGTATTGAGAGAGTCACAAGTCCTTCTTTATTAAAGAAGAGTTAGGGTGAATTATTAGATTGTCCCAATAATTATTGGAAAAAAGGAAAGGTAAAGAGAGACTGTTGAAACACTATTTTCTTATCGACTCTCCCAATATGGTAGTTGGATTGAGAAAAGAGATACTGCTGGAGATCCTCTTAGCATGTTCTTTATTACAACAATGCTTCGTGGAGTAATATCTCAAATATGTCAACCCAGCGTATATAAACTAATTAAGATACATTGAGATAGACACGATAAAACAAGGAATGCTTCGCTTGCCCTCAAACCTAACTCCGGCAGACCTATCACACCTTTCCAAGACACTGGCAAACACACCAATAATCACAACGAGTAGTTGGGGAAACTTACTCTCTCCATCACGGACAAAACATAGTTTAATCCTCGCATCCTGATCTAACAATCCAGATTACGCAATGCAATAATCATCCACATACCAGTAGTGGCGATAAGTCAAGACTCGCACGATTTACAATACCACCACTACAAGCACGCAATGATTATGCGCTAAGTGTGCCGCTTTCCATTATTTAGCGCCTTAATCCTGCATCACGCGCCACGGAACGACGACCCTTATCTGCAAGACAGGTGCGCCTCGTCAGTTTATTTTCAGCTGAGCTCACTGACAGGGAGATCTCAGCTCGAACTCTTAGGATATTTTTCGCTGGCGTGCAGAGCACGCGTCTATCCGGAGAGGTCGATGGCGCGTTCCAGTGCCGGACCGAACGGATTAGCATCGGAGCGCTTTGTTTAATGCAGAGGTGCTCTGATCGGATAAAGCCCATTGCGTTTTGTTTGTGCTGTTATGCAAGTCAACCCTAGTGCTTCGAGAGTTTAAAAAGGAAAACTAGTGCTTGGGGTGGCAGAGATGGCGTCAGTATATATGTTTTGTAAGGACTTGTTCGACTTCTTTCTCAAGCAAAAACAGCATACCATCTTGCAAAACTGCTGCTCGCATGTCCGCTCGTAGATATTTAGGGTGGCAACTGACTACGACGTGGGGCTGCTGAAGTGCAGATTACTTTCCAGACAAGTCTCCGCTGAATTTATTTGTAACAAAGTGCACCAATTAACTAGTGGTACTGGTACTGCACATCGTACCACTTCAAATTAGTTTGAAATAAAACTTGTAGAGAGATAATCCCATAATCGCACGGTACTTTACCGGAACCTGTGGCGTTGCAATGTTTCTGTATCAGAGGATGATCGGCATTGTGATTTCAGTTTCTACAGAAACTATCAGTGAATGGATAGCGAATAGGAACAAATTCTTGGTCTGACAGACAACTGCCATAGGGACATCGAAATAGCGATAGACACGAGTACGTGAAATGCCAATGTCACACAGTCGTTAGCTGGTCGTCAGACCCAGGTGTGCTGACCGGGCGAAAAATATCTGCCAACGAGTCCCCGAGACCGGACAAAAGAAGGTCGGCACACTTTACAAATCGCTCCAGTTTTCGAACAGTACAATGTTGTATGACACCTGACCTAACCACACTAGCAATATGAATGTTTCAGTATTGTAGTTGGGATGATGCAGCAGAGCCGAAAAGAACATCACAGGAGAGATATTTTTTATAGCAGGCCTTGCAATTTTTATCCGATCGTGTTATGCATCTCCGTACTTAATCGTAGTGGCAAACAGCTTCGTATGCCTCGGTGATCGTCTTTGATTATCACGGAGTGTCACAGGCATTTTTCATGCAGCAATATATAATAAGCTGTCTTTTAGCTTTTCTCCGCAAGCACTCAACGTCAACAGGCAACACCGGAAGTCAGGAACGTGTGTCCTCAACTGCTGGTGCCTTGGGTGGTATAGTTCAAGCAACTCCAACCACCTTCATCTCCCTCCCCAAGCTAAAATTTAACAAGTCTGGTCGAAAATCACAGTCCAACAAAGTTGCTATCCTAATAACCATCCTATCTAGCTTACCAAATATTCTCACACTCTAATTTGGGAGGTTTGCTTGCCAAATGTGAGTCCCATTGCAAAATGGAGAGTCTTTTGTAGTGCGAAATGGAGAAGCTGTTGGAGTGGATGGGGAGTGTAGATTTTTAGAGAGGAAATCAGATATTGGGATTTGGAGAGTGGAAAATGGATAGTATGTTGGAATAAGGAACTTAATATGAAGAGGAATCTTTTTACCAACTTGGTCAGAGAGTCAAATGGAGAGTAAAAAATAGATAGTATGTCGGAGATGTTTTGCCATTCAGTTGCTGCGTCTGGGCTGGGCCTTGTAAATATCTGCGCATTCTTAGCGGGCTTCACTTGCAGACGGCATAACGCCTAACTACGGCCTTGTCCAACATTGGTGACCGGTACATGCAGCAGGGCAGCATGAATTTCATTCAGGACTACAGAATTTTCAGTTGCGAAGTTTCATGGCAAGAAGTTTAGACTTCACGGAGAAATAGCAGATATGATACGGTTTTTTCATTTGGAGGCATATTTTTAATGTTTAAAAAATGATTTGGGAAAAGATGGGCCAGAGAGAGAGAGAGATGCGTATCGGTTCGATTTAGCGCCAATGGCTGCCGGCGTGGCGGCCCAGCTCCTCCAAGAGCCACACGAGCTTCCACCGGTCCACCCCGCCGAGGTCCATGCCGCCCCACTCTCCGGACGTTGCGCAGGGCGACGCCGCGGTGGTCCGTATCTCTTCCGGATTCGAGATTCCGCACCAGTGGCCTTGCCAGCAAACTGCTTGTCGCATCGCATACCTGTGCATTCACATTTCAGTTTTCACCGTCCGGAGGACACGGGTAAAAGCGCGTCCAAGCATGAGGCTGCGGCGCGAACACGTCGTCCGACTGGGACGCGTGCTTTCCGCGCCCGGCGCGGCGTCGAGGACGGCAGCCTGCAGGGCAAAGCGGCGACCAAGAACGCCGCGAGGGCGAAAGGCCCGGCCCGCGTTGGCTTGATGGCTTGAGGCGCGAACGGACGGCGTGGTGGGCAGGAGACGGCAGGCTGCACGGGGCGCGCACCGTCATCCCTCAGGGTTGGCGATGGCCGATAATTGCATGTGCAGAGGTGGAGGAGCTAGGCCCGTTGATCGTTCCGGTTGCAGCGTGTTTTGCTTTCAGGATCGGGGACGGTGAGCAGCACCCCGTTGCCACTGCGATGCGCAACAGTGCCAGTATGGATGGATCATGGATCTACAGGATAAAGACGAAGCTAGCGATCGCCGTCACGTCCCACTGTCTCAGGCAGCACGTACGTTGCCCATCCAAATTTGGGAGGGCCTCCCTTCAGCAGTGATCTTGCCAGTTCTGTAGTGGAGCGCGTTGCCCACCGAACGCATGCACTCGATCGACGTACCCACTTCCAACAAGAAAAGCAAATGATCCCGAGAAGACATTTGTATTTATTTTATAGACCATTCATGCGCGTGCAAGGTCATGAACCAAACTCCACGATTCGATAGCTGCTCAAATAAATGTGTGCACTCATGAATTGAGGCCCTCTCACCGACGGGCGACGGCGTCCACGTACGCCTCCCCTGTAGCTACCATTCGCCACTCTTGGAACCTGCGCAGGTGCTAGTGAACTACCCGCCGGTGCCCGCCTCAAACTTCTCGATCACACACTACTCGCACGCAACGACCACACGCTTTGAAACCTTTTAGGTGTATCAACATGTACAGATTCGATCCGCTCACGCTTACAGGCTACTGAAACCTTTACTTCGATTGATCCTCAACCTCCAGGAATTGAGCTAGCAGGGAGACTAAGGGGGGCCATGGCCCTCCTCAATCCTCATACTCCATGTCTACACTTTTTGTGTGCAATGTGTCCTCTGTGTTAAATTGATAACTGTTTATCCATACATAACAAAAATGTTATTTGGCCACCTCTCCGTATGACTTCGTCCCTACTTAACCTCTGCATTGTAGTCTGCACTTCGGCGGCCGATCGACACAGAAATCCCCCCACGTACACGTGTTTTGGACGGCCGATCGAGTGTTACCTCTAGCGGCGACATGCGTGCAAGAAGCAGCTGCGGCACGTCTACATGCGTCAGTATAATAATGCCACTGCCCCTGGATCGCCATGTGGAGAGATTGTGGTTTCTGAGTGTCTCACCGTCTTGGAATCTTAATTTGTTTTCGTTAGTACTAACTCGCTGCTTGCTAAATGATGATGTAGTAGTTCCGAAACGGACTGTTCCGGGCTGCCGACTCATCATGTCGGTAGCTTAGATTACCCAGTAGGGCCAGTACCCCAGCAAGACGTGTGAGTGCGTGGTGTGCCACACCAACCAGCCGGCTCGCGCGCGCCACGGATCCGGAGGTGTCCGGCGCACGGGAACGCCCGGATCTGGGGCGTACCACGCGGTAGCGCGAGGCTAGCTAATTTCTGCCATGCGCATGGTCCCCTCCGCCGGCCGGCCCCCTTGCTCCACCGGCGGCATGGCTCATTGGCTCGGACACAAACACGCCATGCCGCCGAGGCACGTACGCCTGCCTAGCTCGTCCGCTTGATCGCGGGCATCCATGCACGCCACTGGTACGTACCGCTGCGCCCTTGGCAAAGCCGAACAGCTGTGCCGTGTCGATCGCTCGATCTAGATGCACAATAATATGCGTGGCCGGACCGCATGGGCTCCGGCGGCGGCGGATCAGGGGCTGGACGGACGGTTGGTTCCCTGACCCTGCTGCTCTGCTGGTGGTTAAACGCTAGCTTCGGCGGCCTCGACCTCCCTGTCCCAGAGACATTCGATCGGCACCGCGTGCTCGAAGTTGTCAATCGCCCATAATTACTACCGGCCGATCCGGTCATTCTTTAACGCCCCTGCCGTCCTGCTCGAACGAAGCCCGGCCGATAGCGATGCCACTGTTTGTCGAAAGGACCAAAGCTCTCGGATGGTGGCCGCCGCGTGTGATGGCCTCCTGACACCTGCAACGGAAAGATCCATCTGTCCCTCACCCATCTCGTCCTTTTTGCCCGGAGCCCCCGATGCGTCCGATGTTTCCTACTGTTTCCCCGCGCCTTGCGTGCGCCTTTTTTTCCCCTTCCAGGTGCCAGCAGATTCACCACCAGCAACTTCCTTCCTCGGCGCTCATGCACGGCATGTGCCCCAGATCTACTCGCACAAGTTTCTGCACGGCCCATCGGAAGAGAGCCGGTTAAATAATCCGCTACCGCCTACGCTGCGTCCTTGCTTGATCCGTGCATGCCCCTCCTAGCCGGAGACGTGGTGGTGGTGGATCCTGCCTGCCGCTATATTCCTGCTCCTGCAAGTGGCGCGTGCAGGAGCTTGTTGCCGCCAGCGTTGCGATTTTTCAGCTGGGGTCAACTGGTACGGGACGTGGGCAGCTAGTCTAGTGATCGATCCGTGAGGCGGAGTCCAACGTTTGCTGGCGGACGCACTGTGCAATGATCATGTGCCGTGTCTGGGCGCGGTGGTGGTGCCAATGATGCGCCGTGCACGATGCGTGGCGTGGCGGCGCTCCATGCATGGATCGGCACGGCATGCCGCCTTTTTCTCAGACTGCTGCCTTTGCAGGTACTGTGTTGTATATAATCGACGGGCTGACTATGTGCCTATCTACGGTGCCTATTCTGTCCGATCCATCGCTGCTGGTCGGTCACGCGTTTCTGTGGTGGTGCAATGCGGCATGCTGTTTTCAGAAAGTCGTTGGATCTCAAGTGGAAGGCCGCGGAGGCGATGCCAGCATGCAGTTTTCACTCTTCAGAAAGTCGTTTGATCTCAAGTGGCAGGTCACAGAGGCCACAATTTCTCATCGGTTTGAGAAATCTCGTATGAATGGTTCTGGTGAGATGTTTCTTGTTGACAAAGGAGTGGGCAGGGCCGGCAGCATTGAATGGAATGGAACAGCGCCTTGTTTCCACAACTACGGACGCACGGTACAGCGCCGGAGCTGGACGAGATGCGCAGTGCAGAAGAAAAGGCTGGAGTATATCGATCGGCGAGGACCACAACCAGCTCGAATTCACGGAGTACCAGATAAGATCGCGGCGGTGGAGCCTGCCTAGGTCGCCTCCTCTTCTGATCATTTTTCAAGATTGGAATGAGAGCAGAGCTGTGCCGTAGCGTGAGGTCGGGCCGGTTTGCTCGATATCCTCCCATCCCATATCCCGTCCCCTGCGGTGGCTGCGTCGTCAGCAGTCAGCTCGTCAGCTTTTGCAGAGAACGAACATTCCTCTTCCCGGATCGACCAATTCGTTGTCCCTCTCGGATTCACCCTGCCTTGCGCATTGCACGGTGATTAGTTACGGCTGGGACTGGGGGCGAAGAACAGTCTCGATCAGATGCCAGCCCTCTTGTTTTTTCATGTTCACTGCTGCGCAGCCACCCTGTGCAGTGCATCCATGCCATAGCAAGATCAGCGCGTACAGTGCTTTTTACCCGTCACGTCGCCAACGGTCGGCGGTTACCATCAACTGGTACTGATTTGTCCGGCTGATCCTGACAGAGCGCGCGGCGAGGAGCGGTTCCCATAGCTGCTCCGCACCAAATGAGCGGCAGTAGGGAGGCCTTAATGATCAGCCGGAAACAGCAAAGGCTCGCCCTCATGAATCATGGTGCTTCAGTCCACCTCACTGCAGCTCGTGATAGCTCAGCCAAATAAGGAGGAACCGTCAGCCGAGCTGGTGGTGTAGTACGGACACACTACGCTCGCCATCATCAGCAGAGCTCACATGAGACATAATAAAGCTGAGGGCGAAAGATTGATCGGCGATCGATCGATAGATGCCCGGCCCTGCCATGGGCGCGAGATCGAGATCGCTGGGTGACGAGTCATGTGTTTCTCTCCTGATCCATCCGCACAAATCTAGAGTTGGTGTAGTTGCATGTGTGTGTGCCAGTAGTCCTGTGAAACGAGATACCGCCACGCATGCCTTGCACGCACGCAACTCTTTCTTACCTAGTGGTTGGTTTTTACGGCCGTGGCATGTGACTCACGGCGGGGACCGGCCGGGTCGTTGCCCTGATAGCTAGCTGCGCGCACGTACGTGACGGTGGTGCTGGCCCCGGGAGAAACACGCGTACGACGTACGGGTGGTTCAAATGCAAGTGTGTGTGTGTGTGTGTGGGGGGGGGGGGGGGGG
>NC_028450.1:32439440-32488691 GCF_000263155.2 Setaria italica
TTTTTTTTTTTTTTTTGGGGTGTTGGGGGGGGGGGGTGCGTGCGCGCGCGCGCGTGCGTGTGTAGCTAGCTTGTTATTGCTGGCTGGTGCTTTGGGACAATAGGTACAGACCGATCCGAGGCGAGGCGTGAGCGCACGTCGCCGTGTAGCTTTGCTTGCTACTGCTAGATCTCGATGGAGCGACCACACCAGCTGCTAGCGATCGAGAACTTTCAGATCGGAGTCGGACGTCGCATTTGCTGCCTGAACCGCGGGATCGATCGCCGTACGCCGTGGTCCTCGACGTGCGCGCTTGCTGCTCAGCTAGCTGCGCGCCGGCCGCCAAGCCACAAGGATCGCTGACGTGTATCCTCCGGTCTCTGTCATCTCCCCTCACGAATGTGTCCTGTTTGTCACGAGGATCGCTGATGTGTACGTCTACAAGCATGCATATCCGTTGAGAACGTCATACTTCGTGACTCCACACTCCACTATGACGATGACGATGCTGACACAGTGACGCTTGACACTATGAGTACTGATGTGCTAATTGCAATCGAGCTGCTCTGGCTCACGAGCCACATGCAGTAGTACTATGAGGTTATATCGAAGTTAGCGCAATGCACACATAAGTGTGTTAAAGTAATGAAACTAATCCACATTTTTTGTCCGGTGAACTTACTGCCAACTTGTCAGTAAGACAGGAGCTACTGTGTGGCACACAAGGAAAGTATACTGCGGACCCGCCTAAGGTCCTCGTTGGATACTGCGTTAGCACTAATCTATTCAACATTATCCTCCCACCCGCGTGCATGTGTGCAATTTGGCGCATTATTAATCTTCTTTACGCGATTCACATGTACGCCTACTACCAAAAGCTGAGACGGCGCGCTTTGCTGCTGGTGCTGATGACATACTTGCTGACCGCAGCTTAATTAGTGGAGGGGCTCTTCATTAGTTTTATAGTACGCGGAAGGGATCAGCACTGGCGATGAGTATGGGGAAGCAGGGAGCAGCTCTGCTCAAGTGATAGCAATGGTTTACAGGAAAGTGGAAAAGGGCAGAAAAGAAGGGCGCCACTTGACGCCGCACGTCTTTGTCAATGCGGATACGCACTGTACGCGCCGGATCTTTTTTTACTGGTCACATGCATCATGCATGCTCCATCCTTTCACGATCGTGCCCCTGCGCACTCTCTTTACCCGACGTGTATCCCAAGCCTCGTCGAGAGGCTGACACCGGCCGGCCCATCGTGTAATCGGCGTAGGTAGGAACACGAACATCTCGCGCCGACCGCTCGGTTTACCGCTCAAGAAGGGCGTACGGATCCGGAATCCGCGCGCGCGCATAATCCACGCTACCGGAGATGGAGCGACGAGCGAGCGAGAGAGCCCGCGTCCGAAGGCACAGGCATCTCCGCGCCTTTGGAGATCGCCCAGCTGCCCACGCGAGCTCCGACAGGGCGCGTAATGGCCGGGGACCCCGTGGCCCGTGGCCGGTGGTCCATGCGTCGTCCCCTCCCGCCGATCCACCGATCGATCGATCGCTCGCCTAGCTACTACTACTGGAGAGTGGAGATCGACGATCCCTGGCCCTTCTACGGGCAAACTTAAAGCGTCGTCCCCCCGTGACCGATAGGCCTAGCTACCTGCCGCCTGATGATGCTTTGCTTACCGCCCAACCTACCTAGCCACAAAACGTTCGCCGATCGATCCCCCCGTGGGCCGTGGTGAGGAGGGTTTACGTTACGCCGCGCTGCGCGGCCGTGGATCGTGGTCCACCGCGCGCGGGAGCCGTTTGCCCGCGGTGTCGCAGGCCCGGCCGGCGCGAGCGCTGGCGCCGCGGCGCCGGATCGCGCGGCGCGGGCCCGCATGGGGGAGCTCTCTTGGGTCTCGAGCCGGATCTGGAGCCCGTCGTCGGCGTCGCTGCGGAGGCGGACATGCCGCTGATGGGTGATGATGGATGGGTTCCCCCCGATCGAAGGGTTTTTCGCCCCCTGCCCCCCCCTGCTGTGGTCCTGTATGTCTGTCGTGCATGTGGGCGTACGTTTGATGCGGGGTTTCGCTCGCTCTTTACGTGCCTCGGTGTGCCACGGCTAGCACCTCTCTTTGCTTGCTTCCTGCGGATGATGATCGTCTAGATCTCACCGGCTGATCTACATCTGATTTTCTCGATGCTGGTAATGGAATCCGTACAGACTGCTGCATTGTAGCTTGTAGCTGGTTATAAAAGCTGGGGATGTTTGGTTCTCTGTATTTGGGAGTGGGTTGCTGTCGTATGTCAATCGTCTATAATGCCACTGCGTATGGTAAGTGAATGGAAATACTCCTCCCGTTTCAAATTTCTGATAAACTTAAATGGGCAGTTTAGTCCTTTTACAATGCACGAGCTGATAAAAAAAGAGCTAAAGGATGAAAGTTTGTAGGATTGTTACAATTTACAACCTGAACTTGAGATGTTGACCTGCTTGAATTAATTAGAGCTTTTAGAAATTAACAATTCATCATCTCTAGTGGACTCAAAATAGAGGCTTATATTAGTTGAAACTTCACGTTATATAGGAGTAGGTGTAGTGTGGCTGGGCAAGTTACTGCATCCAAAATTCACTAGGGAGAAATGGATTGCCGGGTGAATCTTTTATTTTCCCAGAATCTACAGAGTTACAAAAATCTTGTAATCGTCTTGAGATAACCCTTTTAGCGGCATTTCTGACATGTTGGTGTTTGGACCATCATTCGAGCGTTGAATTTGTTTTACCCCAGTTATATAATTTGAAATATTTCAATAGTATATAGTCAATTTCTGTCTTTAAATGAAAAATGCCACCGACATTTTGCTTTAGTTCACAGACTCATAGGCTACCTTTTCACAAATGCAAATGATAGAATTGCATCTCTGATGTTGCCACTTATCGTGATAGTTTGGCTTGTGTGCACGGGAGCCCGAACAACCCATCATATGGTCTCCTAAAAGTGGTTGACGGTAGAGATTTGCCCGAGGATATTAACTTGATCCGGTCAAAATCTTTCAACCACTAATTAACCTAGTACTACAAAAAAGGTAAAATAATAACAATCTGACTTATATTTTCTACCTTTTGGAAGCTAACTCAACTAACCCACCAATCTAGACGAAACAAGCTATCTGTTTCAGTACGAGAATTGAAATACGAGTAAGTAATTGTGTTGAGGCTGAACCAAGTGCAACCTAACCCGTGAAATGCATTTTGATTTCCTCGTCTATACGAAAAACTCTCTCCGAAGATCAGTACCAGCTACTTTGATTGCTACTATTTTAATGTACATATGACATATGGAACATTTGGAAGGAACAAAATGCTGCGGTTCGATCAAGTCTTCAGGCTAATTCAAAATGATGTCCTAATTCGAAGAAAGGCGTATGACACTCCTTTAATACAAGAAGAACTTCTTGTATCCTAATGTCTTCATACTTTCTTTACTTTTCAGTGTGTAAGCAAACTTCTTTTATTACGTAATAGCTTTGTAACTCTAAGATTGAACTTCTAATCCTCTTAAAGGAAAGGCAGTGCTACAAATGTAAAAAAAAAGAGGGACATGGCCATAAGGGACGCACGGGAGCCGTCGCCTTCCACTCGTCCCTCCAGAATCCGCCGCCCGCCGAAAGACCCAGACTGCGTGACCGCATGAGCCGGTCGGTTGCTCGTTTACCCTTCGTCCCGCCGTCACGTGGAAATGGAAATCACCCTGGTTTTACCCCACTGACACCGTGGTCCCACGGCAACCCGACCTCTGTTTTTTTTTTTTGAAGTAAAGCGGCAACCCGACGTCCCGACCTCAACTCCGCGACGGACGGCCGCTTCGTTTTACCTCCACCGGTTACAGCTGTACAGACAGCGAGCAGTAATAACAGCGCCGGCAAAGCCCGCCACCACATCAGCCGGGGGGAGCGGGCAGAGAGGCAAATTACCGCGACAACAGACGGCGGCGACGCGAGCACCAACGACCCTTAAGTAAGACGCGCGGGGGCGGCGCTAAGCTGGGCGGGCGGTTGGGAGATCAGAGGAAGCAACGGGGTCGCTCGCGGTTAGGCTGTCGTCGTGCGCGGGCGCGGGCGCGGGCGTGGTGGATCTCATCTAACGCCGCCACTTGCTGCTACGACTTCCCCATCCCTCCCTCCCCTCTCCCTCGCCCGCCTCCTCCTCCTCCCCCACACCTCCCTCCCTCCCTCCCTCCCTCCGGCACCGTCTCATCATCTTTGTCTCTCTCGCACAATTCGCCGAACACACCGCGCGCGCCTCGCCTCGCCCTCCCGACGACGGCGGCGGCGGCCAATGCTGGCGGCGCGATGAGCGTGGAGGAGGAAGTGGAGGAGCAGGAGGGGGAGGAGGAGCTCTTCTACGAGTCGCTCGACCGCATCCTCTCCTCCTCGGGCTCCTCCACCTCGGCCTCGGACGACGACGGCGCCGCCCGCCCGCGCCGCCGCCGCGGCGGCTGCGACGCGTCGGCCGCCGCGCTCGACCTGTGGACCTCCCAGCCGGCGCCCGTCCAGGAGCGCCGCCGCCGGCTGCTCCAGCTGCTGGGCCTCGCCGGGGACCCTTCCCTCGCCCGATTCGGGGCGGGCCGGTCCGCCTCCGACGCCGCCGTGGACTCCCTCCCGGCCTCTCCCGTCTCGCGTTCCAGATCGGGCGGGGTCGCCCTGGGCTCCGCCGCGAAACCGCCGCTCGGGGGCGCCCGCCTGAGGCCGTCGCTGTCCGACGCGTCGGATGCCGCGCTGGAGGCGGTCGAGGAGGACCCCAGGTGCTTGATCAGGAACCTCGACGATGGCAGCGAGTACGTTGTGAGGGAGGAGTTGTGCCTCCGCGAGGTCGGCACGGGGCGGCAGCTCACCGTGGAGGAGTTAGGCCGCTCACCCATCGTTCAGGAGCTTATGCGCCGCCAGGCTTTCAGCACCCCCAACTCCAACTGCACCTCGAATTCCCAAAGTGGCGCCTCCACGCCCATCGAGAGGTCCAGCTCCAGCTCTAGCAACGGCGGGGCGCGCTCCAAGCGGCGCAGCAGCTGGCTCCGCAGCATCCGCTGCGTAGCTGGCTCCATGGCCACTCACTCCCGTGACCGCCGCAGCAGCGACGAGAAGGACACGTCTTCAGAGAAAGGTGGGCACCACTCCAGCTCTGCAACGGATGACAGCCAGGACCGTGTTCCACGCCATGGCCCGTCCCGTGTCAAGGTGCGCCAGTACGGGAAGACATATAAGGAGCTCAGTAGCCTGTTTATGACACAGGATATACAGGCACACAATGGTTCTATCTGGAGCATCAAATTTAGTCCTGATGGCCGTTACCTTGCGAGCGCTGGGGAGGATTGCGTGATCCATGTTTGGGAGGTATTAGAGTTCGAGAGGGTGGGGAAGGAGAGGGCAGTGGAGGAGAATGGGGTGTGCAATGAGTCATCAGAGCTAATGGTGTCATCAGCTGCTCCAAGTGGGAGCCATTGGGAGAAGAAGCTGCGGTCAAAGGTACTGCACAGTGGGGGATCGGTGAGCTCAGACAGGTTGATGGTGCCCGAGTATGTATTTGCACTGTCCGAGAAGCCTGTTATAACCTTCGCAGGGCATTCAGAGGATGTGCTTGATCTCAGCTGGTCCAAATCTCAGGTAATGTGTACACATTTCTAGTTTCTCTTCAATTCTAATATGTAAATTTTATATTTTCAGTCTCATCGCCAAGTGCAGCCTATAACAGAATGTAGAATGACCGGCACCAGAATGTAGGATATAAATTGGATCTGAACTTAACTTGTGTTATTAAGAATGCAAAAGCTATGCAGCAATCGTTACACTAGAAACATTATGATCACATATCAGCTAACCTTATTTACTTTTGTGGGGTTTGGGCATACCCTAATTTGGCATCCAGATCTGGCATAGTTTAACTGGTGCGCTTATTGGAAAGGAAAATTTGATCAGTTGCTATTTAGGCATTTGATTTTGGGATAAATATGTTAAATTTATTGCTCACAAGTGTGCCCCGGTTTTTACCATGTGCATAGTGCCCTGAAATTTAACTAAGGCACGCTCCCTACAAGATTACAGTTTGCCACTTTACTGTGGTTTTAATTTCCTTCTCAGCGCGTCTATAAAGTACAGCACATAACTTATTGACTTGTTGGTATTTGGTTCATCTATTATCTGGACGATATGTTGCCTTTTGTCAAAATATAGACATTTGAAACTCAGTTAACCAGTTTCATAGTACTAAACTGCAAGTTAATGATGTTTCTTTTTTTTCCTAAAAAAATGGTGTTTCCTTTTTTTGGTCCTGTACTTTTTAGGCATAAGGTTCTGACTTTGTTAATTGATATTTATTCTTTCTCTGCATCAAATCAAAGGAGGTATTAAGCTTTTCAAGAGAGTTGTAATGTAATTAACAGAATGAGTTAATTTTGGCGTTGCCTTTTAGGTTTGCTTTGGCACACCTCTTTTAGAAGAGTTTGTGGATCTTGAAGCAAATACCTGACAAACTCTGTGCGAGAAAAAAAATATTCGATAAAAATACTTGACAAAATCATGAATTAGCTATTCTATATCTCTAAGATGATATGAGATTTTTCTTGTTTTCAAACAGATTAAAAAATGGGGTTGTTGATGTACATGATGGTAACGGGGTTTAAAAGTGCAGATTAATTATTCCACCAGGGTGTTCATGTAGAATAAGTGCTCATAACTGGTCAAGGTACCATGTACTCAGATACACTGACAGCATAAGTGGGCACCGCACACGGCATTTTTGCTAGACACTTCTCTTGCACATCTCTCAGTATAAGCCATATCCATTTCTACAACATGTTTGTTTACTCAACTGAATTTAAATGATTCTAGGCAGCATATTTGTTATGAATTTATTGTAGTTTCCAGCTATTTCAGCATCTCCATTTTTTTATTCCTGCAGTATTTGCTTTCTTCATCAATGGATAAAACAGTACGGTTGTGGCACATGTCAAGCACTTATTGTTTGAAAACCTTCTCACACAGTGACTACGGTATGCACTTCACTTCAGAATCCCTGTCCTTCTCTGTCTCAGCACTGTAATAGCATTTTCCTTCTGATATCATTTCTTTTTGATTCAGTGACTTGCATCCAGTTCAATCCTGTTGATGATAGATACTTCATTAGTGGTTCCCTGGATGAAAAGGTTCGTATCTGGAGTATTCCAAAACGCGAAATTGTTGACTGGGTCGATCTACATGAAATGGTTACTGCTGCCTGCTATACCCCAGATGGAAAGGTTTGAATTTGATCAATTTCCCAGTTTCTGAATTTGGTGAACAGGCTGTCTAATTTATCACATGCTCATCCTAATACTCTTGTGCCTTGTCTCAGGGCGCGCTGATTGGCTCCCACAAGGGCAGTTGCCATCTGTATGATACATCTGGTACATCGGCTTGCGTTCTAGCTCTGTTCTCAACTCTGATCCAAAGGCCTTACTTGTTCTGTGATTTGCAAGCCTAAACTTATATTTTCCATTTCTTCTGACTAGATGATATGCTTTGCTACAAAAAAAGAATTGACCTGCAAATCAAGAAAAGGAAATCCAGCCAGAAGAAAATCACTGGATTTCAGGTGCTTATTTTAAACATTTTGTTGTGATGTGAATCGTACTGCACCAGTGTTTAGATTATTTTGCTTCGTTAAACTGAAAATAGTTCCTCAAATAGTTTGTCCCAGGCAGTCCTTCAAAGGTCGTAATCACATCTGCAGATTCACGAATACGAGTTCTTGATGGTTTTGAGCTAGTTAACAGGTTTAAAGGTAAAAGTTTCTTTATCAACTATTTTTCGTATACGTTCACACTTTACACTGGTTCAGATCATGGTGCAATCATTATTGACTGTGTGACTACTGAAGATCAACTGTATCTGCCTTGTTCTTCCTTTCAAGAGCAGTGCTGGAACATATCAGATTCCACTTTTCTGCTATGATTGGCTTTATTGTTCACTTAACATGTTAAAATAGCTTGTCCCTATTGATAGATCTTAACGGCTACATAGTTTGTTTTCCTGTGCATGTCACTCTCTGTCTGTTATTAAGAACAGGAATCCTTGCTCAATATTCGTCTTCTATTCTGCTGGTTGGTCTCAATTACATAGTTCTTATGTTTTGCCATATTTCAGGATTCCGAAACACCAGCAGCCAAATCTCAGCTTGTTCAGCTGGAAATGGGCGGCATATTATCTCTGCAAGTGAGGATTCCCATGTATATATGTGGAGGAACAATGATGATTTTGAACCAAGTAGAAAGAAAGGCACTGTTTCTGTCACAAATACCCATGAACACTTCCACTGCAAGAGTGTGACAGTTGCTGTTACCTGGCCTTTTACCAGCACCACAATGACTTCTTTCATGAACCCTAGGAAACAAGAAGAGCTGGATTGTGGGTTGGAGAATGACCATGTACTGCAAACCAAACCTGCTAAAGCACAGGAGATGCCAGATGTTAAGTACCAGAGCACCACAATCACAAGTAACAACTCAAATCATACTGGTGACTGGACATCTGTGACTTGGCCCGAAGAACTCACCACACCAGCAAAGCAGAGTCACAGGCCTACTACCTGCCTTGCCGACGAGGGAGATCAAGTTCCAAATCGGTCAGCCTGGGGCCTAGTAATTGTCACAGCAGGTCGTGGAGGTCAAATCAGGACATTTCAAAACTTTGGTTTCCCTGTTAGAGTATAGCATGAATCCAGATACGTAAGATAGTCACTGCCATTCAGGATGTAGTTTGTGTATAGATAGGAGATAGCGGCTGAGTTTTGTGGCATTCAGGGATTGAATTTGATTGTTCCTTCGTGCGCCTGCTAGATATCAGAATCTTCAGCTAACATACACTGTCAGTACTCCGGAACTTGGTATGCCAAATTCATTTACCCTAAACTGTACATGAAAGGGAAAGCCCTGCAGAGAGAGCAACACCATCAGCTGACTGGAGATATTTCTTCCATCAGTTTCAACCTTGTTCCACTCCCCATCTTTCACTTTTTGTCTTTTATCCCGTTCCGTTACATGTTCTTGTAAGGAACGTCAATACCAACGGAAAAAAAAGTGTTACATGCATATTTTTGTCATTCTGGCTTTGTGATCTCATGGTGTGGTAAATAATTTTTGACATGGAGCTTTTAAACAACTCTGGCAAATGCAGTTTTTCTGCATCTAGTAAGTCAGTAGTGAGCCTTAGCTTTGCTTCACCTTGTTTTGCTGCTTGTGAACATAACTACAATTTAAATTAAAGATCGGCCAATATTTAAGTTCAGTTATTGGATTTCATTTTTGAAGAAGAATAGTGAAATATGGTAAAATATTTGCTGCAAATTCAAAATCTCTCGGTTCTACATGAATTCCATTCAAAATACGTGCCAAGCTTGACTGGTTCGGTGCAAGCTGAAAACGTGCACAATGCTAGACTGAATAACGCACTATCTCTTCCTGATGTCGTTATTTCCACTCACGGAAAAGAAAGGCTAACAAAGGAAAATGCTATATGATGCCCCTCCCTGCACCCGAATTTTTCTGGCACACAATCGTCACCCTTCTCTTCAACTCCGGCGAGATCCCCTCGTATATTTTCCGTCCCTGACAAGAACCATCTTCTATGAGCTAGGGTAGGATTTGGTTAGGCTTGTAGGTTGGGGGTTTGTTATTGGAAATGTGGGAATTTTAGGATTGGAGGGAAGGCTAGTTTGGCTGTGAAGGTGGTGAAGTGGCGAGGGCATTGCCGGTCGGGATGGCGAAAGGGCGGTTGGTGGGAGAATTGGGACGGTAGCATCACATCAACATTCTATCAAAACTGGGTTAGTGTGGAGATGAGAGACTCGAAAGTAACAATATAGAGCTCCGAATCTCTCATGCATCCATGGTGGGAAAAAGGAGAAGAACAAAAGGCTAGAGTAGGAAGTGGATTAGATCTAAGGGCTCAAAATTCAGGTAAAAGAAAGGGTAAATTGCACAAGTGGGGCATAGACAGTCCCTTCGTAAATATGATTTACGTGGAGGTGTTTGCTGGAAAATTTTTGACAGGTTAGATCCAATTTGGCTAAAATCTTTTTAAACATGCCTACTTTGTATTACATAGCTTTCCATGTACATATTTCATAATTGACATTGTAGATACATAAGTAAAATTTTGTCCCAATTTATTTATTGTATCCCGCACAATATTAGCTTTTCGTATAGTGCAATGATATGTGTAACTTGTCAAAATCTACAACTCAATGTAAAATTAGTCAGTTGCACAAAAAGCCTTAGGACAGCTTCAATGTGGAGTAAAAGTGGTTCTTATAGAGCTATATGGCCTGGTACCATTGTGCAGGCAGTCCTTAGAAAGTTTCTAAGCTTATGGGTACTCATGTGGCTAAAGACCACCTATATAGAATAAAATGATGTTTTCTCACTTTTCTCTACTAGCTGGGTGGGATGGTTGATTTTAATTTGCAAGTAGGCCCACGCTTAAGTGCATACTTGGCTCAGCATTGTGGCAAAGAAATACGAGTAAAAGACTACTTTCACACGACCTTTATCGGTCATGTCCTATCAATCTATATTATCACGAAGAGTTACTCATCTTTAAAGCTTTCTAGAACTACTGTTCATACTATATGCCTATATCTGTGTGCACACCAAATATAAAAAAGCTTATGACAGTTTTAAATTCCAACCAAATATGTAAACCCTTTGGTACAAATGTAAGACGTTTTAATTTTGCTCTAAATCAAACTTATTTAACTTTAAATATACTTATTAAAAATACATCAATTTTTTACAATGTTGCATTAGTTTAATCAAATCTGTCATGGTTGATATATAATTTTATAAACTTAGTTAAAGTTAAAAAATAATTCAAAGTAAAGTCATAACGTCCTATATCTTAGAATGGAGGAATAAAACTTATACGGTGTTTTAATTTTCAAGCAAAACAAGCAAATCCTACGTGATATCCTTTACTATAAGGAAAAACAATACTGGTTTATACGTAATATAATGTTAAAATTGCATGTTTGATTCCCATCACCATCGCATCCTTGGAAAACCCTCATGAACGATTCCAAAATTTATTTATTTTTAATCCTTTAAACAAAAAAGGCTATACTCCGTTCTCCGTAATGTGCATTGAGAAAAAGACGGCCGATCTCTCTCGTTTCCAGGACACTGATTTGGATAGCCAGGTGGCCAACTACCCACCCAACCATATACAAAAATAAAAAAAAGAGTAAAGAGGTCAACTACCCTCCTGGCCACCACCAGCAACGCACGAGACGTGCCAGAACCAGACGCTTTCGCCTAGCTGAGAAAAAAAGGGACGTAAACAAAAATCAAACGAAATCGCAAAAATAAAACCGGAAATAATTGCCTGGCGATAATACCAACCTATCCGCCCGCACCCTCTCACCTGCTCTCCCCCGCGACCTGCCAAAATAAAGGCTTCTGCTCTCTAGCGCCTCTCCCACCTCCACGGCTCCACCTCCCTCCCTCTCTCTCCCTGTCTCTCTCTTCCTCCACAACGCGGCCGCCATTGACGCGGTGTCGCACGAACTCCCCTAGATCTGAGCAAAGCACCCTGCGAATCCTCACCCGACATACCAAATCTGGTCGGAAGCGGTGAAGAATTCGGACACGATCCTAAGCATCGTTCACTAAGACCACACACATCTATCTGCTTTTTCCCCTGCCTGTTTTTGTGAGTTTTTTTCTCGTTTCGAACGACTCGTAAGAACAAATCTGCAAGGGGCTTGCAGATCCTGCAGATCTACCTGCGAGAGGCAGGCCCCTTGTTTTGGACGCCCAGAACGAACCCTTGACCTGAGGATCTGCTCGATCCGTTTGGGATCTGCTTGTTGTTTTTTCTGGATCTAGAGAGAATGTTCAAGTCGATGGTTTATTACGGGAACACCTCGATCGGAGAGGTGGAGGTGTGGCCCAAGGGCGAGGCGAGCGCCGGCCTGGCCGTGGCGGCGTGGGCGCGAGAAATCCGCGTCGACCGCCTGTCCCCGCCCAGCGAGCGGTGCCCGCCGCTCGCCGTCATGCACACCGTGGCCGTCGGCGCCCGATGCCTCGTCATGGAGTCCAGGCCGCCCGCCGCCACCGACGTGGCGCCACTGCCGCTCGTCGCCATGCACGCCGCTTGCCTCAGGGACAACAAGGTATATACAGATTATTCCTGACATATAAAGAGATTCACATCTCCACAGTCTAAAAAGAGGAACAACCTGAACACAAAAGAATCTCTCAAATTTTACATGGTGGACAGTTTGATGGATGGAATATTTTTTATTCTTACATGGACAAGTTTACTGGACCGTAATTAATCCTTACTAGATATTTAGTGTTGGAATAATCTGTTGATTTTACTTGAACGATCACTATGGACAAGGATTTTGACAGGATGTGGACGGATGACTAAGAATGGCACTGATATGTTGTCAGTGATGACACCGACTTGAACTTCCATGATTATTCACTTAAGGCCTTTATGCTATATGTGGACTTGAACTCGTTCTTCAAACTGTAGAATTTTAACTCAACTTTACTGAGGCTAGTTGGAAGGACATCAGAAACAGAGGTTTAATTTTTAGAGCAGGACAATGAGCTCCTGAATGTCCTAATGACATGCATTGGTTCTTTGGAATTGAGACCCGCAACACAAGTCTGATGACATGTGAAAAATTGGCATTCGTATGATACTCGTGGACTTTGCATCGTTGGTTTTAGCATTGTTAATGATTCGTAACATCGTATCATCACTTTAATTGAATCTAAATTTGATTCATGATTTCTGGTAACAAGTTGAAGGAACATATAAACATAATATGGAACGTCTGGACCTATCGCAAAGTTACTGTTACTCTCAAATGCTTCTTTATACTGCTGGACTAAACTTAAGAACCTGTGCTAATGTTTTCCTCTACAACAATTCATTGATAAATATGTTTTTTAGCAATACCAAAAATTGGATTTTTGGTGCTTCAATATGCACATTGAACTTTGCTGCTTTAGAATTCAGGATATACATGAGAATAAAATGACAGTTGATTCAGTTTGCAGTTTTGGACATATGTTTTATTGCCTTTTGCTGTTTTCCCACCCCTTGGCACCTTTATTCCTTAAACATCTTCGAGAATTTAAGATCCACCTTATATATTAGTTACCTCTGGGACTTAATGTTTTTGTTTAGCACATCCATCTTCAGCTTCTACTTATTCTTTTGTTTCCATCCTATTATTTTGGAAACTGTTTTTACTATACATCACATATACGCATTGAACCTTTTAATTCCTTGTCCTCCTTTCAGACTGCAGTTGTTCCTCTAGGAGATGAAGAATTGCATTTAGTTGCGATGACGTCCAGAAGAAACTTGGCAAATCATGCATGTTTCTGGGGCTATAAATTGCCATTTGGTTTGTACAATTCTTGCTTGACCATGTTAAATCTTCGGTGCCTGGGTATTGTGTTTGACCTGGATGAGACATTGATTGTCGCCAATACATCACGGTCTTTTGAGGACAGAATTGATGCGCTTCAAAGAAAGCAGAGTAATGAGACTGATCCACAGCGTAGAAATGGTATGTTATCAGAGATCAAGAGGTACCAGGATGATAAGTCCATCCTAAAGCAATATATAGAAGGTGATCAGGTATATGATGATGGAAAAATGTATAAAGCACAACCTGAGGTTGTTCCACCATTGTCTGATAACCAGCAACCAATGACACGTCCAGTTATAAGATTACAAGATAAAAACATTATCTTGACAAGAATAAACCCTCTGGTATGTGTTAAATTGCTTGAACTTGATTTGGGGCTGTCGATGACAGCATATCTATATCAGTGCATAGATACATCATACATGCATAGTGTGGGGTGCTTTCTATTTGGATTTTCCTTGCACATCAATACCCTAAGGGAATGCCATATTTGTAATGCCTGGAGCATGATGGACCTGTTTCTGTGCAGTGTCAAACTTTCTCTCATTATTATAGTTTATAAGGCAAAAGTTCCTAAAGATCTTTAGAAAAGCAAAAGCTCTTAGATTCATGGAATTTATCATGCTTGCATACCTATCGGTTATAACAATTATCAGTTAGGCCTATGGATGTATGTATGAGGAGATATATATTCTTGCTTAGTAATAGCAATGGTTTATTATCTTGCGATTTGGTTGTTCAAGCTTCTCGTTTGCACTAACTGATTTGGTTGCACAAAAATTGCCAAACGGCTAGACTGATTTGTACTGCTTTCTGTAGATAAGGGATACAAGCGTTCTTGTCCGTTTAAGGCCAGCCTGGGAGGATCTTCGCAGTTATTTAATTGCGAGAGGTCGCAAGCGTTTTGAGGTCTATGTGTGTACGATGGCGGAGAGAGATTATGCTTTAGAAATGTGGCGATTGCTTGATCCAGATTCAAGATTGATTAACTCTGTTCAACTTAATGATCGAATGGTGTGTGTAAAATCTGGTATGTAATTCCTCTTATTTCTGAACAAGTACAAAATGAGCATAGTGTAATTTGACCTAAATGTTGTTGTAATGAGAAGCTGACAAACTGTCAAAATTGCAGCTCAAATTTTAAATTCTCTTTGTGCACATTTTTTTTTGTAGTTCCATCATACTGATGTTAATGCCAAGGTTACCATTTATAGGTTTGAAAAAGTCACTGTTAAATGTTTTCCATGATGGTTCTTGCCATCCTGGAATGGCATTAGTAATTGATGATCGTCTAAAAGTTTGGGATGAGAAAGATCAATCTAGAGTTCATGTGGTTCCTGCATTCACTCCATACTATGCTCCTCAAGCAGAGGTGAAGTTTATAGCCTGTAGCCCTGTACCACTATGAATACATCGTGTGATCACTAACAGCATTTTCACCTTCTAGGCAAACTGCTCTATCCCAGTTCTGTGTGTCGCCAGAAATGTTGCATGCAATGTTAGGGGTGGTTTCTTCAAGTAAGATTATCTTATTCCAATATGATTCCAGATCCATAAGTTTGAAATATTTCTCTAATGCTTCTCTAGACTGCTGTGTGTATTCGTTCTCTGTAATTTGTACCACAGTAAGTACAACAGACTTTTTGATATAGAATTTCATGACTCAATTGACAGAGACTTTGATGAAGGCCTCTTGCCGAGGATTAGCAATGTTCATTATGAGGATGAGATAAATGATATCTCAACAGCTCCGGATGTCGGCAATTATTTGATAAGAGAGGTAAGTTTGGAATGTTTGTTGCTTCTCTGTTCACCTCTCAGTAACTAACAGTTCTTTTCATCTTTGTAGGATGAGAATGTTGCAGCAGTAAATGGAAATAGAGATGCATTGCCTTTTGATGGTATGGCAGATGCTGAGGTTGAGAGGAGAATGAAGGTTTGTGCTTTTCCTGACTCTATTTTGATTTTTTCCCTTGAAGTCACCAAATTTTGAAAAAAAAGCAAGACATGCTATTATAGTCCATGGCAGCTATTAGCACAGTTTCTGAAAAAAAATTCGTTATATATTACTAAATAACAATGTTACAAATCATTTGACAGATCAGGTTGGCAGTATCAGTGGTTGTAAATAATAATTAAGAGAATTGGAACTAAAATTTGAGAAATTTTAGTTTGTGGAACATCTTATATTGTAGCAGCAAACACAGATATATATAACAAACAGTTTTCTATAATGTTTTCCACTTTCAGTTCAATTAAGATTCTAGCAGTGCCTGAAAACACAAATCGTAACTAAGATGTATTTGTTCCATAATTAAGCAGTATAGATATCAGTTTGTTAAAATTATGATTTGGTGTCTGTTTTGCGCTGTTTGTTTATTTGAAATGCATGACGGCATGAAGAATTTTTCTAGTGTGATGCTAAAATTTGAGGCATTTTGTATTGTACAAAATTAACTCGCAACACTTCTTTATGTTCCCATATTTATTCCTCTTATACCCATCTTAACTACTTCCAGGAAGCATCAGGCAATGCTCAAGCATTCCATCCAACAGTGGCAAGCTTTGTCATGCCAGTAGCCCCTCCCCAGAATTTTATTTCGTCTTCAGTCGCACCAATAGCCCCACCCCTTGGCATGATGCCACCTCCATTCAACCAACCAGTTGTTCAACCAGGTTTTTCAGATCCACTGCAAGGCTCTCCAGCTAGAGAAGAGGGTGAAGTTCCTGAATCTGAGTTGGATCCAGACACAAGAAGGAGGCTTCTCATATTACAGCATGGTCAAGACACAAGAGATGCTACACCTCCACTCCCAGCAATACCACCAGTGCAAGTCCCAGTTCCACCAGTGCAACCTCATGGGAACTGGTTTCCCGCAGAAGATGGTATGAATCCAAGTAATCTGAATATAGGTCCAGCAGGTTTCACTGTAGAATCTGATTCTCTGCTCTATGAGAAAAAGCAACCACCTCATCCTTCATTCTTTCATGGTGGGGACAATCCTATGTCCTCTGATAGATTTAGCTATCAGAATCAGAGGTTTCCCTCTCAGGTAGGCAATTCGAATAATTTTTTTTGAGAATTAGGGTTTGCTAAGTAGCCATGTAGACACTTGGTGACAACATTTGCTTGATGCAGCTACCGCATGCTGATGATCACCACATACTTCAGAACCATGGACCTCCAAAATACAGATCCTTTTCTGGTATGTTTTATCTATTTACATCCCACACCCTTTGTCTTTTAGTGTTAATGTTGAGGGGGCGCTTTTGGTGTCCTCCCTCATCTTCTGTTACTATGCCTATACTAGGTAAAGAGATGTTAGGTATGAGGTTGGTCAGTAGCAGTTGTTTAATTGATTTAATTATTAGGTCAATCGTTTTGAGCTTATTTCTCTACTAATGTGATGATTCAACACAAAATTCATATTCTGAAACATCTATAGTATGGTAATTTTTCCTATATTCTTTTGCCTGTCATCACTGCTACTGCATGCTATTGAAGTACTGAGCACATCTCCTACTTGCCATTTTACCTCTATTTTTACATCTGCCTATATATTGTTGTCTCTTCAACACACGAATTCGCTCGCTGGACCTTTGGGCATCATAAAGCCTTGATTACCTATAGAGCAGCACTATAGGTAATCAAGGCCTTGTTCTGTTATTTGTAGCTGAAGGCGCTTCCTTATGCTGATGATTTTGTGATGAGTTGCTGCATTAATGTTGAGTAATTAACTATTTGAAATAAGGTCCCACTAATGCTGGCATAATTAGGAAAGCTAGTAATTCGATAGACCAAAAATTCCACTTTTGTCAAGCATATCTGGGTATAGATATGAAGTTATTTTAGGATGGAACATGCTTAACTTTGTTTATGCCATGAAGGTGAGGAGCTATCAGGTCGGCATGTTCCCACAAACCAGAGAAACAACCAGTTAGAATCAGGAAGACACTTTGCACAATATACAGGGACCCCTGCTGGCATATTAGAGGGGATTGCACTGAAGTGTGGATCTAAGGTAGTGTCTAGCATTCAATACTAATGGGTCAGAATACTTGTAGTTAATCTTGGTTAACATTCCTTTTATGTTTAGGTGGAGTACAGGTCAACATTATGTGATACTGCAGAGCTACAGTTCTCTATTGAGGTAGATTAGAACCTCTTCTCTCAATTGATTTCATCATATGAACAGCTTCATCTAACAGGGAAGTCTATAGCTAGAATAATTGGAAGTTGTGAAAACAGATGTGCAGAATGTAATTCGGTGTACCAAGCCCATGGCTGTCGGTTAACATGCCCTAGGAATAATTAGTAAAGTGTAGTTCTGGAGGGTAATTTTCGTCGGGAGGCATACATAAAAAAAGTACTCGGCACGTTGCCTTGCATGCGAAAAATAAGCTAGAAAAATTATATAAAATAACTAAAAAAGTGACTTAGCTTGATTCGACGATTGTCGACGAAGCTGTGGCGGTCGTTGTGAAGCCGCGATGGTTGTTGATGAAGCCGACTAGTCGGAGTCGATTCCGACTAGATGTCGACGGTATGAGGCCCGCCCTCGACTAGTTTTCTAGTCAAGACGAGTAGTTGAAGTAGACCGTCAACTAGTCGAGACGAGTAGTCGAAGTAGTCGTCGGCGACTTGATGCGGCTGGACGTCGGGTAGCAGTGCTCGCGTACATCTTCTATGTATGTTAGGCTATGATTTTGAGGTCTGGTGGTAACCTTACATGTGCGTGTAGCACAAATCCCTCAAAATTGCTTCTCACGGAGAGTAGTCGGAGCTGATTATTTGCCTCAATCCCACGCGATTGTAACATATTTTGTCATCTTGGGAATTATGGCATGGGTCCCTCGGTCTGCCTGATCTCCCTACTCGAATAGGATTTGCCTCTGCCTTGATCGACGAGCCGCATCATCAGCCTGCGGTGGAAACCGACTCGGTCTTCGACTGGAACGCGGAGCGTATCGATTCTGTCTTGGCGTAGATTTTTCTGCTCGGAATTTTGACTCGGCGACTTGCTTCTTGTTGAGTAGATTTATCTTGATGATGAGGTCCCTCAAGCTCGCCCGGTAATCTCGACGATCACCGCTACATGGCGCGCCAGGTGTCGGTGTTTTATACCCGACAACCTACCGAGGAGTATCCCGAGGTAGTAGATTGGTTGGTGGGGGATTGTCGGACTTGGAACTCAAAGGTAAAGCGAGGACACAAGATACTGATTTATACAGGTTCGAGCCAATAGAGTAGCGTAATACCCTACGTCTTGTTTGGGGTGTTGTATATTGCGCCCTGTACTTGGGTATTGAGGATTTGATCCTCTGTGGTTCTATAAGGTCTTTGCCTAGGGACCCCTGCTCTTCTTTATACACTCCAGGGGGCGGGATTACTAGTCGGTTACAAGGAGGAGTCCTAAAAGGATTACATAGTATGAGTCCTAGTAGGATTATAGAGGAATCCTAGTAGGAGTCCATCTTCTTCCTTCCTTGCGGGCACTGGGGATCTATCCCCGACAAACAAGGTGGTGGCCGAGCGCAACGGCCATATACTTCTGGATGATAGTGCTCGCGTCCAGCTTGGTGCGTGGTTCCGCCTCCACGACATATGACCGCCCACCATGAGAACGAAACGGTGATAACGCCGACTTTGCTTCGGCGCGCATGGATCGATGCACTTGACACCAATGGAGTAACGACCTCGTGGGACACACTTGCTAATGCCAAGTCCGGACCCTTACATGTACGATTTGACGACCATCAGGAGCTTGATCAAAGGGTGGACGGTACATGAAATACTGTCCACCCCTGACCTGGTCTTCATCTCCTTCCTGCCATGCTAGGGGCCTTGCAAGAGTGCCGCCGCATCCCCGAGGCTACTGTTGTCAATAAATGTCCTAAGGAAAACTTTTACTGAACTATCATCTGCTTGCAATAGTTTACTGTGCTTACGTCATTCCTCTTTTGTGTTTCCTATTTTTTTATCCCGCCTCGTCCAGGTTTGGATTGTTGGGGAAAAGATAGGTGAAGGAATTGGCAGGACAAGGAGAGAAGCACAACGTCAAGCTGCAGAAATGTCTTTAAGAAACTTGGCTAGTAAGTTTGTGTTCCATGCTTGGGCTACTGGACTTCACTGTATTTGTATTTATGTCATTGGTGTTGTGCAACCAATTGGGTTTCATCTCCAAGAGTGCCTCAGTTTTTCTACATTTGCTCACCAAGACTATGATGACCCTTTCCCTTCTGAGAGAGGGACCCCTACATCTTTATCTGGGCTTTGGTCTAAAATTCATCATGTTGCTTGGCAGTTCTACTTACATGTTAGATTATTGGTTTGAGCTTTAGTTCTTTGAAAATATGTCTGGCTAGAGCTTTGTTTCATTTGATATGGGTCGAAAGAGGCAATAACTTGGCATTCTTGTAGTATTTCGTGCACTGCTGAAACATTTTTATGCAATAATCTATTTTATTGAGCTTGACATTGTAAATTTACCTGCAGATAAATACTTGTCATCTGATCCAAATAAGATGACTGATCTGAAAGAAAATGGTTTCAGTAGCAACCGAAACTTTTTTGGATACTCTGGAAATAATAGGGATGATATTTTGCCAGTTCCAAGTACTTCCGAGGAATCTCGCTTTATGAAAATGGAGGAGAATAACTCCAGAAAAACAGGAGGTTCTGTTGCTGCTCTCAAGGAGCTTGTAAGTAGCTGGTTGATTATTAGTTGTCTGACTTGATTCTTTTATCACACAAGCACATGATATATATGAAAACACATTGCAGTGCACGGCTGAGGGATATAACTTAGTTTTTCAAGCTCGTCCATATGCTCCAGATGGCTCAGTTGGGAAAGAATCTTATGCTCAGGTAGAAGTTGGTGGACAAATTCTAGGCAAAGGAGTTGCGTCAACATGGGAGGAGGCCAAACTCCAGGTAATAAGCAGTTTCATACTAAATGAATCAATTTATTTTCCTATCATTAGTTTAGTTTCCCCACCCTAAGAAAGTCTGGATTCATCTAGTTAATCCAAAGGTTATGTATGTTATGGCAAGTAGGCTGGCCACAGGCTTAGGCCCACGAGTACTGTAGCTCGTGAACAGTACCACGAGGGGAATGAGATTGGTTTGCTAGCAGGTCATTAGAGATAAGGTTGTTTAGATTAGATTGAGTTTGTTAGATGGCTGGCTATATAAGCACAGCTGCACCATCCATTGTAATCAAGGAAGAAGTAGAGGATTAATCTCAGAGCCTCCAGCGTGAGGGCGAGATCCCATCTACTACCTTCCCTATCTCAGTAATTCTACCATATCAATGTAACATGGCAAAAGGTGGTTCATTGTCATTACCACATGCCAAAAGTTAAGTAACACATGATTTTGTCATCAACGGGACTAAGAGTTGGGCCTGGTAGACAAATTGGATAGGTTAAGGCCTCAGATCATAAAGAAAATGTGTACAGAGGCTCAATTGAGCAAGTTCATATTATATTTAGTTGCCTTCGCTTCAGATGTAATTTGTTGTTTCAATCCATCTTCTAGATTTTCAGAAATCCAGTGTCTTAAACATTGCATTTGTAGTGGCCACTCTAGCTAGGATATTCTAACATATCTGGGAATGTATTTTTGAGTAGAAAGTTAGAAACAGTATATTCTATTTGTATGTTAGATTTTAACCTGCAATGAGCTTTTCTTGATTGGATACTGTAATGGCTTTTTTCTTGATTGGATATAGTTTAGATGTTATGTTTCCATCTTGAAGTTTCATATGTTTTTCACTTTGTAGGCTGCTGATGAGGCTCTTGGAACTTTAAGATCCATGCTAGGTCAACTTGGTCATAAACGGTCAGGTTCTCCAAGGTGATTATGTTTTTTTATCTTTTGGGACGCTGCATATCTGCTACTCCCTCCGTCCCAGAATATAGCTACGTAATTTGTCCCAAATATAAATATGTTTGGAGTTCCCACCTCCCCTTTTACATATTAATGGGCAAAAATACCCCCTCATTCTTTTGGTGCACAGCTAATTTTACGGCAAGATTTTGCATGTTAGTTGTTATTTTTCTTTTGCATGGCGCTCACAAATTAGCCTGATGGAATCTGGAGCCAAATGAATCAGATTGGCAAGGATTGCTTATTAGCCTGATGGAAACAGAAAGGAAGCTCAGCTGGCAAAAAAAGCGCCAGATGTATTCCATTACTGCCATGCAAAGCGTCTACCGCAGCCATGAAATTAGCTAGTCATTAGCGGTAGTCAGCCGTGGAAATTAACTGAGGGCAATTTAGTCTTTCTATCCTCCTTAATCTGTCTGAAAAATGCTAAACATAGCTATATTCTGAGACAGAGGGAGTATTTCTTTTGGGTGTAAATACATAAAACTACCTTGGTTGATGAACCTGCTCCGGGATTCTATATTGAATGGACCAGAAAGGATGTTTCTTGGTTCCAACATTTATATTTGTCTAGCCAGTAGTTAAGTCCACATTCATTAGATTTTTTATGTTGCTTATGCTGTGGTTCCATGTAACAATGTGGTGACCAATAGTGTGGGTAGGTGTGGGTGGGTGGTTAGGTGGATACAGTATTGCATTGTAGCAGAGTGATGGTCAGTGGTCAAATTAGCTAGGGGAGGACATAGAGTGTTGTTGCTTGGTGATAGTCTGGACTGTATTAAGATTTAGGTTATTGCAGATTAGGCAAGAGTGTATTGAAGTAGAAGTGTGGTGCCTTAGCTAGGTTGGGTCATGTTCCAGTCACCATTTGACATGGAAATTGCTGGTGCGAATTGCTGTCTTGCAGCTTCTGGTATATATGTGACTGTCTGATTAGATTTTGGGCACCATCTTTCATTTGTAATCTTCCTATATAGCTTTTATTTCAGTACCATTTAAATGACTATATAATTGCCATTTACCACAGGTCGGTGGCACCAAATTTTAACAAGCGCTTCAAGCCTGATTTTCCAAGGACAATGCAGAGGGTTCCTTATGGAACATATTCCAGGATAGAAGGCCATGTTCCTTGAGAGGTTTGCATAGTTAATGTGCCTGGGCACTGGACTTTTAAACTGGATGAAACTTCGAGCTGTCAACTCCAGACAAGCAGTGCAAACCATGGATTCCTGGCTTCTGGTTGACTTCCAAGGCTCTCCCAGTCCCCGGGCCCCATTGGTGACAAAGGAGATTGTTATGGTTGCACCAAGAAAGTTGAAGTATTTATGGTGGCCATGACTTCATGCAGAATTTTTTTACCTGGGCTTCCTCCATTATGTGACCGGCGTTGCACCATGTTGGTGTAATCCCCGTGGATCTGGAAATTGAAAGCTTGAGCTCTTGGAGTTGATGCAGCACCATTTCTTTTTGGTGATCGAAGAGCAGAGCTGTATCTGGTGGGCATTTTGTTGGACCCACGTAGTTTACGCTCGGGGTCCTAGTTGTAGCCAAATTTGTAATTAGTTTCTTAGGCTAGTGGGTGCACAGAACTAATCAGTTTCTTACGCTAGAGGATGCACAGAACTAATCAGCATGTTGATATAGTCATCTTTGTAACTCTAGGAAGCCAATCTTTGTAGCGGTTGATGAATTCAGTAGGTGACAACGTTCATATGTATGTTGTAGGCATCGTTGTAATACATGGTCCCCTTCTTCGCATGGTTGGGAGTATGCCCCCTGTAATTCTTTTGGTCCTTGTGTCACTCTGATTTGCGCAGAGGTCCTTTTGTCCCATAGGCATAGGCCACATTCACATCATCTTATTACCACTACGCTCTTAAATATGTGAAGTTGAGCTGGATAGCTTTTCCAATATATTCGAGAACGGAGTTTAGTGTTCGTTCGAGAGCTGAAGCTTCCAATGATGTCTTGTGCGTTGTAGACAGATTCTAGGTACTTTCCAGGCTTAAGATCGGACTTCCTCTAACTTTTATAATACTTCCTCTAACTTTATAATACTTCCTCTAACTTTTATAAGTTTATAGATATTATTATGTATTTAGATATAAACAAACTTTTTTAATTCCTCCAACTTTTTTCTAAGTTCATAGATATTATTATGTATTTAAATATAGACAAACTTTTCTAAGTTCGTAGATATTATTATCTATTTAGATATAGAGTATGTCTAAATACATAATAATATGTACGGACCTAGAAAAGTTAAAATGACCTCCAACTTTTCTAGGTTGATAAATATTATTATGTATTTAGACATAAAGTATGTCTAAATATATAATAATATGTACAAACTAAAAAAACTAAAATGATCTTCAGTAATATAAGTCACCTAAGTCACCTGCCTGCGAAGCAGCGAGAGACAAATGAAGCGGCTGTTTTCTGTTAGACACCTGCCTCCATCAGTCCTCGTAGTACTATCAGTTACTCGGAAGTCTTCCTCCGATGTGCAGAGGTATCTCCTCATCAGTGCCATCCTGAAGGTAGCACCGGGGGCACCGGTGAAAAATGGGTCTTTATTCTTCGTGGGTAAGGAGCAAATCTTCTGAAAATCCATCCGGGATAAATTAATAGAGATGAAAGGAGAATCTTTAGTCCCGGGTCACCCAACCGGGACTAAAGATCCCCTTTAGTCCCGATTGGTAAAACCAACCGGGACTAAAGGGTCTACCACGCTAGGCGCGGGACAGGACACTTTACTCCCGGTTGGTAAAACCAACCAACCGGGAGTAAGGGGGGTCCCTCTAGTCCCGGTTAGGTTTTCCAACCGGGACTAAAGTCCTGCTTGAAATTTCAGGCGCGTGCTATGTAGGCGCCTGCATGCGGCTGTAATTTCATGCATCACGTACGTATCCCTTTAGTTAACCTTTAGTAGTTGAGACTTTTTTTATAATGAAATCAAACTAGTATTAAACGAATCAAACTAGTATTTATACAATTACTATATATACAATTCTTAGTGTATATATATATACAATTCTTGGCATAATATACAAATCTTAGCGTATTATACAAATCAAACTATCTACGATCTTCCCGTCGAGGTGTTGCTCGGAGCGTCTAATTTTCGTCCATCGTAATAAAATTCTCCTTGTGGATTTACCACCTCGTCCACCAGGAATCCAATGAGACCTTCACATATTGCTGCTACTTTTTCCTTCTTCAAGAGTCCCTGTTGAATATTTAACATCTATAATTTGGAAACATGTGAATTTTACACGAACAGTTAAATATAAGGAGGTAGAAAATAATTAACTACTTATAGTTTTATTTTACGTACTTTATAATTGTGCGGCATCGTCTTTCCCTTGGGTCCTGTAAAATTGTGCATGTGGTCACAGACGTAGTAGCCACATAGATTATTCCCGGGTTTCTGTCTTAAGCACTTCAGTGGGGAAAAAACAAGTTATGAAATATTCGTGTTATAGAATGTACAAAATATGCAGACTTCATATGTACTGGGAAGTCTGTGTTCCATGTAAGTTTTTCTTTGAATGGACCTCTGTGTATCCTGATGAATTCTCTCCATGTGCTGCGGATTAAAATAATGAATGATATAGTGTTAGGTGAAAATTTAGGACACAAACTTTTGCATAGAGATAAAGGTCCTACAATCCTAGCATGTCTTGGTACTCCACTAGATCTTTCCTCAATGAATCGAAGACAGTGACATGGGTTCTTTCAAGTCCAATTATAATGAGGATCTAGTGGTAGCTGCGTACGTAAATGTTCGTATATATTAGAGCTAACTAACATTAATCAGATAAGGAAAAAGAAAATGAAAATAGACGGTCTACACACACTTACTTGAAGTTGTATGGAAACAGTATGAAATCTTTGAATTTTTGTTTGTCTAGGAAATTGTATACTTCCACCAAGGTTTTGTCAGGCGCATCCTGTATCTATTTTTTGTTAACTACGAATGGATCCATGAAGCCAACATGGAGGTACGCTTCTCATCGGCACATTTGAATTAGCATCCTACATAAAATGGAAGACGAAGTTAGTACGACGACGCACGCACAAAAAATAATGATATGAGCCAAAATTTACATATAGATAAACGGACACTTACAAAACCCAGGCCCTGATCAGAGAGATGTCCAGGGCATCATGATGGTACACTTCATATATATATCCTTGAATTCTAGCCACAAGACTTTCTCGCCTTCACCGTAAAAATCTATCGGTTTTACCTTAAGGCCGAACGTCTCACTCGAGTCGGCGGACAACTTCATGTACCATTGATGGAATTCGTACATCTTTGTTGATAGCTTCCGTACCAACTCAGGCCTTACCAGAGGCTTGCCTAGCTCAAAGGTCCATCTCAGTTCAACTGGCGGTGCAGCTGGCAGCTCAACTTTCCCTAGACATTCATCAAGTCCCATACCTATTTCTTCCATGAATTTCAATACTTGTGCTTGTTAATCCAAGGGCATTGCTGCTATCTTTTTAGCATCTTTTTCTGGTAGATGCCCGAACAGCACCACTAGAAGAGGACTTTCCTTTCTTTTTTTCCTCTCATCAGCCTTGAATAACGCTTGTTCGTAGTTTGATAGTAGTGGTATCCTCTTCTTGGCTCCTTCTTGCATATTGATAAAACAATTTAATTCTCTTCGATCTATTGGCAGTGGCTCCATCTCCTTTGCTTTTTTTTTCTTTGGCCTGTTTCTTGAATCACTCCCTGGCCTCTGCTTGGATTTTGGCCCAGCGTTCCGCATGAGTCATTGCCTCCCAGCGTTCCTCATGAGTCACTTCAGGCTTTTTTATTTTCCTCTTTCTCTGTCTTGGCTTGGGAGGCGGTGGTCGCGACTTCTGAAATGGTGCTCCAGGTTGCTTACTCGGGGCTGCTCTTAGTCCTGGTGACGGTAATCGAGGAGGGGTATTGTTGTCGTCGTCATCGTGCCCACCACCAGGATGTAGTGGAGATGGATACCTTGACCGAGCAGGAAGCGGCGGTCCCAATGGTGATGACGGTCCTGCAGTAGGTTGTGCTAGAGATGACAGTCTTGAGCTTTGAGAAGATGGTCGCTACTCGGGATTAGCGGGGAGCGGTCTTGAGCTCTGAGGAGATGCCTCCATACCGGGGATGATGATGTAGCGTTTGCGCCATAGAATGATCCCGTGAAGCGCATCTCCTAGTGTCCTTTCCCCGTTGCCTCCCGGTAGGTCGAGCTCTAGGCCTTCATATTGGCTATCAGCGAGCTGCTCTAGGTCGACGCTGGCGTAGCCAGGTGGAATCTCCATGCCATGGCTTGTCTGCCCTGCTAGGATTGGAAAGGCACTCACGTACGCCACCTGTACATATAGCAGAAATAAAGAAGTTATTAAACTCTGATCCTGAGGTGTGGATCGATTGAGAAGACTGCATAAATATTATGTATAAGTATACCTTAATGGTGAGGTTGCCGACCAGTGTATGCAGCTCACATGAGGTGCGTTACGTGATGGCATCCACAGCGAACCGTTGCTCGTCCATGGGTAATCTTGGCGTCTACGGATTAGGGAGCCCTGTAGAAGCACAACTGCTCCTAAGGCATTGAGAAGGGTTGGCGAAGTTTGGATCCGGCAGTGCTCCAGATTGGATCAACTCTGCAACTGTGTGGGCCACTCGATGATTGATTTCCTCCTGCATTCGTACTTCTTGTGAATGCACTTTGGATTCTAGCATGCGCCACCAGCTCTCCTCGATCTGTTCCTTTCTTCGCTTGCGGCTTCTGTACGAGGCACTGTCGCCTCGAAAAGCAAACTTCCATGGAACGACCCTGAACCCTTGGCAACGTCCTGGGTGCTTAGGATTCCCGAGAGCCAATGTGAGCTCATCATTCTCTCGGTCCACCTTCAACCTCCCTCCTGTATCATCTTTAATGTTTTTGATAAGCCTTTCGGCCTCCTAACGTATTGTCTCATTGAAGATCAGTTGGCCCATCCTCTTGGCTCAGGCCATTCAATAGTTGCTGGGACGAACCCCGATTGATCAAGTCTTCTTCCATCTGGAAATTATTGTGCCGTAACCACCTTGCACTAGATGATGATGGTACTCTTTTGACCAGCTTTTGTAGCGTTGGTCTTGACCTTTTTTACACCGTCTTCGCTCCTCTTGTATTCGACAAATGCCTCCCAGTGATCCCTCAACTTTGGCCACACATCAAAATCCGAAGTTCGGATCTTCTTAATGTAGTTGGCATCCAGTATCTTCTTAAATGCCAGAAATTGTGTGGCCATCTTCTTCAGCATCCATGCTTTCACATCCTTTTCAATATATCCTTCGGGAAATATGAAATGTTTCTTGACATCCTCCCACAGCATATTCTTTTCTGTATCCGGGAGTGCGTATGGATTAGTACTTTTGCCCTTCCATTCGCTGATGCTGATGGGCACATTGTCCCTTAAGATTGCCCCGATCTGACTCATCTGCTTTGTTGCTACTTTTTCGGAAGCAACTGGCCTGCCCTTTTTTGTGACTTTTGTGATGACAATCCTTCCATCCATCACCCTTGTACGACCTCGGGGATTTTGACGGTTCGTCAATCCAGAGGGCTAACAGTTCAAGATTCATTAATTAGTACATAGTAATAACGAATAAGACATCATAGATGGGGTAAAATATTGGAAATGATATATACCTTGTCGGAACCTTCCGCCACGGCAAGGTTTTGGTGAGGCTTGGGCTCTTCATTGCCATCGCCGGAACCTTCCGCCACGGCAAGGTTTTGCTAGGTCTTGGGCTCTTCATTGCCATAGCTAGACATGTTGAGGAACATGTCTGCCTGGTTACCCTCTTAATCGGTGTACGTCATGGGAAGGTTGGAGCCAGTAGCATGACCAGCAATAATCCTCTCCATTAGATATCTTGCGGCCTCGTCGTCTGCCATCTCAACTACTTTCAACACACATAAAATTATAGTTACATGTACATTAAGGTATATACATGAAATCATAGAACAACCATGAAAAAAAACAAACTGATTCAAACGTACACATGAAACCATACACGAAATGAAACTTACATGAAAACTTACAAAAAATACACAAGAATGTCTTGAATGAAACTTAATTACATGAAATGTCTTTAATATGTTACATGAAATCATAGTTACATGTACGTTAAGGTATATATATGAAATCATAGAACAACATGAAACCATACATGAAAGTCTTGAATGAATCCTACCAAATTTGAAGTGTTTCTACAAATTTCTACTAAATTCTACCAAATTTGAAGTGTTTATAAAAATTTCTACTAATTTCTAAGAATTTCTACCAAATTTGAAGTGTTTATACAGATTTATACTAATTTATTGAAATTTCTTGAAAATTTCTACTAATTCCTACTAATTGTAAGAATTTCTACCAAATTTCTTCTAATTTCTAAGCATATCTACCAAATTTCTACAAATTTGTACTAAGTTTTGAAACATTCGTACTAAATCATAGTAACATAATAAAAATTATAGTAAATGTATACAAAATGATACTAAGCATTTATACTAAATAAGTGTTAAGCATTTCTACAAATTTCTACTAATTTTCGAATCATTGATAATAAAACATAGTAATTTCTAACAGTTATAGAGAATGTATACAAAATTACACTAAACATATGGAGAACTAAATTATACTGATTTCCTAGTAATTTCCTAGTGAGTTTCAACTAATAATAATATTAATTTCCTATTGATTTTTTACTAATCTACAGATTTTCTAATAATTTCTATTAACTTTCTAACTAAAAAATAAAAAAGGGGCCCTCGCGTCAGGACACCGGTGGCTTGCGTCAGTAAGGGCCTCGCGCCATACGTGCGGGAGCAAGGCCAGCGGGGTTTAATTACGGTGTCGACGGCGGGCACGAGGCGGCGTGTGGCGGTTGCCGGGACGACAATGCAATGCAAGGGCTGGCCGGGACGAGGAGACCGGGGCATCGGAGATGGAGGCGGCGGCGACCAGGGGGGTGACTGCGGGGATGAGGCAGCAACAAGAGGGGCGACGATGAGGGGGCGACGAGGCGGTGCGATGAGAGGGGCAACGGCAGGGACGAGGCGGCGGCGACGATGAGGGGGGCGACAGTCGGGACGAGGTGGCGGCGATGAGAGTGGCGACAGCGGGGATGAGGCAGCGAGAGGGAGGTGGATGGGCGGCGGGATCTTGGAAGGCTAGTGAAAATTTTGCTAAGTGTTGGGTGGGGAGGGGTGTAGAAGATGACTGTTACTTTAATCCCCCCTTTTATCCGAGTTCATTATTGAACCCGGGACTAAAGGGGGATTTTGTCCTGGGTGCGAATAACAATTGGGACAAAAGGTCCCCCTTTTATCCCGGTTGCAAATTGAAACCGGGATAAAATGGTACATTCTGGGCGGGAATCAAAAAATACTGTTTATCCCAGTTCCACAGTTTGCAACTGGGATAAAGGGGGTGAAAGAGATATTGAGGCGAGAAAAGATCAGATTGATTATACAGGAGCACATGCTACAACCATATATAGGCCTGGGGACCAGGCACAGGAGCACATGCTACAACCATATATAGGCCTGGGGACCAGGCACAGGCAGGCTGCCTACCAGCTCATACACGTAACAGGGCCCGTAGGCCCACTAGTGTACATACAGGTAAATACAATCTAACAGGAGGGTGGGGCTTTTGTCCCGGTTGCTATTGGCACCTGGGACAAAAGGGACTTTTCCCATTTTTCGTCTCCCGCCTGTTTTTTGAAAATTGATTTTATTTATGTTTTCACTGGATTTCGGGATGTAAAAAATAAAAACTTTACATATTCCAGACATGCAAAAATATATTAAATTAGTAAGTATATTTACAATAAGTTTGAATGAGTCATTAATTCTATACCAGTTCTTTTAGCTTCTAAAATAATTTCAACCTGCGAAAAATTTAATTTATGTATGTGGTTAATATTGTTTCATATTGTTCGAATAAATCTTCACCTCAACTAATTTAAACACACATGAAATCATACATACGCTAAATTAAAAATTGAATCAAGTAGTACATGAAATCATAGAACATTACAATGTAACTTTACATAAAGGTGGAGCAAATTTAGCGCATTACAATGTAACGTTAAAAAACTTCTTCTTCATGAAAGTTCCTTGATCATGATCGCGGTGTAAGTACGGAGCCTCTTATTTGGATAGCAAGATGCTTGGGTCAACTTCAACGATTGGTCATAATCATCTGATTGGTCTGTTTTGTCCTCGACTCCCACGATTTTGTTTACCTGGACGAACTATATAGCGCTTTGGCTTACATGGCTCTTATGGATTTCTCTTGGGTTTGCTAGACATGTCCTTCACATAGAAAACCTGATGCACATAATTGGCAAGTACGAATGATTCATCACTGTATCCAGTCTTGCTTAGGTCCACTATTGTCATTCCGTACTGATCTTTGGTTATGCTAGTTAGCTTCACCCATTTGCAACGAAATAGAGGGTTGTACAGTGGTCCATATTCGAGTTCCCACATCTCCTCTATGAAACCATAATACGACTCCTTGCTATTATTTATGTTTATGGCATCTATGCGGACACAACTATTCTGGTTCGTGCTTTTCTGGTCTTGGGCTCTCGTGTAAAATGTATAACCATTTATCTCGTAGCCTTAGAATTTTATGATTGTGCTAGCAGGTCCTTGGCTAACCAAGTGAGCTGTGGGTGAATCTCAGAGTTACCCATAAGTTGTTGGCGCAACCAGGAGGGAAAAGTTTCCATATGATGACGTGTAAGCCAGGCGTCCGATTTCATCATGATTTTGGAAACTAGCATCTGTCTGTCCTGCTCGATATACGGAGCCACAAAGGATGACTGTTGCAAAACAGTGTAGTGTGCCTTATCGAACAAATTAGTATCATTGCTAAAACTTGATTTTCTTCCAAAAGTGTCCATTCCTCGTAGCCTCCCCTCGTGGCGTTAACTTGGAACCCCAATCGAGTCAATTGAGTCAATAAAAATCAACACAAAACTCGATCACCTCCTCTGTTCCATATCCCTTGGTGATGCTTCCTTTTGGACGGGCACGATTAAGAACATAGTTTTTTAGGACTACCATGAACCTCTCGAAAGGCCACATATTGTGCAGGTATACAGGTCCGAGAATACCAATCTCTTTTACTAGGTGAACCAGTAAGTGTGTCATAATATTGAAGAAGGATGGTGGAAATACCTACTCAAAACTGACAAGACATTGCACCACATCGTTCCGTATCTTTGATAGCTTGGATGGATCGATTGTCTTCTGCGAAATTGCATTGAGAAACGCGCATAGCTTTACGAGCGGCAACCGGATATTTTCGGGAATGCTCTATCAGTTGATCTTCACTGGACCCCATCAATGGGGTGTCTCAGTATTTTATCTTGCTAACGTTCTTCTTTGTGCCATCGCATCAACTTAGCTTTCGCCTTGTTCCAGAATAAGCGCTTCAAGCGTGGTATTATAGGGAATACCACATCACCTTCACGAGAACTTTTTATAACAACCTAGCCTAATTAAACCATATTTAATCACAAATAAAGTCATTAGAGCATAAATAAGAACAATTGGCACTTGTGAAGACAAGTTAAAATACACTTTTGCCCCCACAAGATAAACAACTGTTTAAACTATAACTAAAATTTTTGCTTAAGAACTTAAAAATCTGTCCAACTAAGAGTTGTAGAGATCAACTGTCCAAGCAACTTTCATTTTTAGTGTTTTGTTTGAATTTGAGCAGAAGATCTTCAAAAACTCGAAGTTCAAAACTATCCATTTAAGAAAAACAGATAAAGCCCCAACTTTGGAGCTCTTTATCTAGAATTTTTCAAAATAAACTTAAGCTGAACTCTATACAAAAGTTTTAGAGCTTCAAGCCCTTAACAGCTTTGACTAAAGGAGTAAGGTCGAAATCAGCACAGAAAGCTTCCAAAATCTAAGTCTGGAAGCAGTTCAACCATGCATCTTGGCTTAAGCTTATCTCACAAAACTTGAACAGAATCCTAGAAAACCCTTTATAAGAGTTTGAGAACTAAGTTTATACAACAACTTCTTCAATTGGACTCTAGTCAAATTCGCATTAGAAGCTTTTCAAAATTGGGGCTCAAGTCAGCCAAAAACCCTAAAATCGGCCAAACTGCCGTTTTTGCCTAAGTTTGGAAATCCGGCGTTCCTCCAACCTTTGAAGCTTTGTATCTTCAAATCTACTGAAAATTTGAACTCGGTTCAATTACAAAAGTTGAAGTTGGATCTGAGGACTACATTGTATAGGGGGTTAAGGTCACGCAGTTCAAAAATCTGGAGTAATTGCGCTTGAAGATCGGCCCGGCGAAGAGATCCCGCAAATCCCTCGGCCCAGAGCGCGCCAGAGCACGCGCGCTGCGTGCTCCAGAGCGCCGCCGCCGCGTGGCGCAGCTTCACCGGCGAAGCCGTCTCGCCCGGTCTCCGGCCCGGCAGGACGTCGCGTCGCGCGCCCCGCCGCCAGTAAGCGCTGCGGTCCCTCCACCCTGCTCCCGGCCGCTCCGCCTCGCCAACAAACGCTAAGGCAAAGCCATTCCTCGCGCGCACGCTCGTTTCGCATGAGCCTGTCACCTCGCTTGCCGCACCCCGCCGGTCAACCCCCCCTCCCCCCGCGTGCGCCAATGGCGCCACCACCATTAATGGCCACAGCAGCACGCGTCGCGCCCCTCCGGCCTACCGGCTCGCCACACGCTCCGCACGGCTATAAAGCCTCCGCCAGCGCCGCCCATGCCCGCTTTCCCCGCTCGCCCTTGCCACTCGCCGAAGCTCCCCTGCTCCCCCTTCCGCACCGCCCCGCACCTCACCGACACCACCACCAGCTTCGCCGCCACCTCGCGAAGCTCAGGCGCTCGCCCGTCGCCACCTCCAAGCCCCGACGCCATCCCTGCCGCTCACCGTCCGCCGCCTTTCCGCCCCCGCCTGACCTTCTCCGCGCTCCCAACCGCCGCCAATCAACTTCCGGTGAGATGCTCCGCCTTCCCCGCAATTTCTTGCTCCGGATTGGCCGGCGCATCACCGGAATTTGGCCGAACCACCGTCGTGAGCGCCGCCACGGGCACCCCTGTGTCTTCCCGTTTCTTCCAGGGTCCTTAGCGCTAAAAGTCAGGGACCTCTGTGTGTTTAACCTATAGATCTAGGGGGTTAGACCGTAAGTTTATCGCGGTTTTCTTTTATAATCGGTAGGAAATGTATTTAACTTTGGAAATTCACCAAAACTCGTAGAAATTTAGAAAAATGTTAAACCAATTTTGCTAGACTCGGTATAAAGTGTAGTTTCTAATAAAATTACTTTTGGCACATGTCACTGTTAGGATTAATTTTATATATTTTAATACTTGTTTAAGCCATTTAAATCATACTAAATTGCAGAAAAATGATAAAATAGTAAATCTAACTCTTGTGAAGCTTATAAAAATGATGTGGGGCCTAG
This sequence comes from Setaria italica, assembly GCF_000263155.2. Classification (NCBI taxonomy): domain Eukaryota; kingdom Viridiplantae; phylum Streptophyta; class Magnoliopsida; order Poales; family Poaceae; genus Setaria; species Setaria italica. The sequence goes on from NC_028450.1 coordinate 32,473,256, forward strand.
CTCTGATGTTAAATCTCTGTTTTAGTTTTATCATGGGAATCTAATGTTGCTTTTGTATTTTTGCATAATAATTAAACCAGAGATGATAAAAATGTGAAACAAATTGGAATAGGTCAGTGGTGTAGTGTAGTTTGTAGGAAAAATGCAGAACCTAGTCAGAAGCGGAAGGCAAACCATTTTCCTTTTTGAGGTAGAATAATTAGGGTAAATGTATGGAAAAAGATGCCCTTCGCTAAAAATTATGAAAAATTCACCAAAGGCTCTATTTCACCTCTGGAACCTAATGTTAAAACTTCATATGCAAATTCATTATGGTTTATGTCTCAAAAAAATAGTCAAGCACACACTACCTTATCATAATGAAACAATTTTAATTATTGTGCAACTCTAATAAGCGTCAAATTTGTGCAATAGCTTAATCATGGCAAGATTAAGTTTCGGGTAAAGTTTCAACTTCATAGCTTACTATTTGAAGATTGAAATAAAATTTGGGAGACGAACCAAATTAATTGGAAGAAAGAACCTTAAGTAAAGGTAATAGTCTTTTTCGGAAGAGGTACAAAAGAACATTCAGAAATAGGTTAAATTTCCAATCTAAAATTTAATAAAGTTAAGTTGTATATATGTACACAATCACCATCAAGTCAACTCTGGGTTTACACCATAACACACTTTACCTTATGCAGATAAAAAAGGTGTAGAACCTTGTTTAGGTGAATGTGGTCATGATGTAATTTATACTTCAGTGCTAATTCGTGTTTTGCATCCTATTATAAAGCATGGAAGTTGAACTTGATGCATTTGCATTTCGTGTAGAGTTGAACCTTGCTGACGGAACATACGAGCTTCACCCGACGCCAGAAGGAGCCGTAGCTGATCTGCAGCAAGTCGGAGCCGAGCCCGTACCGGAGCAAGCCGAGGACCAGTTCGCTAACTTCCCGTGTGAAGGCAAGCCCTGGAGCATAAATTCCTATCTTTAACTACTTGCAATATATTTGGTTGCTTGATTGTGCATTTACGTTTTTAGGAATTGATTGAAATCGTAGATGCATAAATTAGTGCCCTTTGTTCTGAACACTAGTATGATAGGCCGAGTAGTTGCAATGCTTAATAGGACTCGGTAAAAGTCGAGTGATTGACTGTCACTCGCGAGTTATAGGAGTTGTTTCCTTTCCTTTTGTTACAACTATAAAGACGATGGACGAGGCATGGCTCTGTAAACTATTTAGGTGGTCGGTGGATTGCCCCGTCTGTCTACATGAAACTGGACTAAGGTCGAGATGTGATAGTGCTCGTGATCAAGTGTTTGAAAGTACTAATCTCATACCTAGTATGGGATGGGGAAGCCTAGTACCTGATTGACCCGGAACGTGAGTGGATCGTTCCACTGTCTCTGGAATGGAGTTCCCTTGCGGCCGCATGTGGTGACAAGTGCGGTCATAGAACGGTAGAGGCCAGGTCTATGGAGCCTTGTACCAAGGGAAGTGGGCCCGACGTGGGTCTGGGAATTGATGTGGACGACTGACAAATGAAGCGACCCTTCGCGGTGCGCGGATGTTGTGAGGTTAGGTTCGCCATGCATAATTAAGAAATTCAAATCGATTCGTCTGCCTCTCACAGTTTGGGACTACTTGATCACTATGCTACACGGAGTAAGAATGAAAGATGATGATGATCTAATATTGTTACATGTATTATTTGCTTGGAAACTATGCTTAGTTTAGTATAGTTGCTAACTTAGAATGGTTAAACAACAGTAGAACTTGTGGCTAAAATATTGAAAGTAAGGACCTACACTAGTCGCTTTTGGCAAAAACAAACCCCAGAGCCAAAAAGCTTGCATGTCTAGGTGTTGGTGGAGCAGTACCACTGGTCGGTTAAGTCTTGTTGAGCGTAGTTGCTCAGCCTTATTGTGGCACATCTTTTCAGGTGATGTTGATACCCCTAAGCTCGCTGCAAGTGGCACTTGACCTCCCCAACTTTCTCCTGGTTGGACGGTTGAGTGGGATCCCTCCTCGGATGGCGAGGACCGGGATCATTAATGTCATGATCGGCTTCGTCATGATATCCTGCAACGACGTTTAGCTTCCGCTCAGTTATTTCTGTTATTTAAGAACTCTGCAAACTTTGCTTGAATTTTGAACTTGAGGTTGTAATAATTTGATGCACTTGTTTAATTGAGATGGACTGTTGTGATCTCAATAACCACTCACCTTCGTGCGAGTCTTGCTTTCTCGATCCTGAGATAAGTGGTTTATCGGATGAAATCTGATGGACGACCAAGTTGATTTGTTTAAAGTACATGATCACGTGTTAAGCGGCTTAAGTGTGCTTTAGACAAGTTAATTTGGGCGATTCCGCCACACTCTCTTCTTGGGAGGCTGCCCCTCGACATCACTAGGATAATCTCGCCTGATCTTATATCGCAACGCTTCAGACACGGAACAAGCATCCAGTTTCTCGTATTCAGCACCACGATAGAGGATACAGTCACTATGGCATGCGTGTATCTTCTGAACCTCCAATCCCAGAGGGCAAATGATCTGTTTAGCTTCATATGTTGTGGACAGCAATTCATTATTCTCGGGAAGAATCTTCTTGACAATTTTCAACATCCCCTGAGATGCCTCATCGTACACAACATTTTTGACCTTCCATTGCATAAATTCTAGTGTGTTACCCAGTTTTTTATGGCCCTGCTGGCAATCTGGGTACAACAATTTTTGGTGATCATCTATCATGCGCTGCAACTTTGCTGCTTCTTTCTCAGTTTCGCAATCTCTGCATGCATCCCGTAGCACCTGACCAAAGTCATCAGTAGGGCCGTCTTCTGCAAACTCATCTTCATCAGCCTCGCACATTGTAGTATTTGTAAAAGCTTGGCCTGCAGCCTAGTCCGGAATGTTGTCATCATCCTCCTCCTCCTCGTCGTCTTCCATTACAACCCCTCTTTCGCTGCTTTTGGTCCAAACCAAATAGTTAGGCATGAAACCGAGGCTGTGAATAGTCCCCTATGAACACAGTCCTTCTTGTTATTGCATTGGAAGCATGGACAACATATGAACCCGTTCTCTAGCTTGTTCGCTTTGGCCACGTCAAAAAAATAATGCAAGCCATCAATAAACTCTTTGCTCCATCTGTCCACGTTATACTTCCATTGCTGGTCCATCTGCATCGTATTATGCATGAAAATGGATTACGCATGAAAATGTATTACGCATTTTTTTCCTTTTTTATTTCTGTTGTACACAGTTAATTTCAACATGATTATTAGTATGCAGGTCTTTAATATCTTGCCAACGTTATGAATATTAGGTTATATGGTAGTTGTTTTTTTTACCAATTCAAATATATTGTTTCTTCATCCTTTAATGATTACAAATATTAATTTCTCTTGTTGTGAATAAGTGTGTTATTTCCATTTTGCATCAAAATTCATCTTTACGTATCTATTGATGGTTATTTGATACGCTTTATGACTTATCTACATGTTATTCACGATTGAAAGCATGTCAAATTTTGTAGTGCAAATGATGCTGAAAGTTTAGATATAGATAGAAATACACATATTTAAATTTCAGATCCAAACAACATGATACACTACAACAAACCATCCACTGAGTACCATCTAGGAGGACTTTAAGCATCCTTAGGCGGCGAAGATGAAGGTTCCACTGACCAAGCCTCATCCTATGGTTTATTTGTGTCTCCTGCAACGGTAGTACTAAGTGGACGTGAAACACTCGGGACCGATGATGGAGCACAACGATCACCAAAAGGATGTTCCTGACCCGCCGCAACAGCATCTTCATGACATTTTTGCAAATAACGAAGCATTACTTTCTCTCACGTGCTTATTTTCTTTGGCTTATCATGAGGGCTAACTATGGTTTTCCCCTTGCCGCGAGAGGAACGACGATCGCTCTCACCATCGCCACTACCTCCAGCAGCAGAAGCCATCTCTATGTACAAAAATTCATACCTTAGCACTGCAGAACTTGTTGAACTTGCAGACCGTGATCATCTCGGCGAGCATTTCTCCACCGGCCGGCACCGTACTTCGCCATGGAAGAGCTTCGATTCTACGAGGAAGGGGACACGGTCTTCCACGATATCCGTTGTCACTATTCCTCGTAGCATTGGAGCTCCTCCTTTACGTCCGTTGCCGCTCGGTGGAGAACATGCTCGCCGAGATGAACACGGTATACAAGTTCAACAAGTACGGATTTAAAAAAGCATATTGACTTTCACAAGATAAACCGTTTAGACAAGGGTAACAGCATTTTTAAACCGTGCAAGGATACATGCTATATATATGACACATATGACATACTAATTTTTTTCCTTAAAATTAATATTGGAATCCTCTCCATTCTCCCACACATTTACTCTCCATTCTCCCTCACATTCTAGCTTAAAATCCTCTCCATTTTCTACTTCACATTCTAGCAAATAAACTATCCATCTCCATTCTACACATCAAGTTGTTTTAACTAACACGAATCGTATGTAACAAGCAAACTATCCATCACATTCTAGCACAAAAACATGTATAAATACAAATCCTGTTCATTCTTCCTCTTTCTAACAAGCAAACTAATTTTTCTCCCTCTCTAAAGCATAACAAGAGGATGAAGTAGCTAACCTTCACAACACTTTGGATAAGTGAAATCTCCACAGAAATAAGGAAAAAAATTGGGGCAGCACCTCCTCTAGGCTTGCTTCGGCGCCATGGAGGGTGAAGCTCTCTATCTTTGTGGAGTGGATTGGCTCTAGCTGGAGGAGGAAGAAAGGTCTTTGTCTTGGGATGTAATGGGGGATGACTTTTTATCCCGGTTTAAAATTCCAACCGGGATAAAAAGGAACATATTTTGTCCCAGTTGAAGTTTACTCCCGGTTGGAACCACCAACCGGGACAAAAGCGCGCCCAGTTGAAATTACCAACCGGGAGTAAACATTTTGTCCCGATTGGAGACTCCAACCGAGACAAAAGGGGGACACTATCGGTGGCTGGGAACTAGGCGTTACAATTGGAACGAAATGGGGGCTTTAGTCCCGGTTGGAAATAAGCCTATCATGACGCGCCTCCTTTTATCCTGAGCTAATTTTAAACCGGAACAAAAGGAGGCGCATGGAAGGTGAGTTATTGTGGGAGAAGATGGGTTCCCTGGTGCAGGATGAAAAATCCATGTAGCCACCGTGTTTGAATTGCCTGCCGAGCTCTTATGCAGATTATCGTTTATGTTTAGGGATAAAAAAAATGGGGAGCGCATTCGGGCAAGACATGGTTTAGCTTTTCCGAAGCACGAACGCCGCCTCGCATGCAACTACGATCACTTCTCTGTACATGGCCGACCGCACCGCCACCTGCCTATCTACCGCGGAGCAACCTCGCTGTACGTGAACGAGCCAGAGCACGCGGGCTGCTCAGCTGCTTCCGCCGCCGCCGCCGGAGGCCACCTCGCCTTCGGCGACGCTTGGACCAACAGCCCCGCGCTCGGCCCGTCCGGCGGGGCCGTGCGGTGTCCGCCGCCGAGCTCGGCGAAGCTCGGCGGGCGCATCGCCGCCTCGTGCAGCGCGACGGGCCGCGACAGCAGGGCCACCACCTGGCTCATCGTCGGGCGGCTGCTGGGCGCCGCCTGGGTGCAGGCCAGGCCCACCCTGATGTACCGGAGCACCTCCTCCTCCGGGTAGTCCTCCATGCGCGCGTCCACCATGTCCAGCAGGCTACCCTGCTGGTACAGCACCCACGCCTGCAACCCGGAGGCAAAAATGACGTTAGAGTTCCGTGTTCATTGCAGACAAAGTCTCCTGAACAGAAAGGCAAGAGCTCATCGGCAGGAAAGAGAATCAGAAACCGACCTCTCGCACCAGGAACATGTCTGAGTGGATCGTCTGCGAGATCCGCCTCCCGCTGATGATCTCGAGAATAAGAACTCCGAAGCTGTAGACGTCGGCCTTCTTGGTCAGCTGCCCATGCACAAAATATTCAGGCGCCAAGTACCCACTGCAGAGAGTTAGACTGATGTCAGGAACAGAATATCTTAATACACTTTTTTGGACAAAAGTTCATAAAGATATTTTAATCTTCAAAACAGCTTACCATGTTCCGACCACGCCTGTGCTGATGTGAGTAACATTGTCCGGAAATAGCTTTGCCAGCCCAAAATCTCCGATCTTTGGCCTGTAGTCTCTGTCAAGAAGAACGTTGCTGGCCTTGATGTCTCTGTGCACAATGTTCGGCTCGTGCTCCTCGTGCAGGTAGCTCAGCCCCTTGGCAGTGCCCACGCAGATAGCCGACCTCGTGGTCCAAGACAGACACGTCACTCCGTTCGCTGAACCTAAAGCTATAAAAACAAGCACGTGCGATCAAGACTGCTGTTCACAAGGTATCCAGCTTCAAGTAGTAAGGTGTTTGATGGTTCAGTTACCCTGCAATGCATGATCAAGGCTGTTGTTCTCGAGGTACTCGTAGATGAGGATCCTGTTTTTCCTCTGGATGCAGCAGCCCAGCAGCCTGACGAGGTTCGCGTGCTTGACTTCGGAAATGCTCTCGATTTCAGCTAGGAATTCCTTGATCCCCTGCTCGGATTCAGAGGACAAAACCTTTGCAGCAAATGTGGTGCCATCTCCCCATACTCCCTGTGTCGCAAAATACAGTTGCATGGCTTCAGCTAAGAATCCCTCACTCGAAGGAGGACTTACTTGCAGTTAAAATATCAAAGCAGCAGATATATCTTCTTTCTTTTTTTGAAAAGAGGCAGGAGCACTGCCAAGATAAAATATCTTGGATACAGTACCTTGTACACAGTTCCAAAACCACCTCGGCCTAGCTTGTTACTCTTGTCGAAGTTGTTCGTTGCCGCTCTGATCTCCTTGTACGAAAACAACCGGAGATTCTCCAAGCAGAGAAGCCCTGTTTCAGAAAGCAAGACAGCAACCTCAATCAGCTGTTGGACGGCTAGCCCTTCCACGAGCCTTGCTAAAAGTTCTCATCACTATGATTTGGATTCCGTCACATGTAAACCAAGAGAAAACATTGGCAGAACGATAATAATTCATGTCCAGTACCAGTAGAAAAGCATGAGAACCAACAACTAAGCACGGAGAACATGGAGAAGCGATGAAGCGTCGATGAGCAGGCTAGAGCCAGACGGTCAGTTACCTCTGAAATCTTCCTCGGATCTACAGAGGCATCCCCTCAACAGCGCCATCGTCAGGCTAGAGCAACTAGCGCCGGGGAAGACAGGATTGGTAGGAGCCAGGAGGCATTTAAATCGCCATGGCCGCTGGGAGCGAGAGGAAAGAGCCGTGCCGCCACCTAGCTTCGTACCGTTCGTAGTAGGTCGTACCGGCGGCTGAGCTCTTCTTCACGGATGACGGGCTGAACCAGAATTTATGGCGGCAAAGCCGAAAGAGTGTGGTGGGGGGGGCTGGGGCGCAATGAATTGTGAGCGGGACGGCGGTGGACGAGTCACTTCAGAGTCCAGACTGGCGGCCGCGCGTCAGCCCACGGTCGCCTGTTCTCCACCACCGCGTTCATTTTTTTTAACTGGGGATCGTGAAACGCTCACCGCGGACGAATCGCTGCAGCAAAGCGCTGCGCGCGCTCCCTCCCCGCGGAAACAAACAGGGCCTCACTTGTCCAGGCGGCCGCTTGACCACCGTGCTGACTCGCCGGTCGGCGCCGGCCGGCGACGCCGTTGTTGGCGCGACGCAGTTGGGTTTTGAGAATTATTGCTGGTCCTAGAATCTGAACCGGACGTGTCGCTGCGAGCCGTGAGACGTCGGCGTCGGAACGAAGGAACGACCGAGGTGGGTAAGGACTCCGAAAGTTCCGAGACTCATAAGTGGTGTTTGATATAAGTGGTGTTTGATACGATATGCTAAATTTTAGAGGACTAAACATGAGCTAATTATAAAATTAATTGCATAGATGGAGTCTAATTCGCGAGACGAATCTATTAAGACTAATTAATTCATCATTAGCAATGGTTACTGTAGCACCACATTGTCAAATCATGAATTAATTAGGTTTAATAGATTCGTCTTGCGAATTAGACTCCATCTGTACAATTAATTTTGTAATTAAACTATATTTAATACTCCTAATTAGTATTCAAACATTCGATGTGATATGTGCTAAAGTTTAGCGGGATGTATCCAAACACCCCTCAAGAACGTGCAGTAAGCGAGAAACCAAAAGCGCAAAGCTATTTTTTAGGGAAAAGCCATACATTGCTCGGGTGATTCGCAAGCTCCCATCACCTGAATTTTGCACCGTCGGATCTTACAGCTGTGGTGCTTTCTCGTCACATAAATGTTGCTGCCTCCTGCTGCTGGCCTGCTGCAGCTGCGCTACACAGCAGCGCTCCGACCAGGCCTTGCACGGCTGCATGCTATGAGCATCGAGCATGCCGCATGCCTGCGGGGCTGCGCAGTGCGTGCGTTTCCCTGTACATTAGAATTCTTTTACACTATGTAAGTAATTTACAGACTATAATTTCAATTTGTATATTGTGTACTTTTCAATCTATGTAAATTTGCATGTTGTTTATTTGAAATCTGATTGGTATTTTTTGCATTTGAGGGTTTCTCACAGTTAAAAATAATTTGTCATCTAACTGACTATAGTAAAAATTTGTTTAAGTTTATAATTTTACTTTTTGCATTTTATTTTTCCTTCTCTTTTCTACATCAGTTTGTTTTCTATATGCTCAGCACAATTTGTTTTCTAATCAGAATCTTAGGGTCATTATTTTAATCAGAATTTTAGGATCATAATTTTCAGGTGATAAATCTATTTGCAGCACCTGAATTATTTTCTCTTCAAAATAGGGCGTTATCCAACTTCAAATCACCCAGATGATTGTGACCGTAGTCGATGGGTAGACGGTCCCTATTTTTAGGGAAGCCGAAAAGCTTTTGGTTGGCCCTATTTTTTTTAAAGATTTTATAGAGGTCAACTCTCGGTGACCATCCCACTGCATCTTGGAACTGTATATAAATGTTCTACTCCCCATTCATCCACGGCATTTTATTCTCCTGGGCGCACTTGCAAAGGCTAACCTGCCTGTCCATTTTGATTGCGACAACATCGTGGCTTTTTAAAAAAAAATTCAAGATGGGATTGATTGGATGTCGTAGCAGAAATGAATGTAGGATTTTTATTTATTGATTGATACCACGAACGTTACCGGTTGTCGTGGGCTTTGCGAGCTTTTTTAGTGGTCCTCCTTGGCCTTGCTAAAATTTTGATATGCCAGCAAACCAAAAGTTGGGAGACAAATTTACCAATACTTTGGTAAAATAAGTGGGAGATGTTGGCCACCTTTGGTAACAAATAGTGGCTAAAATTTTGGCATGCGGCTAATAAGCCGGCTCAATAAGCTGAAGCGAACAGGCCATTTTTGCAGCAAACCAATCAAGCTCTGACTATCCATCATGTGTCCATATCCCTATGTACTTCTGGTTGGGTCGGTATTGCCTTTCATTTGAAATTTGGCCCGATCTAGTCTGCGCTGCTGTCATCAATAAAATTCTCTCATCTCTTCGGCCCACGGGCGTCTCGCTTATCTCCTCTCGGAGATCCTATATAGCTTTCGGGAAGCCCGTTTGTTATTGGGCTTCCGGTGTTTGAAATTCGTGCAATGATTCTCATCCGTTGGATGCGGACTATCTTTCTCAGCTAGGGTTCAGTCTGCTGCCCACCCCCTTTCATGCCTGTGCGTGGTCGTTCCTACGGCCGCCACCACCGCCGTTCGCGTGCCCAGTCGTCGTCCGCGAGGCCACCTCCACGTGCACCGCCATCCGCGCGTCCTGTCCCCTATCCGGCCGCTGCCGCCGTGCGCGTGCCCCACCACCGTCCCCAAGGCTGTCGTCCGCGCGTCCCATCCCCCGTCCGACCACCGTTGTCCACCTTCGTGCGCCCCACCGTCCACGATAGGCGCCGCTGTGCGCTCCCCAAGGGCTCCGCCGAGCCAACCGTGCAGCACGGCGGGTGCTTTGCTGCCGCGTGCCGCCACCGGAGATGAAACTGCATGCCGGCCGACATATTTTTTCCAAAATGTTGATCGAATTTTTGATAAATGTTGAATCAATTTGCTTCAAAAGTTGAAATAGGTTTTGAACAATGGTGAAGGTATTATTTTTCAAAATGTTGATCTAGCTTTTCAAAAATGTTGAATCTGAGATTTTAAATGTTGATCTATTGTTGAAAAAATGTTGAAGTTTTTATCTTTTAAAATGTTGAATTCAGATTTGTAATTGGGCCTAATGGGGCTTTAAAGCCATAAGCTTAACCAACTTCCACAAGTTGTATAGGAGCCCCCATCTCCTCTCATGTCGCTTGACAAACATGAGAAGAGACCTGAACCGACCTAAACAAATACTACCTCGCACATGCTCACAATTCACATAATATAACCCTAATCCTCTAAAAAAAGAATATAACCATAATCCCAAGGTTGATTCCCCTTCTCCCGATCCCTTCCTGCACCGACCTCCAGAGATCTCGATCGAGCATCCATGGCGTTGTCCTCCTCCAACGTACGGGGTGCCAATCCTGTCGCCCCCGGCTGCAGCATCCCCGCCATGCTACGGGGCACAAATCCTGTCGTCCCCCGGCAGCAGCATCCCCACCATCCTATCGGGTATCGACACTATCTTCCCCAACTCCAGCTTCCCCACCTAGGTCTTGCTTAATGCGGCGGTACAGATCGACGAAGAGGATTGCAGGAACGAGACAACCACAGCCGAGGCTCGAACGACCTCAGGGTGGCTTGTTAAGGTCTCCTTCTTCACTACCAATCCATCGTACCTCTCCCACCTCCACGTCCATGGCCCTGGTGGCCTGGTCTAATTGAAAAGTTTGACTACCTTGGGAAGCCATCCATCTGCCACTCGTGGATGACCTTATCGTAATCAGCGTCACTTTTGCCTGCAGCTCCAAGACCGAGTACTTCTTCTACCGTGCTGGACGCGAGCGTCGGCCCTGGGCCCGGCCATGGGGCAGGGTGAGCAGGGCATCTACCCAAGGCCTCGCGGCCAGGGAGGGCCCTCTACCTGGTTTAGGAATCAGGATTGAAAACAATACTTGCAGGCTTCTAAACAACTTAACTAGTAAAAAAGTGTCCAGATTTTGTTTCCTATAATTTCGTAAGGTCCTGTTTGGCATGGCTCCAACTCTGGGTGGAGCTTCTCCACTCCAGAACTCCAGGTGGAGCCAGCTCTAGGTGGAGTTGGAATGGTCTAGATGGGGTGTTTGGCCAGAAGAGTGCTCTCAGCTCCAAAAAAGATCGATTTCAGTGTGAATTACCATTGTTGCCCCCCAATTCATGCCCCACTTATCATCCTCTCTATCCCCATCTTCCTCTTCCTCAGAAGGCGCGGGTAGGGGTGCGAACGATGGGACGGCGGGGGTCGGGCGGCTGGCAGCAGGAGAAGGGGTGCAGATGCACGGGAGGCGTGTCTCAGGGCGGCGGCCTGGTCTGGTGGTGGAGGAGCCCCGTCCAGGCAAGATGGGTGCGGCGGGCTAGCGGGGCGCACGCTCGTACCGGCGGGGTGGGCGGACGGCGGGCGGGTGCAGATGGTGGGACGGCGAGGTGGGCGGACAGCGGGGTCCACAGCGGGACGAGCAGAAGATGGGGTAGCGGCGGACGGTGGATGGCGGCGGGGGTCGGGCGGACAGCGATGGTCAGGAGGGGTAGCAGAAGGGGCCACCTGGCGGTGCGTTGACGGGCGGCGGGGGAGGAAGACAGGCGCGTGGGAGGGAGTCACGGCAGGGGAGGGGGGTGGGGCTCAGGAGAAAAGAAATGAACCGTTTTTTTTAACCAGTGGCATTGGTGCGTAATTACCCACCAACTCCACGAGGAGGTTCATATTGGGTGGTTTTGGAGCTGCAAAAGAGGTGCTCCAAAACTCCACCCCATTTGCACTACAGCTCCATGGAATTTTGGAGCTGGGATGTTTGGCTGGAAAATTAGTTGGAGTTGCTATAGTTCAGCTCCACAGCCATACCAAACACGCCCTTAACAATACAAAGCACTCCTCTACCTAGCTATCTGCTCTATTCTTTCGGTGGCGACGTGTCGCTAGCACTCAGTATAGCTGCATGCAAACATTGTGCTATGTGCAACCCTACAATTAAAGCTAATGCCACAATAGGTTCAAAATGAGCTGATTTTCATGCAGTTGTTATGCTATCTAGAATGTGTATTAATATCTATGTTTGTATTTTGCTTTGATAGACCAACTAACCATATATTGTACTAAACTCTATTAATGTATAAAAGGACATATAGTGGTGAATATGCGTTACCTTCTGCCTCTAGCCCTCTATACAATTTTCATAAAAATATGTTAGAGAATTAATTAGTACTTATTTTAATGATGATCATGGTGAAAATAAATTTGGTATCCATAAGTATATATCAGCAGCAACAATAGAAATCTTAAACTTAATTAAGCTTTTCATTTGTATAACTATACAACTAAACATTTAAATGAAAATTTTAAATTATGAAAATATTCGATATATAGTTATATACATTAGATACATGATTTAAATTTTAAATTTGTAATAAGTATCAAAACATAAACTAAGAGAAAATTACATATATCACATGTAAGGAGCCCATAAAATGCCAACAATTATCTCGTGGGAGTTCAGTTCATGGCCTCTGTCGGCTTCCTCCTGGCAGCATCGACGTTAATGGCGACGGGTAACTCAAGGGAGTTCAGTTCATGGCCTCCGTCGGCTTCCTCCTGGCAGCAGCGACGTTAATGGTGACGGCTTCATCCCGGGCAATACGAGCTCCATGTGTTCCAATCCTAGCGCGGCGCATGGACCAAGAATGTGATGGCTCTTGGAACTCGCCAACTTACCAATGTAGAAATGTTGATAGCTATTGGAGGTGGTGAGCTTGCGTTTGTCGATCTTTTGAAGGGGATTCTGATCTATGACGTGTTTAGGGAGAAGCCCGCATACCGGTTCATTGTGTTGCCCAAGTTGATCCCGAACAACCAGTCCGAGGACCACCTATGCTCTATAAGTTCGTTTCATGATGTTGCCATTTGCACGAATGGTTTGTGATATGTCGAGCTGGAAGCCCAGTGGCGACACATAATGCATGAATGTAAGGTAGCTCGTGACTTATTACCAGAGGATGTATGGTCGGCTGATGTCCTCCATGACTCAGTAGTGGAGGACATGGAGGAGGAGGAGATCTACGAGTACCTAGGTTGGTGGATTATCGTATGGAGCATGACCCTCTCATCCACCGGTTGGCGCAAATAATGTCTTGTTGATGTTGTTGATGACATCACTGTGAACAATCCAACTCTTGCTACGTTTTTGCATGAGTTTGGGGAAAGCACAGCTACATTGAACAACCTGTTCACGTCTGTCCCCACCCTTGGTAACAATGCTAGCAATTCTCTTTACATGATCTCCAAGGTCAAACAAATGGACCAAGATTGATTTTTGTGTTCTGATGTTTGATATCAAGAAGGATACGCTTGAAGATGTTCCATCTATCATCACTCAAAGAACTCTCTTTTCAAAACCAACTTATACAGCTTGTTCTATGCCCAAGTTTCTGAATTCATATTCAGGTAACTAAGGAATCTCTTACATGTTTATTTATTTTCTACTGGTTTGTTCATGACATATTCATACCTCTAGGCGTGCACGCATGCTTTGATCTTTGGGTTAGTTCATACGCGCGGGTTGGCTGATATACTGTTGTTTTCATTAGTTCATACTGGTTAGCTAAGTTTCATTACCCTTTTTTCTGGCGGTGATAGTTATGGCTCAAATCCTCATTGTTACCCTTTGTCCATCTATTTTGAATATTAAGTCAATTTCATTCTGATATTTTTATCTATTGATTATTTAATCAGGCATCATTTTTTGCTTGGAATTGGAATGCAAATGGCATATTCAAATGCATGCATGTGTTTGAGTGCTGATGGCATGCTAGAGGGGAGGGGATAGTTTGCCTGTTATTTTTTAGTGCATGGGCACTGATAATTATGATTTTCTACCAATGCTGCATTATTCATTATCAACCTTGTTCTATTTTGAATTTTCAAAACTTCCACACATGCTTCTGTAATAAGGATGCCTATGACTCCTCAGTTTAGTGTAATATTTTAATTTTTTTAGTGTATTCCCTCTCTATTGCAATGGTACCTCTTAGTTCATTTTAGAAAATCACTTCACACAATCAGTAGAGAATCACTAAAAAATTGTTTGGCAGAGCTCTTGTTGGAATCAGCGGAGAATCAACTCTGAGAGCTCTGCCAAACGTACCCTGAGAGGGAAGAGAATGACTAGTTTCATCTAGATGAAACTCTCTTGGCACGAAAACTAACTCTGAATGTGTCATGAAATTAAATGTTATGCGGTGCCTATGAAACAATAAAATGAAATTGTGCATTGGAGGGGTAATTTCAAACACAATTTCGTCTTCTTGTTGATGATGTGACTATCTTGGAAACGTCAAAATAAAATCATCCACTGGGATTAGCCTTGTAACCTATGTACATAATACTACTGTTACCCAGTAGCAGAACCATGGCCATTACGGCAGCCCTCGTCCATGCCATCAGGTAATTGAAGCATGGAATGGCTGTAAACCCGTGAGCCCGTGCACCCACGAATTCTGATCCGTTGACCAATCCCTCTTGAACATTATTGGAAGACATCCGAAATTTTTTCTTCCGGATGTGCATCACTTTGCGGGCTTTTGTAATTGTCCTCATCCTTAGGGTACTAATGGGCCAGTTACAAACCGGTTGGGTGGACCTCTTGTTGCGTGCATTGGGTCAGCGTTGCTTTTCATTTGAAATTTGGCCCGTAGGCTGCTCTGCATCCGTGGGTAAAATTTCTTATCTCTTCGATCGGACCAGGGCAGGAGCGTCTTGTTCTGTAATCTCTTCTCTCGCATCGCATCGCATCGTTCTTCAATCCATCCTGTATTCGCGTCTGGGTGCAGGCTGCTGCACGTACTCGCGCCACCGTCTGGGTTCGTCCGGATCGAATGGCCAGGAGAGGAGAAGCACGGCTCCTTTTCTCTCCTCTCAGTCTTGGTCTTGGGGTCCTGACCAAACACCACGCCTCGTCGCCTCCAACCTCAAGGTCAAGGAAGCTCCGCGGAAGGTTATAAGCGCCTACGATGCGAGCACAACTCATGATGGGTTGGTTGGAATGGGAAGAAAACCGATCCGATGAGAGAGAGAAAGGCATCTCGCCTCGCGGTCGCGGCGGCGCCGTCTTATCCGGCGTCGCGTAGCGATACGTCCCCTGAGCTCCAACTGCCCCCGCCATGTGATCTGCCACTGGCCGTCTCGATACGTACGGCGCGCCAAGCTGTTCGGCCACGGCTCCATGACCAGGGGCTTGTCCGCTCCCGTAGGGGCGGCTGCACGCCCC
>NC_028450.1:32488791-32558950 GCF_000263155.2 Setaria italica
CGCGCCGGGCGTGGTGGATCCGTGTGATCCTCTCGAAACTTTTATCATTCCTTGCGCGATCAGGATTCGGGTTTTGGAAGGCACTGCATTTCAGGGGACAGGGCGCATCTTTCGCCCGATTGAGACGGCGGATCTGGTCGTCGTCGCGAGTATTCAAGTTGCAGGTAACAAGTTCGACCATGTGTCCATGTGCCTTTTGCACCCCGATCGCTTTCGATCGTTGCTCGCGTGTACAACTAGACCAACATGAGCTGAAAAACACAAACTAAGAGAAATAGGGCTGCTTAGTTGTAGGCTGTAACTCTGAATCAGAGCGTGCTGAAGGTACTGATAGCATGTGTGAGACCACGTGCATGGCTGAAAATCTAAATGTGACACGGTGAG
This sequence comes from Setaria italica, assembly GCF_000263155.2. Classification (NCBI taxonomy): domain Eukaryota; kingdom Viridiplantae; phylum Streptophyta; class Magnoliopsida; order Poales; family Poaceae; genus Setaria; species Setaria italica. The sequence goes on from NC_028450.1 coordinate 32,489,176, forward strand.
AGTATAGTAATGACATGCTGGCATGCATGCAGCGGAGCTACCTGGAATTCTGGATTATTCTCGTCTGACAGACTGTCATAGAATAGAATTGCCTCGATTTTTATTGGGCGTTTTAATAAATCAATGTGAGTTGGGGAATTTTCTAGAGGACGTAATTTAAGGCTTACCGTATGAAAGAGCGACAATATTCATATTCATGACACCGAATAGTCTGAACAACTTTACAATGGTTTGATTCATTTTTGGGTCAAACCTAAAAGGACTAATTATATATGAGCTAAGGTACCAACTACCGGCCAAACATTAGCATCATTCCAAAATTACAGCTCACTGCTCACCGGACTCCACGCCAGCACATCAGCTTTTCCGCTAGTTATAAGTAGCCTGCACAGGCATAAGCGCTCATCAGCATCAACAACCCACGCTCGCACAAGCACATTCATCATTCTCTTCCATCCCTGCGCGCATCGGCGGCATTCCGATCCGTTCCCGCGAGCGAGCTGCGCGTGCATGGCGGCGACCCTCCTGTCCCACGTCGTCTCCGACCTCTGCATCGGCAGGCCGAAGGTCCTCACGCTGCTGCCGTCCACGCCCGTCGCCGCCGCACTCGCCGCGCTCCGCGCCGGGGCCGACCCGTTCGTCTTCGTGGACGCCGAACCGGCCGCCCACCGCCTAAAGAGGGGAGCGGCCGCGGCGTACGTGAAGGTCGGCGTCGCGGACATCCTCTGCTACGTCTGCGGCGACGCGGGCAACCTCCGGGACCCCGCGGCGGCGCTCGGCCGGCCCGTGTCCGCGGTCGCCGCCGGCTACGGCGTCTCCCACCGAGTGGACCCCCAGACGAGGTGCGGCACGTTTCTGATTCTTGTTTTGTTTCGGAACTGTCAATTCTCAGTCGCCGTTAGTTTTCAAAAAATAAAAATTCTCAGTCGCAGTATTGTATAAAAAAACTCACTCGTATAGTAACAAAGGCGGCTAAACTGTTTGGTCAAACTTTACAGGCTGCTCGACGCCATTGACGTGTTGCTGACCGACGGCTGCCAGAGCCTGCTCGTTCCTCTCCACGCGCGCGGCCGGAAGCGGCATCACCAGGTCCCCTCCGATGCCGTGGCGACAGCCGACTGCTGCGTGCTGACGCGAGAGGACATCGTCCGCCACCTCTTCGGCTCCATCTCCCACTTCTCCCCGGTCGCCGTGCTCACAGTCGCCTCCCTCGGCCTCGTCCGCCGCGACGTGCACGCTGTCCACGTCGCCGACGACGGGCTCGACGCGATCCCGCTCCTACGTAGAGCCGTCTCGGACGGCACGGCCGTGGCCGTCGTTGCCGACGACAACGCGCTCGTCGGCGAGATCTGCCCCAGCGTGCTCGCGTCGTGTGACGTCGAGTCCGTATCGGCCGCCTTCGCCGCTCTCTCTGTGGGCGACGTCATGACGTACATCGACTGCTCTCTGTCGCACACGCCGCCGGAATTCTTGCTGCGCGCCGTCAGAGCCCAGCTCAAGGACAGAGGCCTCGACGCCATTGCGGAGCTCATGGACACCGCGGAGGCCGCCTCTCTTCCCTTGTCCCCGTCGTCGTCGTCGACCTCCTCCGACGAGGACTCACCGTCGGGACGCGGACGACGCCCGAGGAGGATGTCGTCAGGGAGCTTGGGCTGGCGGTCGACGGAGGACGTCATGGCATGCCATTCCGGGAGCTCGCTTGTGGCCGTCATGGCCCAGGCCCTCGCGCACCGTGTAGGGTACGTCTGGGTCGTCGATGAGACCAGCAGCGCGCTCGTCGGAGTAGTGCGATTCGCCGATGTGCTCGCCGTACTCCTGGAGCATCTCCGCCCTCAATCCCAGTTGCTATGCAGATAATCAGCGATCGTATCAGTTGATGTGTTCACCAAAAGATCTCCAACGCTAAAACAGTTGAGAGTTGTTTATATTGTTCCGTCAATCCGTCTTAGTCAAATTCGAACTGAATAATATTAAAGTTTGTTGTTTTGACGAGAGCGTACCATAAGCATGAACTTTCTTTTTGAAACTTTTTGTTTTACGGAATTCCGAAATATCTCGCGGAAGATAACGTGGTCTGTTTTCAACCACTTTTGTGTGGCTCAGATTGGTTTAAGATTTGTGCGCTGCTTTGTTGAAGATGGAGAGTAGAATGGGCCGATTTCTGTTTTGCTTGTCAGCCCACCGGCGTGTCGCGGCGCGTTGTTGCTGTTACGTTTTATTTTGCGTTTAGGCAACACGTGGTGTTTGGTTTCAATTTGGTTCCTACAGCTACAGTGGTAAGGCGGAGAGAAGGCGCAATTGGGGATTTCTGGCTTTCAACGGCAGCGGCGCAGGGGTTTAAGCTGCTTTTGAGATTTTCTGAAAAAATATTATTGGATTTTTTTTCTAAAAAGCTAACACTAACTTTTTAGAATATGTGTTCAGCTTTGTGAGCTCAAAAAGTTACGAAAAGCTCATAAAACTGAGCTTTTTAGCTTTTCATATAAACTCAGCTTTTCTGATCTTCCAACTTTTCGAAAGCTAGACAAGAAATTCGTTTTTCATTTGAGATTCTGACTTTTCATGCTGAGAAAATACTAGGAAATTCAAACAAATAGGGGCTGAAGTGTCCTCCTCGAGTAGTGAAGTTGTGTTCTTTGTGTGTCACGTCTGTATTTACGAGGAATGTTTGTGTAATGTTTGTGTGTGCTACTTTCTCCCCCTTTATACGTCCTTGTTCTGTCTGCCCATAGATGTGCGCGGAGTAGGGGTAGTTGGGGCTGTTATTTTTGTCTTTGTGTTTAATTGATTACTGACTAATTGGCGAACTAAACATAGTTGACCAATCCATAGCTTAGTTAGTTAGGTTTCTTGTGATATAATTTGTATTCGAGCATGTACTTAATAGTTAATACAGGTGCTCGCAGTTTTTCTATATTTTATTCTATAAGTTAACCAACTAACATGGGCAGTGGATGATTAGCCGTGCTTATTCTCCTTGTTATATACTACTATATGTCTGTGGTACCATATAAAACATGAGCATCACTAAAATTTTGTTTCCCTCCAAATTAAAAATTAGTAGTTGAGGTAGGTATTGGTAGTCATGGAGCCAGTTTTAGTATTCTGTATTTTTTTGTTGTAATAAGTTTTCCATTTGCGTGCTATAATCATAATATTCATTATATTTTTTCTTTGATTCATTACTTGCTTGTTTGTCCTTTTCTATTGATAACTCATTTTGTAGTGATTTTAGCTTTCAGTTTTTTCTTAATTCAGTGCAATATGATTGAGTGCCTATTTCATTCAGTTTTTGCTCTATTCGTTGTTTTTATCCATGTTTCAGTTTTATCCGGTCCTAAGATTGTTGCACTTTCTATGTGTCATGTCCTTCCTTTTGTTTTGATGAACTCTCAATCAGAAACACGACTGAAGAACTATATAATATTTTTTTATTTTAATTGCCCCGTCTTTTGATGGAATTGTTTTAGTAGTGTTCAATTTACTTACTGATTTAGACACCACTAAACTGCACTGCTCATGTGTGCTGGCAGATGCAGACTCACGTGAGAGACTCACGACCAAGGAAATCTGAATGATATCTAATCTCATTATCACTCAGTTTTTCGTTGTTGCCCTTTTTGTGCTGCTGATTGATAAAATTGGTTGTATCACTCACTTTTTCTTTGTTTTTATTATTGACGTGTCAATGTGCCATTGGTTTAAAAAGTGGTTGAGAATTGAACACAAAATCACCCGGAAGATATGTAGTCACTCCCTTTATTTAAGGGCTTTTTGAAACTTAGTTAAGCACGAACTTGGATGAACGTAAATGAGCCCATATCTCCAAGGTGAGAACTGAAGTGAGTGTGTTTCGGCAAGGAACACTTTTCAGCCCAGATTCTAAGAAGGGCCTAAATTCTCAATTTTTTGTCCGGAAGCCACAATATGGGCCCATTAATGGGCTCTAACTACCGCTTTTGGCATTTCGTCCAAAAAAACTCTCGCTTTTGCATTTCTAACTTCTAATCTACTACTACTAGATATCATTTTTTTTTTCAGACTAACATCTAATTTTGCTGAGAGAATTACCATACATCTTGCCTTTGTATTTGAGCATCACATCTTCGCCAAAAAAAAAAAAGGTATTTGAGCATCACATTCTGCTCCAACATAGCCATGGCATGCGATGCGCTCCGTACCAAGGACCAGTACCCAGTATTATCAGGTTATGTACCCAAAAGCGTATGCAGATCGCAGGAGCTAGTGCCACCAAAGCGAACATGCCGCGCCTACTTTTGAGCACAGCCGGTCAAATTGCGCCCTAACCATGATGTCGCCGTTCGGCCCGGCCGGCGACCGCCGTGCCCGTGCCGCAAGCACGCCAAAAGCCGCTGTTCCCGTCGGTCACCGCCGCGCGCTCTTTTCCTCTTTCCCCACCTAAAGAAAGGAACCGTGCCCTCAAACTCTGTCTCCTTGACCATTCCCACAGCCTGGCCATGGCCATGGCGCGCCCGCGCTCAACGAAAATGCATTGCGGCCGTGCCTGCCCGGCTGCTGCGGAAGCCCGCCAGAATTCACACCGAAAACCGGCTTGATCGATCTCGGGAAATTCCTGTCACATCAAATATTTAGATATTAATTAAGAGTATTAAACGTAAACTAATTACAAAATCAATTGCACAGATGGAAACTAATTTGCGAGACGAATCTATTAAGTCTAATTAGTTCATGATTTGACAATGTGATGCTACAGTAAATATGTGCTAATGATGGATTAATTAGGTTTAATAGATTCATCTCGTGAATTAACCTCCATCTGTGTAATTAGTTTCATAATTAGCTCATATTTAATCCTCCTAATTAACATCCGAATATTTAATGTGATATGAATTTTAGGATGTCCCAGAAAACCAAACACGAATGGTTAACCCGATCCGTACCTGCACCACGATCAGATCGAAACATCGCAGCGACCGAAACGAGCTCGCACATTATTCGGCTTCACGTGGATGCACAGCAGGGCGCAGGGCCAGGGATCGATTTCGAGCTGGGCGCCCCGGCCATGCTCGGGGAAAGGTTACGGATCGGCCGGTCGAGCACGTACGGCAGGAATGGATGGACTCACGCGGTGGACCCTCCTCCCAAGAAAGCTCTGGCTGTTTTTGTGGTAAAGCTCTCACCAGTTACGCTCATCTCACGTCGTCCTTGCCGAGTTTAATTAAGGGAGCTGCCTGAACAACTCTGCCGCTGTTGCATTTAGTGGCTCGGTTGAGAATTCTGAACCGTGCGTGCAATGCAACCACGAAAGCACGGTGAACAGGCATGGAAACTTGGAAAGGGAGGCAAAACATGGTACTTCCAGAAGCATGTCATGGGAGTTTGGAGTTTTGAGCTCGATGGCGTGGGCCAGATTGGGTGGATATAGCCTTCAGCCTTGTTTAGTTGCTCAACTTTAGGGTGCCAAAATTATTGTAGCGTAACTGTAGTGTTTCGTTTGTATTTGTGAATTATTGTCCAAATATTGACTAATTAGGCTCAAAAGATTCGTCTCGCAAAGTACAACAAAACTGTGCAATTAGTTTTTTATTTCGTCTACATTCAGTACTCCATGCATGTACCGCAAGTTTGATGTGATGGAGAATCTTCTTTTTGCATGGTACCAAAGTTGGAATTTTGAAGTGAACTAAACATGACCTTCGTTGCACTGCCTCTGTTCAGTCGTTCTGACACAGCCTTTGACAGCAAGTAAAATCGGAGTGCACGTGCACCGGCTGCCACGCACCGTCCATCCGGCATAATTGTGCAGCTCTGACTCACTGTCCTTTCCGAAGTATTCTTCGGATAGAATGAGGGTGTTTGTTCTAAAATTTCTACCACATCAAATAGATACTAATTAAGAGTATTAAATATAGACTTGTTGGCGTTAGAAATCGGCTGATCGAATTCCTAGCATCGGACACACGACCCGGGAGAATCTGCTTAACTCCTGTTCGGGTGATCGCCCTGGTGCGGTTCGCGCGGCGTGCCAGCCAATCTGACCTGTTGATTGGCAAGGAAAGAAACGTGTCAGATCCCAGAGGTTGCGATCGGCTAAAGTTCCGATCTCGAGGTAGCTTATCAGCGAATCGGCCGATTTGCCGTAATAAAGAAATCGGCTATAATGCAGCCGATTACCGAGCAATGTTGATAAAGAAGACCGCTAGAGTAATCTAAACAACACTACAGTGACAACACTAGGAACAGATCTAATCGGCTATGCGTGAAAGGAATAGATTAAATGACGAAGTACAAGAAAGCCGAAATTTCCAATTCCTAGCTGGATAACTGGTGATAAAACTAGAACAACAGGCAAAACCTAGAATTCTAGTGAATATCGATAACTGGTGAATAAATCTAAACGAAACAACGGCGATGCGCTCGAAGTTAAAGCTTAGAAATTATTCGATAAGCGGAACTTACAAGATCGGCCGGAGGTCAAGTTGATGCAGCCCTGCCAACCCGTGCCAACCCGTACGAACTCGTGAAAAAGAAGAAAAGTATTGGCGAAGTCGCCGGCTTGAAAGTAAGTACGAGGAAATAGTAGTTTATTGTATTGAGTTGATGATGATTACATATCTACAAGGGTGGCTATTTATAGCCTGTTACAAACGACTTCTTATCCGACTAGAACTCTATCTCTAATTTTAAACAAAAAACGAATATTTACAAGTACGACTCGTACTAGGTCGATTATCGCGCTCTTCATGGGCTGATTCCCTCTTCATCTTCATAATCCTTTTTAGGCCCACACCGGCCCAATCGCTCCAGCCCCCTAATCGGCCGATTTCTACTCACTCCATCGGCAAGGGACAGCCGATTAGGACCCACATGTCGGGGGTTCTGACTACTCCGACCCTGGGACCTAAGGTCGGGCGAGGCGGAGATCCTCCCTCGGAGGGTCGGGCGCATCCGATCCCAGGCCTCAGGGGTCGGGCGAGGCGGAACTCCAAAGGTCAATCGGCCGATCCATGATTGTAGCACCAATCGGCTGATTCCCAACCATCACCCCTGTGTCTCACCGCATCTTCTGATTTCTTCCTTTCCTGACGCCGATTTTACACGTGTTAAAATCTGGCGTCAACAAGACTAATTACAAAATCAATTGCACAGAGACTAATTTGCAAGACGAATCTATAAAGCCTAATTAGTCTATGATTTAACAATGTGATGATTTAACAATGTGATGCTACAGTAACCATTTGCTAATGATTGATTAATTAGGTTTAATAGATTTGTATCGTGAATTAGCCTCCACCTGTGTAATTAGTTTTATAATTAGCTCATATTTAGTCCTTATAATTAGTATCTGAATATTCGATGTGACACGAACTGGACTTCAGAAGTCCATGGAAGTCCATGGAACCCAAACACCCTTGAGTAGCACGTACGTACGCTCCGGCATGCCAAGCAATCGCAATGGTCTCCGAACATGTGGTGTTTGACCTGATCACAAATTGCAGGACTGGATGGCAGTTGATAGGTGGCACCGTGCCTCTAGCCCTCTACTCACAATTTAAAGGCCGAAGAAACTACCGCCAAGAGAAGTCCCAAAGAAGCATGGCAGTAATGCTCAACAACTGTAATCGAAATCAATGGGGGTGTGAGATTTTATTATCCAACCTGAGGCGTGGAACATAGCTCGATAATTGATCAGAGGAAGATATATACTGACAGACAACTACAACATTGACCCCATGGCGATCGCATGAGTCTTATCCAATAATGTTAAAAATAAAAAGCAAACATATATGAATTGAAGTAACGACGGATTCGTATCATCAAGTGGACACATCAGTGGAAAAAAGGACCGAAAGTAACCTGCAATCTAGTCGCCGTATTACGTTCCACCAAGCCAGGAGCAGGCCCCCATGGATCGAGCTTCTTCTTTCCCGGTACGGTGAGGGAAGCCTCTACCCGTACACTGTTGCTCGATCGCTTTTCACGGCACGAACAGGTAGGCAAATGTACCCTCACCCACCCGTCTTCACTCCACTGCCCCCGTGCCCGTACGGCAGCCGCTAGCTGTTGCTCATGCTGCGCGGCCGCTTCACTGCTCGCTCATGCACGGCGGCATGACGCGACGCAACACGAACAAAAAACCGTGGTCGTGTGGTGGCATCGACCCGACAACAAACCCCGACGTCCCCCCGGCTCCAACGTTCCCGCGCCCAAAGCCCCACCAGGCCACCAACGCGCGCGTCGCGACTCGCGCAAACCAAACCACCACGCGAGCGCCCCCCGGGACCGCGACTCTGAGAGGCCGCCTCCCCAACCCGCGCGGCGAGCCGGCGACCCACATGTCATCGCCCTCCGAAAACCAATCCTCGCGTGCGTGCCACGAGCCCACGACCCACGAGACGGCAACGGTCGACCGGGGGCGACGGGCGGGCGAGGCAACCGCGCCGTTACGGCGGGGCGCGCGGATCCTGGATGCTAGCCGCAACGGCCAGGCGGGCGCGAGGGCCACAGCCCTCGGCGACCGGTCGCGTCCGTGCGCCCGCGCGCACATGGGGAAGGCAGCGCAACTTGACAAAGAGATGGGCGACACGGGCCAGAGGAGGATAAAAACAGTGTGTCGACACTGTCCTGTGGCCGTAATAAGCGTGCTTTCCCATCCCATCGCGTTGCACTCAGATTTGGGGGCGTTCCGTTCCGTGCTTCCATCTGCCTGCCCACTCCATTCTGGAATCTTGGATCCAGGGACAGGGGCAGCCCCGCCGCCTGCAACGCATGTCGCTCCATCTCAGGATTCTGGGTGGATTCACACATGTGGGTTGGTTTGGGTGGATGTGCCGTGCGGTGTGTATACAGCGGACTCCCAAGGTGACTGGGAGCAGTAGCCGTGTTGGATGACATATGCACCCGCTGTTTCTTTTTCAGGTAGAGGTAACTAGCATTATCATCCCAAAGACCCAAACAATTTTTTTACTGGAATGCGGATGTTGATCGGGGCCCCTGATCAATAAACATGTGGATTCGTCTCAAGAAAGGAAGATTCGAAGATAGGTTGCTGTGTAAAATGATTATTCAAATCTTGGCCGATTATGTAGGGTCTAGAAATTAAAGAACAACTCGTAACATCGCGTACTATTATCACCACTACTATTTGCAGTTAATAACTTCGTTAACAACTGCACTGCAGTTATCAATGTCTAAAAAGCTACTCCTATACTCTGTTGTGAAAATATGACGTCCGGGTAGCATGTAATTACAGCTATCTAACTATGGCATTTCATTTATAACAAAAAAAACTATTTCGATTAGTCAGTTTGTACAGGGAGTCACTGTATTTTTTCTTGATTTTTCATAATTAATAGCTGCATGTTTTTATACTATTTATTAAAAAAAAGAGTGACAGTAACTGGGGACTATGTTCACAATGTCACATTTACAGAAAAATGTAATAATTTCACTTGTTATTTGCTCCGTAGAAAATGGTGGATAAATCCATGTTCCCAATTATGTCACTTTTGTGAACGGAATAAGTATTTGGTGAAACGTACTATATTTGAGTAGTATGTATTTAGTATTTAAAACTTTTGAAACCATAATGTGCACCAATAAGCAAGGCCACCCCTCATCATGTGGCAAAAAGGAAAAGGCCAAGCTCTCCATCATAGCAAAACACAGGAAACGGATGCCGCTGGGGGTACTCGTACCAAACAGCCATGCAGAAAAAGCCGAACGTTCCTGTTTTCCTCTACCCTTGTCCACATTATAAATCCAGCCATCCAGGCAGCCACCACCCTAGCGCCCCTACCCGTGCATCCCCATTGTCCCTTCCACGCCATTTGTGCAGAGGGGGCAGCTCTGAGCGCTCTGCGCATCGGGGACTGGGGCTTCTCGAAGGCCTAAAAGCGATCCCAGAAAGAGAGGAGCGGGTGGTAGTACCACCGCGCGGCCATTCCTGCACGAGACAGCAGAGCAGTGTCGGTAGGTGTTCGCTCGCTGCTGGTCTTTCCCTGGTTGCGCCGCCGTGCTCTGCTCTTCACGTGCGCGCGCGCCATGGCCGCCTCCTCGAGCTCTTCTTCCGCCGCCAGCGCCGTGCTCCTCGCGTCGCTCGTCGTCTGTGGTGCGTGCCTCTTCGGCTCGGCGGAGGCTTCGGGGGCGGCGCACAGGGTGGTCGACCCGGAGTGGCACCCGGCCACCGCCACCTGGTACGGCAGCGCCGAGGGCGACGGCAGCGACGGTAAGGCCTCGTATGCTCAGCTCAATTCTCACGTCTCATTCGTTCTGGGTGGAGGAGTATATGCACTCTATCGATCGATCGGCTAAGAGTTAACAATGGCGATTGCATTGCACCCCTTCACTGCACTCAAACTCGTCTTCAGTAAGCATCAAACTCTTAACCATTGGATTCCCAGTAGGTACTGTTTTTCTTTTGCAAATTGCCAAATTGTTCTTGCCGTTGCAACATTTTGGCGCTATTACCTCGGTGTATCCCTCCCTGAGGTCCGATACAGAGAGAAGAACTTTGTCTGCCACCGTAGATTCGAGACAATTGTCAAGCCAAGAGCCTTTAAGATTCGTGCGTACGATTGTGGCCGGCAACGGAGCATGTGGCCACGGCCGTGCTCTACCGTGTCGGGTCCTTAACTCGCCGCTTTTACTAGGAACCAACGACCGTATCGGGGTATAATCCACCGACACTCCGTTGTATTTTCCGCCTGGCACAGACAAGTGGGCCAAATGGATGTATTAACCTGCAAGTCAAAAATTGCAGCTTGTGCTGTGCTACATCATGTGCGTAGTACAGTGGTCAATGGAGGAGCTGCAGAGTCCAGGGATGGCTCAGTACTAAACTCACGCTTCTTTTGTTCTTTTCACAGCGAGTGTAGCATCAGCGTTGTTTTTACTCTGACCAATGTAGAGTGAACTAGTGGAAACAGTCATGCATGCAAAGCAAGAAGGGTTGTTATGGGCAGTCAGTTTGGAGTTTGGTTACTCATCTCTCAACGGAACTGCTGACCTCTCTGCATGCTGTTCCTGTCCATACTGGAACCAGTTGCATTTCCCTGCGTCCCCACAAATATCCTGTCGCCGTCTGGCTAGTGATTGTTAGATCTGAACCACGCAGTAAGCACGTGTCGGTTTTACCTTTTGCACCTGTACTTTCTACTTTCTAGGTTGTGTGAAACTGTCATGATAGTAGCTGCGGCTCTCTAATAATCCCTGTCACCGTGTTGAATATAATGTTGATGAACCCAGGCGGCGCGTGCGGGTACGGGACGCTGGTGGACGTGGTGCCGATGAAGGCGCGCGTGGGCGCGGTGAGCCCCGTGCTGTTCAAGTCCGGCGAGGGCTGCGGCGCCTGCTACAAGGTCCGGTGCCTCGACCACAACATCTGCTCGCGCCGCGCCGTCACGGTCATCGTCACGGACGAGTGCCCCGGCGGGGTCTGCGGCGGCGGACGCACGCACTTCGACCTCAGCGGCGCCGCGTTCGGCCGCCTCGCCGTCGCCGGCGCCGGCGGCCAGCTGCGCAACCGGGGCGAGATCAACGTCGTGTTCCGCAGGTACGGTGGTGACAATGAGACCATCCACTAGTGGTTATGTACGAGTAGGACAGACATGAATGCTGTAAAGAGTAAAAGAAACGCTGGCGGCGGTTGCGGTCAACCGTATCCGGCAAACTGCTCAACTGCATGCCTTGCGTCTGACGTTACTAGAAACGCAGACACTTGAACTCTGTCAAAAAGGGATTCTACAGTACCGTGTTTTTCCCGGCAGTGGTACCACAGAGAGTTGACAGAGTTAAAAATGTGCTGCTGTCAGACGAAGCACTTCGGGGGTGAGGAGATCATACCTACGTATATACTCCTATAAAGAAAATAGCTTACAGTTAGGTGGTCCCGTTCATAGATGTGCACTTATTTTAGAATAAATTTTGAACTCTAGAAATTTTGAACTCTTGAAAAAAACAACGGAGGGAGTATGCGTGTACTCTCTCCGTTCCAAACTGTAGATCATTCCAATTTTTTTGAGAGTCAAACCATTTTATGTTTGACCAAAATTATAGAGAGGATTACGAAGATTTATAGCCCAAATAGATATACTATAAAAATATATTTAATGAAGAATCTAATGGTGCTTATTTGGTATCATAAATGTTCGTAGTTTATTGTATAAATTTAGTCAACTTGAGATGATTTGACTCTCCAAAAAATTAGAATAACTTACAATTTGAAACGGAAAGATTACCTGATGCCTCTGCAGCCCCGCCGCCCGCGGTGGTTGTTTGATCTTGGACGTGCACCAAGCAGAAATCAATGCGCGCGAGACAGAGTTCGCACTGTCCGTACTCGCTCATGGCGTGTGTTGGAATGAGTAGCTACAGTTTACGATGAGCGACGACCAGCGTGTTGCGTGCTTCTGGGGTAACTGGGCGGTGAATACTACTTCAGTACTGACTACTGACGGGTGGGGCTTACGGGCGTTTGTATGCTTGCAGGACGGCGTGCAGGTACGGGGGCAAGAACATCGCCTTCCACGTGAACGAGGGCTCCACCAGCTTCTGGCTCTCCCTCCTGGTCGAGTTCGAGGACGGCGACGGTGACATCGGATCCATGCAGCTCAAGCAGGTAACAACACATCACCGGACCTTTTCTTCACACTTCCCACTTCACACCGCGCACAAGTCGACTCCATCTCGCCGCCTATGCAATGCTGAATACGAGGGCTCTGCCTCAATAATCCGGTGGGCAGGGTGTTGGCGATTTGTTTTCCTAGGGACAGCCAGGTGTTCGTGGGCACTGGCCACTGGGCAGCGCTAGTGCAGCATGTGAGTGGGAACCCTCCTTTTCACATGCGTGTGTGCTAGGGACACGGGCGATGGTTTTCTGGACGGATGGGCCAGCATGGGCCGGAGCTAGGCCTTTTCTGTCTGTTTCCCTTTTGTGCTTGCTCGCAAACTTTTCTTTCATCAACTTTGTCGTGCATTGGCTATTGTTGGCAGTATAATAATGGGTTCCTTCTAGAAATCTAGACTCACATAGTCACATGCAGGTTCTCTCAGAGAAAACAACGACACGGGGGGAGCTAGCTAGTAGAAGGAAACTAGGCTAACTTGGTACAGTTTGGAGCTTTTGCCGGGCAAGTCTAGCGTGGTATGGCACAAGGCAGTGTTTTGTTACCCCTACGCTGTAAATAGTAATTTGTACTGGTTCATAGGTAGGCAAAGGGAAAGGTTATGTGCCTGAAGTGCTTCAGTTGACAGCTACACGTGCTCCAGTTCATTTTGTCAAGAGAATAATCTGCTCCTTTCCCCTATAGCCTGCTTCTGCTTGTACAATAATTGCTACAACCTTTCAACAGTGTCCCTCCATCATGTGGGGAATAAAGATGGAGTTAAACTCGTCTTCCGGTCTCACACTGTCGAAAGTTCCTGTGGTTTTCTAGAGTGACAGCAATTGCAACTTCTCTGGATGCAGGCAAACTCGGCGCAGTGGCAGGACATGCAGCACATCTGGGGGGCCACCTGGAGCCTCACCCCGGGCCCGCTCGTCGGGCCCTTCTCCGTGAGGCTGACGACCCTGACCGGCAAGCAGACGCTCACGGCCCAGGACGTCATCCCCAAGAACTGGACCCCCAAGGCCACCTACACCTCCCGCCTCAACTTCGGGTAGGTGAAGCCCGCCGGGCTCGCGTATTCTCAGCCCGCGGTGTAGTTCAATGGGCTTAGATACAGTCATTTGGAGGCCCATACTGTTCTCGTGTAGTTTGAGCGTGTCGAGCAAGTATTTGGGCCCAGGTAGCCCTCTCCACCTAAAAAGGGCAGGAGAGAGAGCGTGTGATTGGTTGGTGTGAGCCGCATGCTTCCTGGAGGCTGGAATGGGAGCTCCGGTGAAGAGCGGCTTGGATGAACTCATGGTCCTCGGTCTACAATCTACTTATACTTGTTTGTGCGTTTTTTATTTACGACTGTTACTATGCCCTTGGTATATTTGGGTTGTAACTTGTGACTTGTGCACCGTAAACTATAATCTTATATTGTTCGTTCCTGTTACCTATCAAGGAATGGAGCCATATGAAATTATGGAAGTTCACATGATCAACTGTCGCTGTTCACTGTTCACGAACTATGTATGTTGCCGTCTGCGCTGCGATGCTTGAATGAAACAAAGGACAGTCCACTGGAGTAATACTTTTCGTACCCCGTTTGTTTTAGCTTTTCTATATACATCATTTTTGCTAATAGGTTGAATACTGGTACATGTGCTCTACTGGAAAGAGGGATGTAGGTATACCGGTGGTATTTAACATCATATCAACGCGGGTGATTCAGCCGAGGTACTGGAAATGGTAAGGGGGCTATAAAGTAGCTGATGTGGTTGTTTTTTGCGAGCTGTTCCAACCACAGCGGGATGTAACCCCTATGAGTTATTAAGCGCCGATTCCTTTACTAGCAGATAAATGAACTGAATCCAATAGAAACGATTAGGAATAGTAGGGACAACCTTGAATGGGGATCTCTTTCTTTATTCACTGCTTTCTGAGTTGGAGAGCTCTACTAGCTATACCATACAACGCCCTCCCTACCCGAAACTACAACCAATATAAGCATAGCAAAAGTGATGTATCTATAAAAGTCAAAACGAATAGTAATTTGGGACGGATGGAGTAGTTGGCAAGTTTTATTGAAGCTAACATTTTTCCTTCATTTTTCAATGAATGGGTGCATTAGAATCGTATTAATGACAACCATCGTCACATTATTTGTGCGTGCAGAACTTCAGCAGAAATTGATGGAAGCTTCTTCACTTTCCAATGATTTGTGCAATCACGCCAGATGTGCCGCACGCATGAGTAAGTTCCGATGCAGTTTCGTACAATAACAAAAGTTTATAAGAGCTAAAATAAATAGTAATTTGGAACGGGGAGAGTAGTTGACAAGTTTTATTGAATGCTATATTTTTCCTTTATTTTTCAATGAATGGGTGCATTAGAATCGTATCAATGCAAGTAAGTTGGGATACCATCATCATGTTATCTGTGCAGAACTTCAGCAGATGGACGCTTCTTCACTTTCCAACCACCTGTGCGATCACGCCGGATGCATTGCGCGCATGAGTAAGTTCCGATGCAGTTTCATACCGCAACAAAAGTGATGTATGTATAAAAATTCAAAATGAATAGTTATTTGGGATGGAGAGAGTAGTTGGCAAGTTTTATTGAAACCAACATTTTTCCTTCAGTTTTCAATGAATGGGTGCATCCGAATTGTATAAGTAAGTTGGGATACCATCGTCACATTATTTGTGCAGCACTCCAGCAGAAATAGATGGACTTCTTCACTTTCCAACAATATGTGCGATCACGCCAGATACGCCGCGTGCATGAGTCAGTTGCGATGCAGTTTCATACCGTATCTACAACAACTATGAAAGCACACTAGGACCCCTTGATCCAAAAATATTAAAGGCGTCGATTCGACATTGAGATAAAGACCAGCATGTCCAATCTGATCATGGCGATGTCACTTGAAATGTATGGCAAAAAAATGTGCACGATTTCCCAAAAATTGCGCTCGATCCAACATCCAAAGGTGGTTTGAAAAAGAAAAATCTAACGCTCGATGATGTTTACACGAAAAATTACGTTTAAGCTCTTTATATCTAAGGCGAAAGGATAAGGGGTAGTTTTTGGATGGGACTGGCTATGATGTATTCGAGTATTTTAGCATCCCGCGCACTCGAAATTCTTAACCATTTGATCTGCATCTAACGTGTCCTGCTTATTCTTCTTCCTCCTTTCATCTTCCTCGGAACTTCTTTCACCTGCGAAATAAAAACAGCAGCATCGAAACTTCTTTCTCAACGCCGGTACCCCCGCCCGCCCTCCTCTAGTTGTCTCCAGCAGCTCCCGCCGTTGGATCCACTACCGCTCCCCTCCCCCACGCTAACCACTCTCGATTTGGTGCCCCCACCCCACCTGACCCAACCACCATCCTCCACTGCTTGGGCCGATGGCGCCACCGCCACCGTGCCTCACCGCCCTCGTGCCCACCACCACCGCCTATCCGGCTTGCCGCTGTGGCCTCCTTTAAGTCCGGCAATACCAGAACCCCAACTCCCTGAGGCTCGAAACCCTCATCCCTAAACCCCTAAGGCTCTAACCTCTTTCCCTCACCGGAGCTCGCCGGAGATAGATCAAGTGGAGATGAAGTAAACGGGGTCAACTCTTGCCGGAGATGAAGAAGACGAGTTGAATCTCACCAGAGATGGGAAGGATGGGACGGGATGGGGAAAAATTCGAGTATGGGAAGCTCAGAAAACACTCTATAGCTTTTCCCTTTCGGATCCTCCTCTGATTTTTGTGTTTTCCTGATAGAAAGTTAGAAACCAAACCATAAAAAATAAGGTACAGTGGACCTAACACGGAGGCAAACAGCACGAATAGGAGCAAACTGGGACTGCGAAAGCAGTCACGACTCGGTCACAACTCACGACTCTCGCGCGGTTCACGAACAGTGCCCAAAAGAGTACCCGCACCATTTCCAGGAATAGCATCGGAGCGACAGGGGCCCACCGGTCGGAGCAGCACGTAGACCTGGTTCATAGACCACGGCGCCGCCAATACCATCCCCGAGCCAAAAGCGTTCCCGACGCGGCGCACGGACGGCGTGGATCACCTAGCTTCGTAGACCTCGGCCACCCAGCGTAACCCACCTCCAGGTGGACCCACCTGCTGACCCCCCTCTCCTTTTAAACCTTCGGCCTCGGGCGTACAAACGAAGCCAAGGCAGTGGGCAAGGGGAGCGGCCGTGCAGCAGCGGGGGCGGAGTGGCCACCGGAGCGGCCCGCGTGCGGCGAGGGTCGTCTCGAGAAGCCGTAAGCCCCCTCCCTCCCTCCCTCTTACTCTAGAACCTTCCGGAATGTATCCGAACCCCGCTGCGGCGGGGCTTCGTCTGGGGGCGGAGGTTGATCTGGTGCCCTTGGTCCGCCTTGGGGTCCCGTGAGTGCTTGGTTCAGTGTGGGGTTGGCGTCTCGTTCCTGGGGCGTTTGCGCAGGTGGCGATCGGTTTGTGCTGCTCCGGAATTTTTCCGATTTCAGTTCCCAGTCGGTTCGCGGATTTCAGTTCTGTTGTTTGTGTTGCGTTTTCATCCGTGGCTGTTCGGTTCGCCATTGAGGGGGTTTTGGTGAGGGTTTTCTGATTAGACGGGTGCGGCGCTCTCGACCAGGTAGCTTCTAGATTTCCCCCCATTTCTGAGAGATTTTTAGAGAATTTTGCTGCACAACCAGGGCGATTTCCGGCAATGTCGTTTCTATGATTCTATATGCCTTGATTGGGCCCTTTCGCCCCAGTTCGTGTCTTGTTTGCTTGAAACCATGATCGGTTGTTCGATTTGATGTCCCAGTGCCTTTCGGAAACAACAAATCTGCTCGGCTCATGCGGGAGCAGTTGTGGCTGATATGCTGTGCTCTTGGGTTTGCTAGTGTGATTATGTGACAAGCTTCCTTTCAATTTTTTGCTGATTACTCTGCCCCAATTCTGCATGCAAATGTGTGAAGTTGAAGTTACATGTCGTTTGTTGGTCATTCACCTATTCTATCCAGACACATCAGTATACCTTATGCTTGGGTTGCTTTCCTGTCAATTGTTTGGGTGGGTTTATTTGTGGTTTGGGGAGGTTATGGACTTAAGGGATGGGTTAGTGCGGAGGCATTGGTTGTGCTGAACTCTGAAGTGTGATGGCCATCTGTTTGCTAGAATTTACAGCTTGATTGTGCTTGATCATACATATAGACAAGTTGCTGTCCAATTTTGCCATGTTATTTGGATTCTTCTTTTTTCCTTTTTGGTTTTATGTTGGGTTCTTTTTAGCTTCTGATGATTGGTCCTGTTACTTAGTCCAGGTGGGTAACTCATATACCTTTTGCTGATTATGATAATTCTATATCAATTTTGGTGGGATATTTATTTCAATAGACAATGTTTTCATCAGTCTGTGAATATTTGATGAATGTTTTGAGAGGCATGCTCATCATTGTGACCCTTCGTTTTTTTTTTTGACGAGTGCTACGATTATGTTGATTCTTCGATGAGTAAAAGTTGCTGTCCTCAAATCATGGTTACAGTCAAATAGTTTGTTCGCAATTATTGGTTGAGTCGATTTGATACCTTCAATTTTGCTATTATACCTATCCATAAGTCGTTTCTGTACCTTTTGTGCAGGCCTTACAGTTCATAAGAGCCTTTTGGGAAGGTCCTCACCATGGATCTATCACATTCCCTAACTTCATCTAGTGACAATGAGACCAGGGCACTTAATACATTGCTTGATGTGTTTGGTTGTGCCTTTTCACTTGATGATATTGCTGATGCATATATCAAAGCAAAGGGCGATGTCAACAAAGCTGGAGATTTCTTAACTGACCTGCAACTTTCGTTGCCTCATATCAATGCTGTCGAGCCAAGCGTTGAGACTAACCTTCCCCAGGCTGACAAGGCGGTTGAAGAAAACTATATGGAAAATTCAAGCCAACCAAGAACTCTTTCCCAGGTTGACCAGGCAGTTGAAGAAAAGCATACAGAGAATTCAGATCAGATGCCTGAAAAATTGCAAAAGACTAGGGCTGCATTTGGTACTGTCTCCAGCATTTTAGGAAAAGAATCTGCCAGGGCTACAGCAACAGCGAATGTATCATCAAAAAGAGACAAACCTCTAAAGGTTGAACTGCCAGAGTACATGCGTGATGATTTTAAGGTGAAATCTGATGAATCTGATTCTGTGCCAAGGAGAGAGACTTTGAATAACAGGGATGTTGAGGAGTTTCTGTTTTGCATGCTTGGTGAAGGATTTAAGCTTAGTATGGATGTAATCCGTGAAGTTCTAGGTTAGCATGCCTGCTATCTAACCTGCATTTCACCCATTCATTTCATTGTTCCAGGTTATGTCTTGACTGTTTCTTATTTCCTTTTGCAGGTAGCTGTGGATATGACATTAAGAAGGTACTGATACATTATTGTTGTTATTGTGTATTTTTGTCACTCCTAATCATCACAATTCACAAATATATCGATGGGTTCTAGCATTTAGGCTTGAGAATTTAGAGTACGCAGTTTCATCTGTCATTACATTTTCTTCTTGACCCTCTAATATAGCTGTGTGTACAGAATCTTGTTGTTACATTTTCTTATCGGCCTACTAATATGGCTGTGCTGTTGTATGCAGAGCATGGAGGAATTGTTATCTTTTTCTGAAAAAGGTCTAGACAAAATGGCAGAAAGCAAACATAATGCTGTACAAGTAAGACTTCTTCTGGTCTCTTCATCTGTAACTTCTAAACTATGCTTCTGTACCGGTGCTACTTGTTAATTATGCTGTGCTGTCCATCTGAATTGCCTTAAGGACTGTTTTTTCTCTATATATTTACATGCACTATTACATTTTGTTTGGTGATCTTTGTCCCAAACTCTGAATGTAGCTTTTTACTATTCATTTTTGCCAGATAGAATTGCCCACCATTTCTCGTGCTGATATATTTTCAATGAGATTTAATATATAACAATTATCATTTGGCCCCGATATTTTTCTATGTAGCATATTTGATCTTAGCATGCATCTTTTAGGGCTGCCCTTTCTAGCTTACATGGTATTGGTATATGATTTATTGTGTCGGTTAAGATCTTGTCTTGGTCCTTTTGAATGGTAGCTCCTGCCAGTGAACTGTTGGTCGATGTACTGATGCTCCTACTGTGCTAGTTTTTATATGAAAGTTCCCTCTGGATGTATTTGGCATTTTTTTTACTGTGTATAAATATTTGACTGATTTAGTCCATAATATCTATGGTGCAGGATGTGGCAGCAGAATGTTCTGTTTCCAAGGGAAAATGCTTAGGCTCACAGTCCACCCCTAGGTTCTACTTATTCTATTATTTATTGGTTCCCCCCTCTCTTTCCACTGTGGAGCTGGTATTTATTTTGTTTTCCATAACACTTTTCTTTGTAGTACCCATTCTTCACAAGAGGGGATGCAGAGACCAAAACAGCAGATTTCTCCAGGAGAGTTGATAGAAGCAATCTTCACCGTACCTGGAAGATTGGAGGAGGAGCCAAAACTAAGAAGATACGAATTAGGGGCAAATCGAAGCAGAGTCCCAGATCAGAAACCAGTCTTGAAACCTCTTGAGGACCTTTCAACATATTCTACTGATTTTCCTGTCAAAGTTATCGTAGCTAGCAAAGGTATACTCACCATACCAGTGCTTTCATTTGTTTTTAGAATTGAGGTTAGTTATGCATTTTATGAGAAGCATACTGAGTATCAAAATCTTTGTCCAGTTGTCTGCTGCTATTTCTACATATTTAATCTTTTGCCCTGATATACTCAGTTAAAGCCTGTAAAGCATTTACTGACTGTAAGATCTCTAAAGGGAACAGATAAAACCAACCATAATACAGCCTTTCCAGCGGCTTGGCATATTATGCTTATAATTAAAGCCAACATTGGTATTAAGCTCAGTCATATTAGTTCTTTGATTCCGCTGTTGTGCTGAATTTGTGTTAAGTCCATCCACTTACAACCTACGGTAGGAAAAAGTAAAGTTACCATTCGTTTCTTACCTGTTGCAGGTTTAACCAATTGATACTAATATTGTCAAAAATGTTATCTGAATGCTAAGTTACTTCTAGGCGTTGTCTACAGGATTTCAGAGGGATTTGATATTTCATATTTGCCAATGACAAGTTGCAAACTGTGGGATATGTAGTCTGCCCTTTTTTTTTGTGGTACTGAGGTCTCGTGAAAAAAATCAGCAAGTGCTCATCTGTGTTCTATGCTTTGTCAAAGCATACTAAGGATGCTTCTGTTTGCAGCACAAAACATGCGTCCTCGAATCAGAACAAAGAGCTTAAATGCTTTTATGTAATGTTGATAACTTGGGTTAAAACAGCTAACATGAAATCTGTCAGATGATATCGTATTACCTTTTATGGAAACTCCTTATAACTTATTTTGTGTTGTTTGGATTATATTTAGAACCAGCTATCAATGAGGAGGATTATCAGAACTACCGCAGGGCTGCAAAGCAGCACTGGGATATGATGAAGCAGTACTATGAAAAGGTAAGGGTTCCAAGATGATTTTTCTTCTTCTTCTGAGAACATAAATGGCATCCATTGTTAATTCACTTCCAGTAAATATATGGTGTTTATTTATCACTTGTGCTATGTTCTGCTGAAATTGCAGGCTGCTGATGCTTTTAGGGAGGGTAACAAGAAAGAAGTCGATTATCTTATACAGGAAGTAAGTGTCACACTTCCTTTTTGGTGAGAAGAGAATGGGTGGAGACTACTTTCTTAATCACTTTTGGGTAACATAGACTATAACAACTGCATGAAACTTTTGGAGATTTTGTTGTTGACCTGCTTAATGTCTTTGAGCTACACTAGATTCTAATAAAAAAGAGAATAACATAACATGTAGTCACTAAACATAAAACATGCTGAGGTTTTATCTGCTTGTCTGGTTATGATGGCAACATACAGACCATAAGTCCATAACATAATTTAAGAAAATAAATTACTGACTGAATATATTTTTTGTTGGATATCAAGGGCAAGCGCTGTTATCAGATGGCTCGACTGGCTGATGAGAAATCTGCTGGGGAGATTATCAAGTCCAAGTAAGTGTACTAATATCTTTTCTATGTTGGCTGGAATTATTTGACTCTTTTTTCTTTTGTAGTGTGCCCATTTTGCTACCCCTGAACAATGCACTTTGTTCGTTTGACGACCCCTTGAACAAAATTATGGCTCGATTAGTTCCCCCAAACAATTTCAAGAAAAATACTTTTTCGTCATACTTTCATGCAATCTTATATCTCTAGGTTAATTAGTATTAAATGCTAACTTATAAAAATAATCATAAAAAATTGTGTACTATGTCACCTCACAAAATTTGAACTAGCGAATGGAGAAACAAAAAGGAAACATCACATTGAAATATTTTGGGGGGAGTAAATCAAGCTGAACTTTTATTCAGGGAGCTAAGCTGACAAAATAGATGTTTAGGGTAGTAAAATGGACTTCTTTTGTAATCTTAGAATTAGAATATAAGCTAATGATAAAAATATTGGCTTACTGCAGGAAAGTAGAGTCCAGAAATGAATTGTGTCTTGATCTGCGCAAACAAGATGCAGCAAACATACCTAATCTCTTGAGATTTCATCTTAAACAGTTGGCAAACATTCCATGTAAGATCAGTACATGGCTTTTTGAGTTTATCAATTCATTTGTCAGGAACCATCTGATTTACCTGATATTTCATGTGTGCAGCTATTGATTACCTACTAGTTATTGTTGGCATTGATGACGGAAGTTTCAAGATGGGACAAAAAAGAAGAAAGGTATCGTTTTATCAGATTATCTGCTAAATGATTGTTACTTATGATTTTTGCGCTGTACCTACTGCATCTGCATGTGTGATCCTGAAGTCAATCCTTGAGCTTTCACTGAAAGTACTTGTATTGACATAAATATCTTAGGGTACTACTAGCATCAAGTGGTGCTAAAGCTTCATTATATCAACAACACTACTTCAGTCTGTTTCGCTCCTTGGGCACTATCTTATAAAATTATTCATTTTTATTCCCTTGGCTCATCTAGCTATTGACAAGATATCCAGCGAAATTGTGCCAACAAAATTTATAAATATATAAAATGATAAGAATAATATCTGTAACACAGAAATGAAATCTTAGTAGACATGCTAAAGCTTTAACATATACCCATGCATACTCAACATGCAGGTATTGTATATGTCGCAAATCTGCTAATCGTGATCAAATCCCTTACTCGTGGACTTTTGCTTCTCCATTCTGCCTTCCAACCAATGGCAATAAATACGTTATGCTGGTCTTCAACTATCAGATGTTTTGTCTAGTATGCTGGCAATAAATTCTATGTTTAGCAGACTCCTATTTGTAGCTCACGTAGATGCTGTTATAGGTCTTCATCTGATTAGTTTGATTGCTTGAATATTGACAGGTGATGAAGTATCTAGAGAAGAATTCAATCAAGTGGACCGAAGAAGAACCCCACTCTGGGAACATTCTCATCTCCATTAATCAGGTGGGAAACCAGCATGGATAGGTCCATCCGTTTGTGTACAAAGATGGCGTGACACAAAACTGATGGAAGATGATCATAGCTCGTAGTACATCTTCAACTGCCGTTTTGAATCTTGGTGCTCTCTGTTCTTTTGGCAAACGATCCATGTAAGCTGCCGTGATTGGCATTCTTTTTTGTGAGCACATTGCAGATGTTTGGAATTAACAGGTGATCTGGCAGAGGGTAGCGTAACAGTTAGATACTGAAACATCGATCTACATTACCTGTAGCTTCACTGTTGCGAGTGCGCATGGATATGTGGACAACATTTTCTAATCTACTGCAAAGGATCCGTTGCAGTTTCTAAACCAATTCCCTGTATTCTTTCTAGGATCGAAAAGCTATGTTCATTGGTTTTCAATTTTCATCCTGAACTCTATCATGCAATCGCCACAGCTCTATTACATTCACATGTACATGAACAAGAGCCTAGACACATAGGTCACGGGTGAATCATATCACACATCCCTTCACTATGTACAAAGCAAGTCAGCAACTCGGTTCTCTTGTTTCTGCGCATGGCTCGCAGCATCATGTTCTGCTTCAGACATCAGAACAGGAGCAAGCACAGCAGCACAAACACGAAGAGGAAGAACCATATCTGATGCAGAGACCTCTCGAGCTCCATGTGCCGCCGTCTCTGCCTGGGGTTCATCAGGTGGTAAGGGCTCGAGTAGTGCATGCCCGGCGCCTGCGCCTGACCCCGGAGCACCCACGGCAGCACGGCCACCGCCATGCTGCCGAGCACACCTCCGGCCGTCGAGTGCATTATGCCGCGGTCCACAAACGGCGGGGGGAGGAGGGCGTCGAACCGCGCGGCGTCGGCGTGGTGCCGCGCCTGCTGTGGTGCTCGGGCCGGCGCGTCGGTTTCGACGTTCCGGTGGTGGTGGCCGCCGCCGTTGTCGCTGCCTCGGGCGCTCTGTTGTCGTAGAGCCGGCCGGCGCGGGATGCTGCTGGCCAGGCCGCGCGGCGGCGGCTTCTTGGCGCGGGAGCTCCCGCCGCGGCCGTAGAGCGGCACGAGCGCGTCGGGGGACACCGCGGCCTTGCACACGGGGCACCGCCGCCTCGCCGAGCTCCCGGCGTCCGCGTCGGCGTCGGGGCGCAGCCACTCGTAGATGCAGGGCCAGCAGTAGAGGTGGCCGCAGAGCGTGACGACCGGCTCCGCGGCGCACTCGAGGCAGATGTTGCAATCGAAGCAGCCGCCTCCTGTTGCCGCCGGCGCGTCCCCGCCGACGACCCTCTTCGCCGGTTCATCGCCGGCAGCCGCCGCCGGCTGCTCACCGGCACCGGCCGTGCGCGTCTGATCCATGTACTACTTCATGCGCTTTCAGCAAGCACAAGGCCGGTGATCTGTGGTTTACTGGTCTCTGCACTCCGGCTTTGCTGTCTTCCTCTTGTAGCACTGCAAAAGAAACCAGGAGGGTCATTCCATCACCGGTGACGAATCATAGCAAAGACGCGCACGCACAGGGCACCGACTTGAATGCCGCATCTCACCAATCAAGACGTACGATCGAAACTGTGCGAGACGACTAGTCAGGCAGCAGCAAAACAAAGGAGAAGGATAAAGCCACGTTGACTACACATATGTGGCCTTGCTGTACAGGGTCATGTGCAAGATATACTTGCGTGTGGGGGTGCCACCGAAAGGACACCAATGAACCTACAAGAAGAGTAGGGACGGCAGAGATTGATGGGTCCAGAAACTTTCAGGTTCAGTCAGATGTTGCTCAGTGCCCTATCCAAAATTCAGAGGGTCCTAATCAAAAGAATTCAAGATACACTGCTCCAGACGAGCAAACAGCAATGCAAACGACAACTACTGCTCCAGGCCAAATGGCCAATGGTAATCTGACAAAGAAGGCGTGCGTTAACCGCAATCACTCTTGTTGTATCCGCAAAAATCTTGTTTTTTTACTGCGTCTTCTTGTCGTCTGATGTTTACCCTTCCGTACCCGGCACCACGGTTGGCCTGATACAGACATGCCCTTGGTCGAAACGATCAGGCTCCACAGGTCAAGACTGTAGCTGTCACCCAGCATCCATGATTGCCTTGAGCTGAGGGTGCCAGCGTTCATAAATTCTGCTGCTCAACCGGATCAGGCAGCATGTCTTGCAGACTTGATTTCGGACAAAGATGCAGGTCATGGACAATGACAGGGATTAACTTCTGTTTTTCGTCAAGGACCAAGAAATGACCAGTAGAGCAGAGTTTACCACACAACAATCGTAGGAGGGAGGGAGGGAGGGAAGATATAGCCACGTGCATCTGTACTCTAATCCTCAGTCTGATCCTAATCACTCAATTAGTTCTATAGGAGCAATTGACAAACACCGACACTACTGATAGATACCGAAATAGTTACGAATATAGCTACGTTTACTGGTTTACACTGTTAGTCGATACTCCCTTCGTACCAGAATATAGCTATATTTAGGTTTTTTTAAAGTCAAATATTTTTAATTTTGATCAACAATAACTCTAAAAATAATTGAAAAGGTTTTAACTTTGAAAAAGTCTAAACGTAGCTGTATTATGGAAGAGAGGGAGTACTCAGTACCAAGGTCAGATGGTTTAGTGCACTCCAAAACCGATGTATCCTGGGACATAGGGAGTACTCAATACCAAGGTGAGATGGTGCACTCCAAAACCGATGCATAAAAGACGTAACCTACACAGGTATCAATGATTTGGATCTAGTTAAGCACGGCACTACTTCCAAAAGCAAAAAAAACACAGCACTAGCACACGGCGCCTGCAAACAAGGCGCCGTTAGCCCTTCAGCTTTTGATTAGGTGCACTCAACAATATAGCCGATCCGATTATTGTTGTGTAAGACTGAAGCAACATCCTGAAGTTTTCCTCTACTCTAGTATTGTGCAGTCAATTTCATTTCGTATCGAACATGAATGGCAGAATAATTGACAAAATGTAAACTCAGACACAATATAACACGCGTGTTTCAAATGGGAAGCAAATTCAAACCTCGTATCGGGAAACTAGAATGATTTGAAAAGTATAGCCTTGCAGTTTAGCGAAAGGTACTTGTCAGCGAACATTTGGTTTCCTTGCCGAACAAAAAAAGAAGACAACAACATTTGGCGTTCAGAAAGAAAATATTGGTGCATCCCGTGAACAACTGCACCAATAAAGTAAAAAAGGAACACGCATAACAATAGATGTCAAGAACACACCCAATAGCCAGATCCGGAAACTAGGACAAGGTGGCACTAAAATGGTGCGGGAGTATTGATGAGAGAGGAGATCATGAGCAATTGAAGAACAGCGACGCAACAACGATCCCCATAGAAACAACCCCAACGAACTCCCCCCAAAATGCGAAGCAATTGCACTACTCCACCAGAGGAGCCGAAGCTGCTGATCCTAAGTTGCAAACCATGAGCACAAACAGAATAACATCAAGCAGCACTTATTCGTAGCACGAAAGGGAAAAAAAAGTTCTAAGATCATCGCATCACCAGGAACCAATAAGAACACGAGAATTGACGGCGCAGGAATCATCGGCTGACCTTGTGGCAGCAGGGTGCAGAGTGGAGGCGACGTCCGGTTCGCTATCCTTCTGCAGGTCGAGGAGTTGGCGCAGGAACGGAATGGTGGTGTGGATGCGGAGGAAAGATACTGACTGGTACCGGCGCTAACAGCTTTTGTGGCTGAAAGGAAGACTGCCAATTCCAAGGAGGAGATGAGGAGGGCGGCGGCGGCGGATGCGCGTCTGACGTCAGCCGCGGGGTGCAGGGGGGATAAAAAGGCGGAGAGGAAGAAGAAGAGACGGAATACAAGCGGAGCGGCGGTGCAGGGACCCGAAGTGTTGTTGGAACTCGGGAGCAATTGGTTGGGTGCAGATTTTTTTTCTTCTTTCTTTAACCTACAGCATTTTCTTTATCAGAAGAAAAAACTTGCTCTTATCCAGAAGCAAACCGTTAGAAAATTCGGCTAGTTTTATCGGCTTGTGATGTGATCATTCGGTGACGGAAAATCTGTTCTTGAGTGATCCCGAAGGATAGCTTGCGTCCGCGTACGCTTGCCTTGGCGTGAGAGCCGGGGCAATGGGCATCAGCTCGTGCACGCCACTTTGTCCATGGATCAGCAGGGCAACGGGCGCGGATCCGGCCGGGAAGTACAGCAGGAATCAGCTGATCGGCACAGCGCGCGCGGCCGCGTTAGGCTGAGCTCCAAGCTGCAACGGCCGCGCCGCCGCAAGCGTGCGCGCCGCAGTTTACAGTTGCAGCTCGTCGGCTACATCATTGTGCCTCCTAGACTGCTTAGGGGTGTTTGGATTCTGAAGCTAAGGGGGTGTTTGGGAGTACTCCACTTCACGAAAAATTGCTTCACTCCACCGACTTCGAAAATTTCGCAGCCAAACGCGTCTAGCTTCAGCAACTCCGGCTCTAGGAAAAAAGGTGGAGCAGGGGGTAGATCCACGTTTTCTGTGGAGTACCTCAAGAGGTGCTCCAAAAACCCACTTTACAGACCTCATCGTGGAGTTGGTGGGTATTTACTCACCATTACCATTCGTTATACAAGTTACCGGTTCGCGAAATAGAAAAAAGCCTCCCTTCCGTGCCTTCCACCGCGCCGCCCGCCAGCCGTGCCGGCCGCGCCGCGCTGTTCGCTCGCCGCGCCACCTGCCCGCCCGCCGCGCCGCGCCGCCCGCCCGCCCGCCTCGCCGCGCCGCCCACCGCGTGGCCCGCCCTGCCTGCCGCGCCCGCCCCCGCCCGCCGCCCCCCGTTCCGCCCGCTGCGCGGCCACCCCTGCCGCGCGCCCGCCCCTGCTCGCATGGGAATAATGGAGAAGAAAGGGAGAACTAAAGAGCCTGACAAGTGGGACCCATTCACATGGGTATAATGGACTTTACACAGCAAGATCTTCTGTTTTTGGAGCTAGATCTGTGCATTTTGCCAAACATGTGGACAACTCTGGTATTTTTTTGGAGTTGGTGGAGTGGAGCTGCAATGTGGTGGAGTGGAGCTCAAAAATTTGGAGTGGAGTGCTCCCAAACATCCCCTAAAGTTTAGTCCGTATCACATCGGATATTTGATGCTAATTAGGAGGACTAAACATGAGCTAATTACAAAACTAATTGCAGAACCCTAGTCTAAATCGGCGAGATGAATCTATTAAGCCTAATTAATCCACCATTAGCGAATGTTTACTGTAGCATCATATTGTCAAATCATGGATTAATTAAGCTTAATAGATTCATCTCGTGATTTAGCATATGGATTGTGAAACTAGTTTTGTAATTAGTCTATATTTAATACTCCTAATTAGTATCAAACATTCGATGTGATATGGGTTAAAATTTAGCCCGGGGATCAATCACCCCTTAGCGTCTTTTGGACTTGCGCCGAAGGGTCGCCCCGATCACGACTCACGAGTTCCCAACCGCAGAAGCAACCAAAAAAGGGAGGGGGAAAAAATCCTGCTTCCAAGTTCCAACCAACTTGAACACCCGTCGCGTGAAGTTCGCGATCGTGAGCACGCGTGCTCAACAGGATTACAGCTACATGAAAACGAGGGAAAATCGGCATGGTTGGTCGACACACGCAGACTGCAAACCCGTAGCCAGTGACCCAGTGTGCTTCATCCGATCGCACCGACTCCGACAGAAAGGGCACAATAATTGCAAGAGGCACTGACGCCGAGATGAACACCGGTAGCTCTGCCGACGTAGTGCCTAGTGCCTAGAGCTCCATGCCTAGCCCGAGGGGCGAGCATTTGGACCAAGGGTGGTTAGGCTGGTGTCCAGTGGGAATATTGTTTCGTTCGCCTCACGCCGAATGGGAATCGACGTGAGAGCAGCAGCGCGCGTAGCCCACATCAACTCGTGTTTCTGAACCGCAATCGCTATTCGCATGTCTGAATTAAAGCTCTATCATGCCATGTTTCCCACCCTGGCAACAGCTTTCCATGTGAACTGGATCTTGTTTAGTTGCCTAACTTTGAACAACCAAAATTACTGTAGCGCAACTGTAGCGTTTCATTTGTATTTGTGAATTATTGTCCAAATATTGACTAATTAGGTTCAAAACATTCGTTTCGCAAAGTACAACAAAACTGTGCAATTAGTTTTTGATTTCGTCTATATTCAGTACTCCATGCATGTACCGCAAGTTTGATGTGATGGGGAATCTTCTTTTTGTATATTGTCAAAGTTGGAATTTGGAGGTGAACTGAACACGACCCTAGCATCGTTGGACTCCACTGCAAGCTGCACTTTGACCCAGAGCATTGCAGTTCAGTCACCAGCGACGCTTGAGCTGTTCCTCAAGCCGTAGGGCTCCGAGTCTGAAGAACTCGTCCAGCCACACTTCAGCTCTTTACGTTGGCAAGTCTTGTTTGGATAGAAAAGGATTAAAAGGGAACGAAGGAGATTGAGTCAAAAATAAACTAATTTTCTCTCAATCCCTCCCATTCCAATTCAACCTAAACAAGGCCTTACAAACCCTTATGAAGTTATGGGTGGTTTACAGGCGAGAGCATTACACGATGATTAGCCAAAATTCGTTTGTCCATTGAAATAAGCTTCCAGTGCCACCTCTAGGCCAAAACAGGCCATGAAGTCCTGCAAAGCCCACGAAAGCATTACCGACATAGCATCCAGGCCCAGCTCCTGATCCATTAACTCAGTCCAAAACAATCATAAGGAAATTCAGATAAAGGATTAGGTCGATGCTGTACGATTTAGCAGATCTGCATACAGTAGCACAACCCAATGAATGAAACATGGAGGAGCTAGACCAGAAGCAACCTCTGGGCCATCTTCCATGACTTCTCATCCTTGAATCGCTTTTATTCGATGTTATCTCACATTATTATCTACATATGGCTACTTTAAGAGCAAATTAATGACAAACGGTATACTCATACCCATCCATCTACACATAGAGGTCCAAGGCTAACCGGCTCGGTTTCAGATTTCACCTCCCGTCGACATACTTTTCGATGCAGGTGATGAGGGTGCTCTCCGGCACGGCGCCGATCACCGCTTCCTTCTTCTCGCCGTTCTTGAATATCATCATTGTGGGGATGCTCCGGATGCCGAGCTGGGTCGCGATGTCGGGGTTATCATCAGTGTTCAGCTTGTAGCATTTCAGCTTCCCTTCATACTCCTTTGAGAGCTTGCCGACGATGGGGTCTATCATTTTGCACGGTCCGCACCATGAGGCCCAGAACTGGACGAGGACGGGGAGCTCGCTCTCCACCACAAGCGATTGCCAGGTAGATTTGCTCACATCAGGAACTGAAAAGGAAGCAGGTTTGGAGTATGTAAGGTGGCACATCAATCACCATAACATAGGACAAAACATAAACTACTCAATGCTGCTTATAGGGCCAATAAATTCCAAGTCAAAGTTGACGCATAATTATTCTAAAAGCAGGCAAGAGAAATTTACTGCTGTGCCATTAACTAAATGAATGAACAGAAGTTCAATTTATTGATTCTACCTTGCATGCTTTTCTAATCCATTTCTTCGAATATATCATTCAAATTCACATACCATTGCACAGATGCTGCTTCTACTACGCTACGCCTAGCTTCACGCATTAGGATATGTGCCAGAACTCTAAAGATTCGCACAAACCTACCACAGCATTAAAGATTCAGCAACCATAGCTTTCTAGCCCAAGATGCAATTCATAAGCATTTTTCCAAAGCTTATGAGAATAGGTCTTGTCAAAGCAATTCATAAGCATATTCATTGTGTTTCGATTAGGCAGTATAGACTGTAAATGATGTATGGCCATGGTATGCATTCCACCATGCAAGATGTGAAAAAATTCATTACACTATACATCATATTCAAAACTAGGAACTACGAGAACAATACTACAATGTTGATTTGATTCTGCAACGTATCAACTGAACAAATGATGCATCTAATCCATGTTCTTCCCAGCTACTGCTAGCCTCAGGAGAACTTTAAGGCAGCTTTGAGCTTTGTACAGCAATCTTTGCGCTTAGCCGGTATCAAAGACTTATTAATGAGAATGGAAGTAGATGTCCTAACTTATTGCAGTATGAACAAGTTCTATCATAGCTGTTTGCTTAACCTTGATTCAATTTAGAGACAGGAAACGATAGCAACATTAAAGAAAGCAGTCACACTTAACCTAGCAGTTTTACCTTAATGAAATGGCTGGTAGCTCTCTTGCAGCCAATTTTCATAAATGAAATGAAATCCATATAAAACAACCACAGGATGACATGGAAACAACAGTTGGGATCCTAACAATCACACCATACCGTTGTGCTGTTACAAAATTTCGTAATAATCCTAACCAAGAATCAATTTTCCACATTCTAGTAACAGTACCAATATGACAAATCTATAATATACCATGGTCTCTAAAAAAACCTATAATATACCAAATATCCCAAATTTGAAATAGGGAAATATTTTCATTGCTACATTTCACAATATTCAAATATGGTTCAGCACAAGTGTACAGCAGTTACCATCGAAGTTAATGGCTAGCTAAAATTAGATTCAGAATAAGAGTAATACCATGTTTCGACAAACACACTTATGGTGAAAGCATAAATAGAGCTCTCTTCTTATCTAATTGTATGACACGTTGCCTGTATTTGGTCAACTTTAAAAATGGCATAGTCTCGTATTTTTGGCGCGTGGCGCCAAAAGACAGTATAAAACTGCGGCCATAAATGCTACGTTCAATTTATAACTTTCTTCACAGACCACAACAAAGCAATGATATGGGATGTTAACTGTTTATAGGTTAAACTTCAAACTAACTTTCGTGCCTTTGCGTACATGCAGAGGAAACCTAAAGCGCATAGCCATATACATGCATTACAGAATTAGTTACACATGATGCCTCATGCACATCTCCTGTTAAGTTTGATATGCACACATATCCAAATACATGCATTGGTGCACACAGGTCTGCGCAGCACAACACGGTAGGTGATGCATGTCTTGTCGGATACATACATACATGCATGCAGGGATACAGATACACAAATTAGCCGCCATGCCCTCACCAATTAACGGCTGTTTGCTTCACCATCTCATCGTTAGAACTGCTCTATGCCCTGCTGGCCTGCTATTCCAACTTCCTATTCGTCTAGAAACCAGTCCCAACTTCCAACTAACAAAATTTGCGAAAAAAACCCTAACTCCGTTGAAACACTCACAATCAAGCGGCGGATCACTAACCCAATTAATATTGCCTTAACGTCTTACTCGCATCACAGGGCGGTTCCAGAATCCAGATCAGCGGCCCAGCGCCATTTCATCTCAGATCGATACATAAACCAAAGCCTAAAAGCAGGAGAGTAACCTACACGAGGACCAATTTACCTTGGATGGCGGTGTCCTGGCCGCCCTGGGCCTGGCACACGACGGCCGCGCCGCGGGAGCTCGGGCGGGCGCGGAGCGCGCGGCGCGTCGGCGGGAGGCCGCGGCGGAGCGCGACGCTGGGCGGGGCGACGACGGCGGCGACATGGGACGGCGACGAGGCGGGCGCGGCGACGGAGACGGAGACGGCGAGGTGGGAGGCCATCGCGGCGGATGGGGACGGGAGTGAGGAGGGAGGAGGCGAGGGGAATCGGTGTGGAAGGGAAGGTGGTTGGGAGGGAGTTGGAGTGGAGGGGCGAGTTGTGAAGGTGCTAGGAGTGATATGGCCATATGGGTGAACAGATAAGTACAGATCGGACGGTGGGCCCCGCGGCGGGGGACGTGTGGCGCCGCCGTGTGCTGCCGATCAGCCGATGTGGACGCGTGAGCTTTTTTTTTTTGAGGGGGAAAAAAACGTCATCAGAATTCGCACAAAATCTCACGTCGAAGCTTTGGTGGGCCGGAGCGTTTCGAGTCCAAGGTGAATAGAAGCCCACCAACGCTTGTTTTTCAAAAAAGAATAGAAGCCTACCAGCACGAGAAATGAGCCCAACTATCCCAGCCCACATCGGCGCGTATCGGCGGCCAGGTGGTGCTTCGGCTTCAACCCCTCCCTGACGCCGCGGAACTGGCGGTGGCGGGCGAAGCTAATGGCCATCCGTGCCATGCCGCCTCCGCCATGCGAGGCAGGTAGCCAGACGCGTATAAAGGGCAGCCAGAGATTCGGATCCACCTGTCTGCGTCTCCGTTCGTTGGCGCCACAGGCAAGGCACCGGAGCTTGTGAGGGAGAGCAAGGAGGAGGAGGAGGAGAGAGGAGGAGGAGGACATGGTGCACGGGACGCTGGAGGTGCTGCTCGTCGGGGCCAAGGGCCTCGAGAACACCGATTACCTCTGTACGCGTCGGCTAGATCTTCAACATAGTCCTTTTTCCTGTTCTTTGCTCGATCTTCATATTGCGCGCGGTCCATTCTTTTTCCATAGGGAACCGAAGCATTTGGGCTGACAATAATAATTGCTCGGCTAATCTTTATCGGTCGATGGGTTTTAATCCTATTAATTGTGTTGCTAACCTATATTTTTTTATTAATGCAACATGTTGCTTGATCACTTCTTCGGCCTTGGTGGGCTGTGCTTGGAAGAATGATTTTATGGGCTATTTCTTAATGAATAATTTCTTTTTCTACCATTGCAAAGAGTCCAATGATTTTGTGGGTTGTTGCCACACTTGCTGGCCTAGAAATGACCCTCGGAGATTGTGGATTTAGCAAATGTACAGTGATTAGGTTTGTGATTCTTTTTTCGTGATGATCAGTAGCAAAAGACCATATAGGACATGGGAGATTATTTTCTTTACAATCAGAAGTGCTATAAAATCATCCGCATCGCTTGTTTATCTTTTCCCATCTTTTTCTTGAATGCTGATAAGTCTCCTTTGCGATGAGTTTTTCTATGGCAAATTGATCCCGCAGGCAACATGGATCCGTATGCAATTCTCAAGTGCCGATCACAGGAGCAGAGGAGCAGTATTGCAGCTGGTGGATATACTCATCTATGTGTATTTTTCCTTGTCATAGTTACTTTCTTTCCTCATTGTACTTATGCATTTCTGAACATTTCCATGTTTTGCACTAGGGATATAGGTCTCTAGTTTCCTACTGAGATATAGTGAAGCAATTTGATTATCAGAATTCAGAAGTACACTGAAACATTAGATCTCTTGTGCAAATTCTGTTTTGTGGAATACTAGAAATGCAGGTTGGGCTGTAATGTAATCTGCTTGAACAATAGTAGACATCATGTAAAAGTTGTAGTATGATGCAAGTCAAATGATAGTGACACAATTTTTCAGCTGCAGGGGTTTTATATGGTAAGAAATTACACTTTGCATTGTGTTGAAAGTCAGTATTTTGGTTAATTAATGCACTGCATAGAAAAAAGGTCGGGACCTCAAATTTCTATTATGATATCCATATCCTTTTCTAAAGATAGAGAAAATCATGCTATTATTTCGTGTACTGAGTACATATATAACTTCTCTAAGGTATTGACTGATACTAATTTATGTTTCTTGAATAACACTTGACTGTCACATGATCATGCATACAGGAAAAGGAACTAACCCTGAGTGGAATGAAAACTTTGTCTTCACCGTGTCCGACCGAACTACAGACTTGCTAATCAAGCTTATGGATAGTGATACAGGCACAGCAGATGACTTTGTAGGTGAAGCGACGTAAGTTTTTATTGCAATGGAATTCCTATTGTAAATTATGTCTGCAATTCTACTTTCTTTTTTGGAAGAAATGAACAGTTGGTAATGTTGGTATCAGATTCTTCATAAGCTTTGCAGAACATCTTTCATGAAGTTACTCTTCTGCATATCATCCACTGTATTAATGTCAATTAGCAAATTGTAGTGATGTAGGCGATTCGAATTTTAAAGAGCCGAATTGAATTGGTCTCTGCAGGATTCCGTTGGAAGCAGTGTATTCGGAAAGGAGCATTCCACCAACGATCTATAATGTTGTGAAAGGTGAAAAGTACTGTGGGGAAATCAAAGTTGGTCTCACATTCACTCCCGAGGTAGTTTGAAAACCTACCTCTATGTTATATTTCATTGAATACTAAAATTCCTGAATCCAACTTTTATCTTGAATGCCTTTTGGGATAGGCACTATGTACATCCCCTCTCTTTTGATTGCCCTTTTGAAAGTTAACACAACCTCGGATATTTATGATTTTACCATAATTTTCTAATTATTTGCTAGGGAAGATTATCAAAATAACAGTATATGTAAGTACTCTTAAGAATGATTCGTTCAATACTATTTTGTATTAGGGCAGATACAATTGTTTTTTGGTCCAGAGTGATGTCATGAATGAATCAAATTATGGACGCCAAGCTCATGAATTTTGGCAGTTTGCTACATTAAATTATGTTGTTTCATAATTCGCAAGCATTTCAGTCTGGTGATCGCTTTCACATTATGTTGAAAATATGAACTATATACCAGCATGTTTGATGTTTCTCTGCTGTCCAAATTTCCTGGTCATTGTTAATTACAGAAAGTAAAATTAAAACAACTCTTTTCCATTTTTTTGGTGTATGCATAACCTGCAAACTACAAAGGTTCGTGCCCAGTCCAGAGCAAGGATTTCTTTTATGAGTATAACATCCAAGGTTCCCATTTTTCAATCATATTAATTGTGATGAGCTCCTACTTTTTAGGTACACTATAATTGCGGATAGTAGCCTGACCATCCAATGGTGTCTAGTCATGAGATGCCATTGCCCGCAATGCAGTGGTGTCAAGTACTACCAATTATACTTCTGTACTGAGATTCAGTTGGCAGTAGTGAAGCTACTGAACCATTTGCCCAAATTTTTTCATTGGATGTGCAACCATGGAATCACCTGAACATGACTTTTCAGTCTTGTAGCTCCGTTCTCATTCATCTAGTACCGAATAAAAAATACGCTCCTTTACTCGTCAGTTGCTCACATGAAACCTGGTTGCAGAATACCATGGTTTAAATCCTTGGTTACCTTGCCCTGATACGCTAGTATTAGGCTGCAAACAAAAAACACGGCATCTTTTGAGTAAGCTAACTGTTGTTCTTTATATAGAATACTCGCCAGAGGGGTCTCCCAGATGACTGCGGCGGATGGAAGCAATCTCACTGAAAAGAGCAAGATTTTTTGAGATTCCACCAGAGCACAGCGACAATTCATGTGCTTGAGGCATTCATCCCTCGTACACGTTCATGCTAATGTAACATGAAATTCAGTTGATTTGGCTTCTTTAATTGTTTCAAAAGATGCATCATTAGCGAGTTTAATCTAAAAAAACAGCTGCATTTGATGTATTTTATACAGTCCCTCGGTTATTGGAAATTTTAAGGCCGTTCGTGATCACTGGTTGCAGTAACTAGTTTTGCTTCTTTACTTCTCTCTCTCTCTCTCTCTCTATGCTTTTGAAGTTTTAAGTGGTCCTTCTTTCTGTTCAACGTTTAAGAAGGTGTATGACAGTAATACTGGAAGCATTTCTCTTGCAGCAGCATCAAATTTATTTTTATCCTTATAAACAATGGTATCAGTACCAACTTGACATGTACAGGATGAGTTAATCATAAATTCAAACCTTAGTTTAGTTCTAACTTCCTGCTATGAAGCTGATAGATCCTACGTACTTGTCTTGTAAGGGCTTTGTAGCAGCAGAACATCAGAAGGCTTCTGGCAAAATGTTCACTGACCTTCTCCTGGGAGTTGTGATCTGCATGTAACTTGCTGCGCTGACAGTTTTTCCACATACTGAATTCAGTAATGCTACCCTACCATCCTTGAAGTGTAGGAAGCAATTGAACGAACTTCTGATGCTGCTGTTTATATTTTGCACTGAGCATTTTTCTTTTGTTTTAGGCTTGTTCAAACAGGATGAATTTTTGCATGAATAAGTGCGTTCTTCACTGAAATTCCCAATGAAAATCCACCGTTCTAGAAGGAACAAGTGTATCAGACGTAAAATTGTCACTGTCTCAATGACAGTGTGCAGGCTTCCAAGATCCTATAGGAGCCAACCAATTTCCCCCCACTAGTGTTGTGGGCACTGGGAAGCATGCAAGCAAGAAGCAACAGAACAAAGGAGCTGGTCATAGCTGGTGAGATGAGACAACTCACCAGAACTTAAGCCTGACCAGGTTCCCCATGTCCCTTTGCTTCTCTGATCACGACACACGAGACCACCAGAGGGACACCAAGGTCCCTCAAAATTGACTACATCCACCACCACTCTACCAGTCTCCCAGTCCACCATCACAAGAAGAAGAAGAATGCAGTCTGCATAGACTCTTGAGAGAGTTTAGAGTGGGTATGACTTCACAACCTTTCTACTACTAAGTATTACATGGCAATGGCATTAGTACAAATCTTGCTTGTTTCCATGATTTCCCTGTTTTTGCTAAGTGCTAACTCACCGAACTCTATGCTGTATCCTGCATGTGCTCTTTTCCACAAGAACACGAGAAAAAACAAAGAAAAATAGGGAGAGAAGAAAAGGAAGAAAGAAGAAGGTGCAAGCACTCTTCAGCACGACAGAGCACGTACGCACACGGTTGCAGTACCTGAGGGCTGAACCGCCGAGGCTTTGAACGAAGCTAGTTGTGCAGCGGATTGGGGCCCTGGGGAACCAGCCTCTTCGACTCACCTTGCACCGCCCACGCGCCTGCGTCGCCGCCGACACCGGGCGCCGTCCGCGGCGGGGCGCGCGCTGCCCACAGCGCGCCACCGCCGTGCTCCGGCGCCACCGCCGCCACGGCTGGCTTCAGAAGTCTGCAGCTGCAGGTGACGGTGGCCAGCTCGATCCCCAGAAACAGCAGCAACAGAAGCATGGCCGGCGATGGAGCGTGCCTCATGGTGCAAGAAGAGGCGAGGAGCGGATTGGAAGGGTGGTTTTCCTAGCTTCTCTGCGGGGTCAGCTCTGCAAGTGCAAGCTAGCAAGAGAGATCACCAGATGGCCGCCTGCAGCCTGCAGGTCGATCAGCTCATGGCTGCTCAGAAGCTTCAGATGACCCGTGGTCTCGGGTGAAGGCGGCACATGTTTATATTTTCCTTGGTTCGTGTGGGTCATTTATAAGCATTAAATATGGTGGTACCGGTGATAATGGTTCATTCGGTACCTTGGTGTTAAGGGGAGAAAAATGCCCCGCGTAGTTGTTTCTCTTTATTTTTGCAAGGTACTACATTTTATTCCATTAGGATAAAGCTTTGACCCCTAGTTGCTTCACTAATATTCCTTGTGTTTTTTACAAGACGTATTTTGTTTCACTAATATAAGTTTTCTTTAATTTATATAAACCTATAGTTATAAGAAAGCTATCCTTTAATATGAATCTAGTACTGACATCAGCTTGTATCACAAAAGTTGTATATTATTGCAGTAATTGGCGGTCAAAGTCTCATCTCAATGAAACGTAATAAGCCTTATATAAGGAAATATTTTTGAATACATACGTATCTAGTAAGATCAATTTTATGCCATACATTAATGGAGTAATTATTGGTCAAAGGGTTATCCTAATGAAAGATAAATAATCTAGTAATAACTTCAAATAAAGGGAGTGCTTCCTTTCATGATCACAAGTATCCATTAAGATATTTTATATAATTTTCAATATAACCTTTCAATTAGTAATATGTACAAATATATTGTGTTAAATAGAAACTTTTATATATTTTTTTAAAAAACTTTGAAAAATAATTCTGCTAATCTTGTGATATCAATCTATGTGCAATTGTAGATATTGATAGTTAAAACTATAATAATTATAAGAAATCAAAATATTAACTTAAGAACAAATCTAAATGGGCTTATAATTTTGATAAGAGAAAGTACTAAATTAATTTATAAGCAATATAGGAAATAGCAATACGTGCTTAAGGCCATATTTGGATAGGAGTTTAACACCCTACTTTTAACACCTTTTTATCAGGGTCTGTTTGGGAAGGGGGTGTTAAAGTTTAACACGGTGTTAAATTTTAACACATTGGGGTGTTTGGATGGTTGGTTAAACTTTAACACCTTATGTTGGAATTGATAATATTACCCCTCATTACTCCTGGCCACCCGACGGCGCTATGCGGTAGCAACCACGCTCCTGGGGCACCCGGCTGGCGCTCGAGGGAGGAGGTGCGCCAGAGGAGGCCGGAGGAGGGGTGCCAGAGGGAGGAGATAGGCGCGCCCCCTCCCCGGGCCGCCTACCTTCGCCGCCCGCGCGCGCACCACCCTACCACCACCACGCCGCCGCCGCCGACCTGCGTCTCCGCCGTGCCCGCCGCAGAGGAGCCTCGAGGGGCGTCGAACTCCCGCGCCCGCGCGAGGCCAGCCCGCCGCCCAGCGCGGCATCCCGGACTGGCGGTGGCGGGCACAGCGGCTGTGACATCCTGACCCAAGGCTTAATAGGATTGATAGAATACTCATACCAACAAGTTGCAACTTCTTTTTCGGAAGCTCATCCTCAAAGAACTTTGGGGTTAAGCGTGCTTGGCCCAGAGCAATTTTGGGATGGGTGACCGACCAGGAAGTTCTTCCCGGGTGCGCACGAGTAAGGACAAAGTGCGCAGAAAAGACTTGTGTTGGTCTGTGAGGGAATTCTTGATATCCTAGAGAGCTGCCATGTGTAAGCGGGCTCAGCCCCGGGGGGGGGGGATGCCACAGTGGCAGCGCGCGACGGGCGAACCAGTGGCAGCAGGCACAGGCGCACAGCGGAGCGCCACGCGCGGATCGGGGAAGGAAGATAGGGGCAGCAGAGGAGAGAGAGGGGGGGCAACAAGGGGATATGTGAACTAGGGGATCACTTTTAACACCTTTAGCAAGTTTTAATACCCCCTCCATGTGTTTATGAAAAATAGGATGTTAAGCTTTAACACAACCCTTTTAACACAACTGTTTAGCAGCCAATGTGTTAAAAAGGTGTTTAAAGGGGGTGTTAAACTTTAACACCCCCTTCCCAAACAGGGCCTCACATTGCCTCCCAAATACGTGTTAAAATGGATGTGTTAAAGTTTAACACCCCCAATTTCATAAACACCTCAAGGGGTGTTAAAAGTTGTTAAACTTGTTAAAAGTGATTCCCCTCTCCACTTTTTCCCACCATTGCCCCCTTCTCTCTCCTCCCTCTCTCTCCGCTGGTCATAAATGAGGGGGCAATGGAGTCATTTGCCACCAAAAGTGTTAAAGTTTAACACACCATCCAAACACCCCAATGTGTTAAACTTTAGCACTCCATTTGAGAATGTTAAAACTTTAACACTTGTTAAACTTTAACACAGGGTATCTAAACAAGCCCTAAGAGAGTTCTCTGAAACTTGAGATATTGCAAGAGTCTAGTTGTCGTGCTTTATGGCAAGGCTAGGAATGCTCAATTACTTTTAGCAAGTTAGAATAGCTTGTATAGAACCTAGAACATTTCTATCCTCCCGTCTTATTTTAGTAATTGAACCTAAGAGCAGTGAGGTGCAGGTCTACATCTCCAACACCCAGGTTTGAGTCATCTTTAACTTGAGTTTAGATGCTTTTCTTTTCCCCCCTCTAGCTTGGATGTCCTCCCATTTTTTTAGAAGAGACAACGTTTTGCGTCACTTTACCACTTTGGCCTCGTGTCCATAGACTTGACTACAGTACCTCCAGCAAGCAACTATGGTACGTGGCAAATCATTGGAAGTAGTGGCTGGCTCACCATAGCGTCTGCTTGTTGCACACAGGATAAAAATGTAGTTCATTCTCCTGACAAATTCATCGGATGGTTTCACAATAGACCACTTCATGAAGAATCAAATATTGGCTCAGACCAAAACACCCCGTAAAAGAAAGACTGCAAAAACAGAGAGCAGTACTCTTTCTTGATTAGGCGTATCGATGAAGGCTAGTCCCCAAACTGTTTGCTCTAATTGCAGGCCCAAATCGACGACGGACTGACGGAGCCTTGTTGCGTTCAAAGAGGCGCATCTATCGGTTATGCCGCTGCTGGCCAATTTATGTGGCTGCCGGGCTGTTGATTGCCATTAAAATTCTTGTACCCCGTAGTTGCAATGAGTTGGCCGCGTGTTAAGGCCTCCTCCAATGGTACAAGCTAGTACCAGTACCTAGTTCTAAGCACTCTAGTAGATAACTCTTCAGCACTTAGCACATAGCTCATAATATAAATGATTCCACATGTCGTCCCTACTTAATCTTAAAGTGCATGTCTGAGACTATCTTTTCATTAAGAGATAGCTCTTCTCTCTTCTATTAAAATATAAGAAAATATCCTATGAGTTAGCTCATATGCGACCATCGGAAGAGACTAGACGGGAAGGGACGCGTTTCTTGGTGGACGATCAGTGATTACACTACAGAGCTAGCCCACCCACATGGCATCACTACTCCATCTGGTCTCTGTTGCATGGAGCCATTGCCTTGCCATGGACATCGCGTTCCAGGCTAGAAGTTGAGGAATGTGATTTGTCATCTGAAGCACATCCAATTGAAGCGTCGCATGTCTGGATCAGGAGAAGGCACGGGGAACAACGGTTCCAAAAACAGCTGGCTCTGAAACAGGACTGCATGGAGTAAGAGGCGTCGGCGCGGCAGCCGGCGACTTTTTCCCCATGCGCATCGTTGGCTACGCGCAGACTGCAGGATTGAGGATTCTAAATTTCGCAGGCACGTGTTGACCTGAGGCGCTGGGGCAGTGATCCCCGTCGTCCCCAGCGTGCCGGCGCCGACGCCAGTGGCTTTTCTCGCTTGACTCCGATGGTCGATGCTCGTGCAGTCGCCGGCTCGTCGTCGCACGTATATGGGTCTCGGCACCGCGCCGCAGCGTTTGGATGGGCCGCGCGGCGCAGTTGGGTTCACTGGACTCCCCCCACTCCACATATACGGAGCCCATAAGGAATTAAGACACGGGTGGGCTTACATTTTGCTCGGCCCAATAAACAGTTGGGACCCCCTCACCTTCTTCGTTCTCCTCTCGCTGTATGACGGCGAGACGAGAGGATTCTGGCGAAAGATGCGAGAGGGAAGAAGATTTCGTTGATTCAGACAAGGCGAAGGGGAAAATTCTCAGCTGAGACCATCAGGTCCCGCTCCCGCGGTGTGATTTGGGCTCAGGCGCTCATCTCCTACTCCCCCCTCCCGTCGCCGCTACCTGAGCTCCGTTCCCACTTGCCTCCTCACGTGATCCCGTCCCCCCTCACCAGCTACCACTCGGCACCAATTCTCTCCCTCGGCAAGTGAATCGGCTGCAGAGTGCGGGGGACTCGTTGGTTAATCGGTTCTACTAGTTGCTACTGATCCTGCAGGTTACTGGTGGGAACTAGGCCCATGTTGAGCGGCCGCGCCGTGACGCTGAGCGAGAGGGGCGACTCCGGCACGCGCTTGGACGAGGATGTCGCGCCCGAGGCCGGCGACGAGGAGGCCGAGTCCACCGCAAGGGTGCTGTACCGGGCCTCGTTCCAGGAGCTGATGCCCGGCTACCTACAGTACGACACCATCATCTGGGCGGCGATATCCCTGCTGCTCGTCCTGGCGTGGGGGATCGGTCTGCTCCTGCTTCTCTACCTGCCGTACAAGAGATACGTGCTCAAGAGGGACATCATGTCCCGCCAACTCTATGTCACGGAAAACAACATAGTGTACAAGGTAACCGTAAGCGGTAGTCCTGCTGTGTTGATTCGTTGGTTGTGCTGGAGATGTGAAATATTGGTGCTCAATGGGTGTGAAATTTTCGCAGGCGACTAGACCTTCCTACTTGCCGTTCATGGGGATAGTCAAGAAAGAGATTAAAGTGCCTCTCCATTTGATCGTTGATATTGTAGTTGAGCAAGGTAGATGAGAGCATAGGAACCTATTCTGATTTCGACTATTGACATAGTGACATGTTACTTCTTGTTTAGGCAAACCAGTAGTAGCAATACACCTTCTTGGTATCCTGAAATTACTGCACGGTGCCTTTCCATATTCATATAGTGCAAATCTGCTTTATGATGGATATGAAGCTTTGGAAACATCTATTTTTTTAAAAAAAAAATCACCTCTACACTGGCTTGGTGGATTCATTTGCGTAAACCTATCATTTCTGTTACCTACTTTGGTCATGTGCTGATTTTTTGTTTGTTAAACTTCACTGAAGAAACACATGTTAGTGAATTTATTTATCTAATGTTTAAGAAAATATCTGCTTTTCTTACAGTTCATATCTCATTGATGAACATGAAACAGAAAGTTGTGAAATGACCTTGTTTGTATGTTTCTGAAAAAAAAATTCAATTATGCAGGCTGTCTACAATCTGCTTATAGCTTATACACGTTTAGAATAGAAAGCATAGCCCATGGGAAACCTGCTCCCGTTGATGAACTGCAATTTCATGGTGTCCATGATCCAGATCTTCTGAGAAAGGTATTTGCTGTGCGCCATTGCTAATAACGGACCTTATAAGATGTGTGTTACCTTACACCTGTTAATCTGCTATACAATATCTTTAGTACTATTTTTATGATTGAAAATAATGATCCAGTCTGGGATTTTCTGCAGTCACAAAATTAGCACATGTATACATGTTCTTAGCTGATTGTTTGGTGCTGTCTGTTTCA
This sequence comes from Setaria italica, assembly GCF_000263155.2. Lineage (NCBI taxonomy): Eukaryota > Viridiplantae > Streptophyta > Magnoliopsida > Poales > Poaceae > Setaria > Setaria italica. Next base: position 32,532,823 of record NC_028450.1, read on the forward strand.
TTATTTCGTGAAGGTTATTATCAGAGAAGCTTCCAGGAGAACACAAGAAGTCCAAAGTTGGAGAACTAGATTGTACTCTGGGGAAGGCCCTTCCTATGTTCCACCAACTAGTGGATTACACTCTCCTAGTGCAAAGGTAGTCCTGTGGCCCTGGTCATATGCTCATTGCTCCTGTTGGATGTCCTTGATTCTAAGGGTGGAATTAGTGTGTGCAGGTCAAAGCTTCCTCAATCCGTGCTTTCCTCGATCCTAAGGGCAAAATTCCTGACAGTATATTGCTCCACAAGCTTGAAGAAGTTAGTCGATCGGTGAAGGTACAGGGCTTTAATCTGTGTCATGTAATTCTGGAGATAGCTCAAGTGCTCAGCATCCTTTGTTGTCCTGTTGTTTATGCAGAATCTTGAGTCTCTCCTCATAGGATCACATACAAGAGAATGATGCGATATGTGATCAGCACATATTCTGTATCAACTTCTACGATTTACTCTCAAACATGGAAAGAACAGGAAGCACAAGCAGAGTGTATGAAGTCTGCGTTCTATTTAGCCCTGCAAACACCATGGCAGATTATGAAGCAACTGTGGTGCTGAGAATGAGCCTTTTGTTTTATTTGCTGGTAGTCATGTGTTGTACATAGGTGATAGGTCATGCTGATTCTTTCAAGTTTCACAATTCCATGTACATAATCAATGGCATTGGATTGCAAAGTAGATCAACACACATGTAAGATCTGTATACTGTCCAAACTGGTATTTGGTGTGTTCATTCAAAATGAAAATGATATTTGGTGTTATTATATCTTGCCTGACCTGAATATGCTCTGTCAGGCTTTAATTCAGTTGCTGATGTAGAAGCAGAAGATTTTTAATCGCAAATTATTGCAGAGTTGTGCAGAGGTGCAACTATTATGACTATTGAACTCAGTGCTGAAGCTAGTGGTGATGATTAAATTGCCATTGTGTACAACGTTGTCCAATAAGAGCTAACATTGTGTTTCTTTAGATTTTAAATCATTTGAAGGTGCAGAACTGCATGCTTGGTCCCGCTGCTTGTTCTAACCTGATTATACAGCTCGTTACCCGTCAAGTATATACCAAAATCTTGCTTCGAGTACCATGCTGGCTAAATACAAATAATTTGATCGTTTTCCAACAGCTTCAAACCCTTCCCTATAGTAACCAATGGACGAAATCAGTAAGCAAATGCTGATTACAACTTCCACAGCTGATACTATATAAAATACTATACAAGATTGCAAATGTTCACATGTACAGTACTAAATTGATGGTATGCAGAATTGCACCCATGATGCAAAGGTGAAGGACGGTTCACCTTGATCCATATGTTTTTATTAGTTTAGTTTTGGTTTAGTGTAATTATACTCTATACAAGGATTCATAAATGAATCCAGAACACAATGTGCATTACACTTTATTATGCCAACTAGCTGCAGACAGCCAGAGCCAGAAAGCTTCATAGCAGCAGCCAAATCTCTATGCATTCCTGGCTTCCGCATCTGAAGTTTCCTTCGGCTTCTCACCATCTTGACGATTGCTTAGATCCTTTTCATCTATATGTTCCCTGTTTCCTTTGGTTGCCCAGCATCTTCATGGCTGGTTGCTGTGTTCTTCAAATCTACAGCATCTGCTGCTTTATTTTTCTTCTCCGTTGCATCTTCAGGTTTACATCTATTCTTGTCATCTACTATCTGAGGTGTTTGCTTTGGTTCAACTGCTTCTTCAGTGCTACTGTTGTTCTTTACATCCGCATCTGGTGTTTCTTTTGGCTCAATTGCTTCTTCAGTACTACTGTTCTTTACAGCCACATTTGGTGTTTCATCAGGCTTCTCTACCGCATCTACTTGGCTGCTTGTTTTCATTGCATCTGAATCCAGCAATTCTTTTCCCTCTCTATATCTTGATGGCTGCTTGTGTTCACATCGACATCTGGCGTTTCTGTTGTCTCCTCAACTACGCTCCCTTGATTTGATGCTCCAGTTTCCTTTGGTTCTGGCACATGGTCACTTTCAAGAGTGCTTGCATCGATGTCTCTTTCAGTTGTCACAGTACTCGTACAATCTTCCTCTGCAACCAGAACGGTCTTCTTGATTGTTCCAACTGTAACATACTTGCTCTTGAATTTGTACTCCCATTCTTGCAAGGCCTCGGCCTCAAAAGGGCCTAACCCTGAAATGTCACTGGTTAAATCACTTGGTTCAAATGACATCTGTGCCAAAGCCCTACTTGCATCTCTGCCAGCGAACAAGATGTATGGGCCATCAGGTCCGTAAAACATCCTGCAAAAGGAGATGAAAGTGGAAATGAAGGAACATATTGCATTTGCAACCATGGATATGTTACACTAAGGTCACTATCAGTTCCTGTAAGATCAGTTGTGGAAAAGGTGCTCAATGATGTCAATAATGCCAAAACTGAGTAATTTGATGCTATTTGGTTGGCCATCCAACCATTCTCATGCTATCAGATAAGCTGTTCCTTTCTGATGAATCTTCTAAGGGAGAAAATAATTCCTGATTCTTCTCTGAAAGGTCAGATCATTTTGATTAGACCAGGAATGACAGGAAATTTTTAAGCTCAGATAGCTACAGTGCCATCCATAGTGGTGAGCTCATAAAAGCTGGAAACGCCTTGTTGAATTTAGGTGACCTCTCAAACACTCCGTTCACATGAGATGTGAATTGATTTGGGACTGATCAGCATCTAGAAAGCATCTTCCTAACTGAAATAGTTTACTAGTTTGGTATTTGTATATCGTCAAACTAAGCCAACTGCTACAAAGCAATTCCCTTCACAATAGCCTGGCTAAAATTCTAAGAAAATAGATACTCATTTTAAGAAGAGGGAAATAAAAGTGAATAAAATGGCGCTTAAGCATCCTTATAAAAATTAATTTCTCAAGACAATTACTTTGATTTCACATGGAAAGGTCAGTAAACTCTGGTATTACAGGAAATCGACAAGAGACGTCGGGGCTTCCTCTGGGCCGGCAAGCCTGCAGCCAGCCTGCAGCGTATGGTGGCCATTGCCTGGTGGCTGTCTGCAGACCGCTCGCTTATGGAGGGTTGGGCATCCCCGACTTGCGCATCGCATCGCTAGCCTTGAGAATGAGGTGGCTATGGCTGAAGAAAACGTATCCCGGTCGTCCATGGAAACATATGCAGCTCGACTTCGAACAGGATAATGATCTGAAAAAACTGTTCCAAGCTTCGATTCAGGTACAAGTAAGAGATGGCAACTTAGCATTGTTTTGGGTCGATAACTGGATGGGTCAGGCCTCGCCGTGTACCTTGGCTCCGGAATTGTGCAACTTGATCAGGCCACGAATCAAGAATCGATGGACAGTAGCGCAGGGGATGCACCAAAAGCAATGGATTCATGATATTGTCGGACACCTAACAGTAACTGCGTTAACTGAATACGTCACCTTATGGCATCACTTACAGCAGGTTCAGTTAACGCCCGGGGTTGAAGATTCGGTGACTTGGAAATGGGATATCTCTGGTTCTTACTCCTCTAAATCGGTATGCAAGTTCTTCTACATCACCTCCGTCAAGTTTGCCGCAGCGGAACTGATTTGGAAGGCTTGGGTACCATTGAAAGTGAAGGTATTCATGTGGTTAGCTATCAAGAATCTGCTCTGGACAGCTGCTAGGAGGCAGAGGCGAGGATTGCAAGATCATGCGTGTTGTGGCCTGTGTGACAAGGAATCAGAGACTGCAGATCACCTCTTCTCCAGGTGCCCATTCTCTATGCAAGTGTGGCATCGAGTCAGCGCAGTACTGAACCTGCACAACGCCATCCCGGCAAATGAAGTCGGACTGCTAGACTGGTGGCTCAGCAAGAGAAGCGGTGTCCATTCCGGGCAAATGAAAGGCTTCGATTTAGCGTTTATGCTTGTTTCATGGAAAATATGGAAGGAACGCAATGAAAGGGTGTTTGCAAGATCACCACCAAAGGATGCATCACAACTGCTGCAGGAGATCATTCAGGAAGGGCAACTTTGGTGTGCCTCTGGTGCAAAACACCTAGCTGCCATAGGCTGGCCGATACCATCAGGTGTTTTAGATCAACATTTCTGATTTCGGCATTTCTGTGCCATTTGTGTTGTCATTGCGGTGGTGTAATGTAAGCTAAAACATGCCTAAACCCAGATAGGCCCGCGATGTAAAAAACTTTTTTCTTCTTAATACAAAGATACGCAGCTCTCCTGCGTATTCACGAAAACTCTGATTTTGTATGGCGAAAAAAAAAATGAAATGGTTCGCCGTTCCGTTGCTTCTGCGGACATGAAGATTACTAACTGAAAAGACTTGATGTTCTGCACCAATCGTCACCCTTTTGCTAATTTGCTTTTTCAGACATGAATGAAGATTATAAACTGAAGATTCATATAATAGGTTACTGAAGCTACATCTTACAACTAATATTATTCTAAAAAACAAGTACTAAAGATTTTTTTTTTCTTCTTCCATGAGAATTTTGTGAAAGTTCTCCATCAGAAACAGAACTGAAACCTCGCAACGTGGGCAACAGCGAAGAAAGCTCATGTTGCGGGGTGAGCCCAATAGCCAATGCCAATTGATCGGAGAAAACTGGACTGTTTGGGCCGTTCTTTCTTTCTTGAGAATCCTCACTTGAGTCAGCTCACTGTAGATACGGTCCATGCAAGGACTTGCTGCATTCTGAATGAATGACTCTTCTTCGGCTTCTCACTTTCAATGGCCAGTTTCTGACTAGGTCTACGCGAATAGAAGTATACGGTATACACCCGTTTAGACTACGGTGATCGAACAAGCCCGTATCTAGATGACTAGATGTTCCGAATTGCATCCAACGAATCTGTTTAGTATCTCGTTGTGAAAGGATCCTTTTTTTAATGTTATATGATGTAAGTAGAGTCAGGATGTAGTGTAAGTAGGCACGGGTGGACACATCTAGATCCTTCCCTTAGTAATAAAAAAAAGATGTACCCAGTGCGAAAGCTCCCACACAAGGTGGAGTCCGGGGAAGGAAATTTCTAGATAGCTTTACCCTTGCCAAATTCTTTTAAAATTCTGCAAAGAGGCTGGTTCAAACTTAGGACCTCCATGTCACAAGTGTTGAATTCCCTTAGTAATGTTATGATTTTTTATTTTTCAGTTCCAGATTAGTTCATAAAAAATTGAATGAGTTTTGAGTCGGTCCACATAGGCTAGAGAAAAGAAAACTTGCAGCCTTGCTCAATCAAGAGGTATCATAGATTATAATATGCTGAGAGGTATAAAGTGGATATATGAGGTATCACTATTTAGTTCTTGAATATTAAAGCCTATGTTAAAGCATCTCCAGCAGTCCCCCAATAAATATTTTCCAATAATTAGTTAATAGGATATTACAATATCACTTTCACCGTTATGCGGATAGTTGCTTTTGCAGTCTCCCAATAATCTCATTCCAATCCAACTACCATGTTATAGTTAAAGGTACTTTTAGTAGCATTTAAAAAATACGGACTCTTTAAATTTTACTCTAAATATAACATAATCTTCATTCCTAAAATATTCAAAACCTATTTTACAAACCAAAACATGCATTGAACTTACATATGTGATGCATTTTATTGCCCTCAAAAATCCATCCTAAATCTAACCCTCAATCCTCGGGATAAGGGTTCTTTTTCTAAAATTAATATTCAAATCAAATTTGAATATTAATTTCCAACTCAAATCTCTATACGGTTCCTATTCAATTTCAATCACACTCAAACCCCATTAAAATCCAAAACCATCCAAAAAATCCCAACTCTGCCATTTCAACCCTATGCCTCAAACTCACTTCAAATTTTAAAACTGTTTCAAATTTGAATTCAAAACCACACTTAAACAAATGAAAAACCTATTTTAAACTAACATGGGCCGGCAACTTCCCATTAGGCATGCTCACCCTTTCGGCCCAACCCGCCTCCCTGCCCACGCCCGTGCTCGCGCGTCAGCCCACTCCACCGCGCGGCCTAGCCTGCCTTCCCGGCCCACCACACGCACTCGCCAGCCCAACTTGCCTACGGCCCGCGCTGCCGGTATCCGGTGTCAGTCAGTGGCCCGCGCTGCATATCGGACCTAATTTATGGAGATTCCAAAATAGTGGTTGCCGGTAGCCACTGTCAGTGTGTCACTTTGTCCCCATCAAACAAGCCTCAAATTTCAAAGGTTTTTAAGACCTAGCAAAGGGCCTTCAATTTCGTTACACGATCAGAGTTTGCACGTCTTGCCGTCGCTACTCGCTAGCCGTTGCACATTATTTCCGTGTTTGCAGTCAATTTTCAAGCCTCCTTGCGTGTTTCCAGAGACGTCAAGTTATTAGATCTCCCGGAACAGGAAGATTCGCAAGATCAACACCGCAGTTGACTACCTGGAAATAGGAGACTTAAAAGTTTTGAACAACAGACATAGATAGCTCTTTCCCTAGCGGGGAAAAAACAAAGAATTACAGAGGTCATGGTCATTACCAAAAGTTTCAACTTCACCTTGTGAAATGAAGATTCATTAGCACTTTGCATTGCTCATCTTGCTGCAGGTATGTCAGAGATGTTACCAGCTACGGTCGATGACGAAGAGAGGGAGTTCAGCACCTGGTTTCGCATCAGTGTCTGCAAGTTGAATCCTAGGTGAGCTTCCGACAGCTCCGGGAGCGCCGCGCTGCCATCCAGGAACTGCACGATCTGCTGGACGCCGGGGCGCGCACCGGGCAACGGATGCGAGCACAGCAGGCTTAGCTTCATCACCAGGCTCGCTTCCTCCACGACGAAGTCGCCCCGGAGGCGCGGGTCGACGGCGTCGGTGACCGTCCCCCCGCGCCACCGCTCGGCCACCCAGTCCACCAGCAGGTGGTGGTCGCCGTGCTCGTCCTGCACGACCGGCCGCCGGCCGCAGGCGACCTCCAGCATGAACACGCCGAAGGCGAACACGTCGGAGGCCTTGGACGCCCTGCCGGTGTGCCCGAGCTCCGGGGCAAGGTACCCCATCGTCCCAACCACGTGCGTGGTATGTGGGTCCGTGCCGTGGTCGTACAGCCTCGCCAGGCCGAAGTCGCCTAGCCTCCCGTTCATCTCGGCGTCGAGGAGCACGTTGCTCGCCTTGATGTCCCGGTGCAAGACCACTTGCTCCCAGTCTTCGTGGAGGTACAGTACGCCGCACGCGACGCCTTTGATGATCCTGAACCTTTGACCCCAGTTCAGAACGGGACCGTCTTGATGGTGCAATAGCTTGTCGAGACTGCCATTCGGCATGTAATCGTAGACCAGCAAGAGCTCGCCGTGTCGCCGGCAGTAGCCAAGAAGCTGGACGAGGTTCCGGTGCCGGAGCTGGCCGATAGTGACCACCTCGGCGACGAACTCCTTCATCCCTTGCCTCGACTCATGGGACACCTTCTTCACCGCGACCTCCACCCCGGACACGGGGAGCACTCCCCTGTACACCCTCCCGAACCCGCCGATGCCGAGCAGGCGCTCGTCGCGGAAACCTTTGGTGGCGTGGTGCAAATCCTTGTACGAGAATCGGTGCGGGCCGAACGTGACCTCCCAGTCCTCTTTGAGCTCTGCGTACTTGTGCCACCGCCAGCGGATCAGAAGGGCGATGATGGCCAATGCGAACACGAATGCCGCTGACGCTATCGGCAGCACGATCTTGAGTGTCTTCGAAGGATCAGGCTTGGGGACTGTCGTCTCCGGCAAGGCTGGCAGCTTGGAGATGTTCAGCGACGGGGCTGGGCCACCGTCCATCTTGAAGCTCCAGGCGAGCACGTAGTGGCGGCTGGCGACGACGCCGGTGGACGACGAGAAGCCGACGAAGGCTTCGCCGCCGTCGATGATCGCTGAGAGGTTAACCGTGGTGGAGAGCAGCGGCTTCTTCGGCTTGGGCAGCTCGAGGGGAGCCATGGTGACGTTGACCAGCGAGGCGCGCGCGTCGAAGTCCACCCACACCTGCGCCGCCGTGCGGTTCAGCAGGCTCATGTTCCGGAACGCGCTGGTGGCGTCGTCGTAGTAGCCCGCGTCGCTGGCGACCTGGGACACGAGGCCGTTCACGTTGACCCCGACGTGGTTGTCGCTCATGTCCCCGAACTCGGCGTTGACGATGGTATCGAGCTCGACGGCCAGGAAGTGGTTGGTGGCGTTGCCGTTGTTGGCCGCGTTGGCCAGGCCCATGTACTGGCTCTGCAGCGCCGTCGAGAAGTCCGTGCTCCTGGCCACGACGAAGGCCAGGCCGGGGCTGCTCAGGTCGGCGTACTCGCTGGCGATGCCGAACACGTAGGCGGCCGAGAAGGACCGCATCACGGCGCCGCCGCCGCCCGCCGCGCCGCGGTGGAACCGCAGAGGGGAAGGGTAGAAGGCGTGGCCCTTGAGCAGGGTCGTGCCGTTCGTCAGCATGAGGAGGCCGTCCGCGGTGACCGCGGCCGTGCCGTTGAGCGTGAGGTTCGCGCCGGCGAAGCCGTCGAAGGTGAACTGGTCGGCCGCCGGCGCCAGGCGAAGGCGATGGAGAGTCAGGAAGAGAAGAAGCAATGGAACGCGGCGCATGATTGGCGTGCGGTAGCACTGTTGACCCCAATTGTTCACTGAGCTTACTTAACATACTAATAGCTAGGAATAATGGAACGATCAGTGTGATTTGACCATGGTTTATCTAAGCCCTTCTGATAGACAATTGATGATCATGGAAGACGATTGGTCTGCTGTCAGCTGTGCTATTTGGACTTTGGACGCGTTGAGATGCCAGGACTGGCCGGGATCAGCGACGAAGTCTACACAATTCACTTCCGGTTGACCTACAGAATTGCAATAACACTGTTGATACCGGAGGATAATGCTAGGCCAAAACTGATGTAGCCATCGTTGATCGTTGCACGTCACCGATGAAAGATACGGTTCTGCTAACGAAATCATCTAGAACCCCACATCGACCTAAGCGACTTTTATTCTGTGCTAACCCGCGTCCCCCTTTTCTCTCACACTTTTTATTTTTCTTGAGGGAGAGACCCTTCAACTTGTGAAACTTGCGTGTCTTTGCAAATTATGCCAAAAATGCCGAAATGTTTCCTCGAAATTGACTTGTGGATCAACGTTGACTTGTCAATCTTTCTTACACTACAGTATGATGAAATGCCTCTAAAAGTAAGTATAACTTCCCACTATGAGCGTATGGTCATTAAATACAAACATGTAACTCGCAAAAAAAATACAAACATGTAAATATGCGAACTCTAGGATTCAAAAATTGGCGGATATAGTCATGCACATGCACCCACAACTCCACCAACAACTCCTGAGTACCTCCCTACCCGATTATTATCAACCGTTGATTAAAAAAGAGTTGAATTACTGTAAGGAGGGGTAGTTTAGTAATAGTCAGCGCTAATCTTCGCAGCGCAAACAAATCGAGTCGCCTACCCCTCTCATCGTCTCACCCCGCTCGTCCTTCGGACGGCTCTCTCCTCCGCCTCTCTAATCCAGCGTCTTCTAGGCGTGGGGCTCGGCCTCGGCCGAGGCTGCGGCGTCCACTGTTGCAAGGTTTAGGTACGAGGACACGGGGTGATTAGGTGCGGTGTTGGCCGTGGGGTTCAACACGTTGGGCTAACACTGGCAGCCGGCTCCACTAAAAGTTGATTTATATATGTAGGAAATGCTGTGCTTGAGAGTAGACGAGAATTAGCTAGTTAGTATTTTTTGAGATCAGGGTCATCTGCACCTCCCTATTCCTTTGGCATACAGTCAAGATTTCCCTATCTTACAGTATGCAGATGACACCCTACTAATTATGGAACCCCAACCAACTTCTGCACTTGAAACAGCTTCTCCAGAATTTTGCAGTATCCACTGGTCTCAAAGTTAACTTCTCTAAATCAATGATGGTGCCTATTAATATCACAGAAGATAGATTGCAGTTCTTATCACAAACCTTTGGATGTGCTATAGGTGGTTTCCCTTTTACTTACCTAGGGCTACCCCTGGGTCTCACTAAATCCAGGATTGAAGAATTTTTACCAATGGTATCCAGGTGTGAAAGAAGATTGGTAACCACATCAAATTTTTTATCAGATGCAGGAAGGCTTCAGTTAACAAATTCAATCTTCACAGCTATGCCAATGTTTCATATGTGCACTTTCTTATTACATAAGACAGTGTACAAACAAGTGGATAAGTATAGAAAATGTTGTCTCTGGAGAAAATCTGATATAAATAATAGACAGTCACCCAAAGCTGCCTGGGAGCTTGTATGCCTGCCAAAGAAAGAGGGTGGCCTTGGTGTTTTAAATCTGAGGACCCAAAATGAAGCTCTTTTACTCAAATACCTACACAAATTCTTTAACCGAGCAGATATCCTATGGGTTCATCTGATTTGGGAGAAACATTATACTACTGGTAGACTGCCAGGACGAGTAAGAAAATGATCTTTTTGGTGGAGAGACATTGTCAAGCTTATGGACAAATTTAAGGGCTTAGCGTCAGTAACAGTTGGAAATGGACGAACATGTTTACTTTGGCATGATCTGTGGAACAATAAGGTTCCTGCCCAAGCGTATCCACAACTTTATTCACTCACTAAAAAGGAAGACATATCTATCAGGCAGGCCTATGTGCTAACAGATTTACAATAGCTCTTCAATTTACCTCTAACAGCCCTAGCCATGGATCAATTGCTACAATTAGCTGCTGATTTGGATTTCATCTCAATAAATGATGAGGAAGACTGCTGGACATATATTTGGGGCAATCAACATTTCTCCTCATCAAAAGCATATAGAGCACTAACAGGTCATCATCATGTTCATCCAGTTTTCAGGTAGCTTTGGAGATCTAAATGCCAAAGCAAACATAAATTCTTTTTCTGATTGCTTCTCAAAGACAGATTGAGTACAAGAAATGTTCTTCGAAGAAAACATATGGAATTGCCCTCTTACTCCTGTGTCCTATGCACACATAATAAAGAAGAAACCTTGTTCCATCTTATCCTCGAGTGTCCTTTTGCTCAGGAATGTTGGATTAATATAGGCCTGTTTGCAAACCTGACAGAAGAGCCCTATAATATCCTCAATAGCCTCAGAATTCAACTTCAAGTTTAATTCTTCATGGAAGTCATTATTCTCATGAGTTGGTGTATTTGGATGGAAAGGAATAACTGGATATTCAAAGGAATCAATCCATCAGTCCATAGTGCCATGTTGCGGTTCAAGACTGTCTTTACGCAGGTTGTCCTTCGCGTAAAAGAGGAATGGAAGCAATCAATGTTAGAATGGTTAGAGCATATATTGTAATCTTTATGATTTTTCCTCTCTTTCTTTGTTTCTTGAGATGTACTGGACAATTTGTTTGCTCTTCTTTTCTTATATATAATATATAACCAGCAGGGGACCTTCCCCTCCTGTTTCATCAAAAAAAAGTATTTTTTTGAGATTGTTTCTTGAAACTAAGCTAGAGAATTACCCTATCCATTTCAAATTGTTGGTCATTTTGGTTTTTTAGATTCATACTAGACATACACTATATTTAGGTTCATACAACTATCTATGCACCTAGAAAAGATAAAATGACGTACAATTTGGGACTAATGGAGTAGTTCTTTCAACCACATTTTGAGAGCTCACAAATTCCAATACTGAAGAAAGTTACTGTTTCGAGAGCTTGTGAACTGAATGATCATTTCCTACGTGAAATATAACAGCCTATAATGTATTTTTGCCTTTTTTTTTAATCTAGGCTTGTGAGTTATAATAGTAGCTTACACTTTGTGAGTTATAACAGTAGTTACTAGCAGTATATTATTTCTATATGCACTTTTAAAAACGGTACATTTAACTTTGTATTCAAAAGGAGTTTCGAAATATTATTATAGCTTTGCTATACTCGTCATATGTTCTATGCTAGTAGTTGTAATTAGTGGTCCCAGCGGTGTTTTTTTTTTACCATGTCGCAAACAACACCTTTTGTGACCGGTATAACAGCAGTACAGCACTGATCCTGCCGCATCCACGGCTAGGCAACCTTTCGAAATGGCAGGATGCGTCATGCGTATCCGGGACCTCTCGATCGCCTTCACGATGTGCAGTTGTCTACACAGCTGAGCTGGGCTGAGGCCTGAGGAAATCTCAATTGTCTGGAGATGGCCCACCATTGTGAAATAAGAGCCCAGCCCACTGGTCACCCGTCAGTGACCAGACGACGACCTCCCCTTTTCCGTTTGAACTTTGGGAAGGGGGGCGGGCGCCTATATAACGTGGGGGAGGGGATGGAGGAAATGAAATTCACATTGCAAAGCCAAATCGCTCGCCTACCTCTCGTCCCAATCCAAAGGAAGAGAGGCGGTGAGGCATCCTAGAAGTTTCCAGAGAGGCGGTGAGCAGGCGGGCAGCGGAGAAGCAGTCGGCGAGGCGAGGCGAGCAGCATGGCGGAGCAGGAGCACGTGGTGCAGGGCCTCGCCGACATGGAGCTGCTCGCGGCCGCCTACGGCCACTTCCCGGAGCCCTTCCTCCACCGCCACCCCGTCACCGTTCGCGTTCGGGGCATCGACAAGGTCGCCAGCGCGAGGCCGATGCACAACTACCTCAAACCTATGGTCGACCACTACGGGTGGACCTGCGACATCCTCGCCCGCCTCGCCGACCTCGCCTCGGTCGCCGATGCCCTGCAGTTCGTGCGCGAAGAGATTCTACCATTCCTGTACGCCTACCCCTCCGACCCGGAGCTGCTTCGGTTTCTGAGAGACGCGGGGTTCCTGACTCGAGCGCTCGGGGAGGCGGTCGAGGACCCGTTCGTTCAGAGGAAGACGAACACCCTGCAGCATCGCATGGTGTTCACAGCGCAGAGGGCCAGGGAGTGGGACGAGGAGAGGATCCGCCGCAGGATCGTCGCTCCCTACGGAGAGATCTCCGACCTTCTGGATCGACAGGTTCTGCTCCCTTAATCGCCCCGCCTGTCATACATTCCCGTGTGCGAGTCCCCCTGCAGTACAGAACCGTTTGATTTTACATGCCAAGCTGTGATCAGATAGGAGAATCATGTGAGTAAGGAATTAGTTCCTCAGCATTAGATGTGAAATAGCTGTAGTTTTTTGCGCGCGCTGAACTCGGTGTGCCCCCTGGTGAGGAACCCAATCGGGTTCGATGCAGTTCGCAGTATATCGCTTTAATGTTCAGATGAATAAAAGTTGTCGGAAACTGCTGAGAATTTCCTAGATACCAAGTTGTTCGTGAATGCATCCGTATTGCTCTAATTTCTGTGATGCGTGTTCTCTGAGTGCTAAGTATTTGGTTATGATCGGGGCACCAGTTCATCTATAAGTTGCAGTTGTTAGGAATAGCACTTGTATTCATAACAGGGGCTCTAGGCCCATATATATACAGGTACAAGAAGGGAAAAATATACAGAAAACCCCCTAATACAATATACATCTAACACCCCCCCTCAAACTCATGGTGGGTCAAGAACACTGAGTTTGGAGAGGAAAAATCTATGCTGAATACGAGTCTGGGCCTTGGTAAAGAAATCAGCCAGCTGCAATTCGGAAGGCACATACTGAAGAGCAATAACCCCATCCTGAACCTGTGAACGTGTATAAGAAACATCCACACCAATATGCTTAGTAAGCTCATGCTTCACTGGATCGCGAGCAATACTGATAGCTCCGGTACTGTCAGACAAAAGAGGAGTCGGCACAGAAACAGAAACACCAAAATCCTCAAGCAACCACCGTAACCAAGTCACCTCTGCCGTCACAAATGCCATAGCACGCAACTCAGCCTCAGCACTCGAACGAGAAACTGCTACCTGCTTCTTAGTCTTCCAAGCAATAAGGGAACCACCAAGAAAAACACAATAGGCAGAAAGAGACCGACGATCAGAAGGATCACTAGCCCATGTAGCATCACAATAAGCCGTGAGACGTAAGGAACTAGAGCGTGGAAAGAATAGACGGCGTGAAATGGTCCCACGAAGATAACGTAAGACACGAAGAAGATGGCTATAATGAAGATGAGAAGGAGCTGAAACAAACTGACTCAGAATATGCACAGCATGAGAGATATCAGGACGAGTAACACCAAGATAAACGAGACTCCCAACAATGTGACGATAACGAGTGGGATCCTCAAGGGGCTCACCATCAGTGGCGCGAAGATGAACATTAAGTTCCATGGGAGTCTCAACGGTCCGATGATCAGTAAGAGAAGCCCGATCAAGAAGGTCCTGAAGATACTTTTCTTGAGACAGATAGAAGCCTTCGGGCATAGAAGAAACCTCAATCCCAAGAAAGAAACTAAGAGGACCAAGATCAGACATAAGAAACGTCTCACTGAGACGGGCCTTGACAAAGGCAATATACTGAGAATCATCTCCAGTAATGATCATATCATCAACATAAAGAAGGAGAAGAGTCCGACCTCGAGGTGAAGTATGTACAAACAAGGCAGGATCATGCGCACTGGCAGAAAACCCAGCAGCAGTGACCACGGAGGCAAAGCGCTGAAACCAAGCACGAGGAGCTTGTTTTAGCCCATAAAGTGAGCGACGAAGACGACAAACCATACCCTCAGGAACAGAATACCCAGGCGGCGGCTGCATATAGACCTCCTCACGCAGCTCACCATTAAGAAAGGCATTCTTGACATCAAGCTGAGAGACGGACCACCCACGAACAGAGGCCACAGCAAGAAGGGTGCGAACTGTGGTCATGTGAGCAACAGGAGCAAAAGTCTCATCATAGTCACGACCATGCTCCTGCTGAAAACCACGAGCAACAAGACGAGCTTTATAGCGCTCAAGAGAGCCATCAGAGCGAGTCTTGACCTTATACACCCACTTGCATGTAATAGGGCGCACATTGGCAGGACGAGAAACAAGGTCCCACGTGTGAGTGCGCTCAAGAGCGGCAATCTCCTCAGCCATAGCGTGTTGCCATTCCGGATGAGGAAGAGCATCACGATAAGAGGACGGCTCCGAAAGAATAGTGGCAGCATAAGCAGAGGGAGAATAACAATCAGGACGCCTACGAAGACGATGACTACGACGCAGAAGTGGCTCAGGAGATGAATCCTCTGAAAAAGAAGCCTCAGTAGGAGAAGAAGGCATATCAGACGAAGAGGGCACAATAGAAGATGGCACATCAGAAGAAGATGGCACATCAGAAGGCCGAACTCTACGAGTATAGACATGTGTCACCGGGGGCTTCACAGAAAAATCAGTAGGACATTCCAGAGAAGTAGACTCCGGGGGAAGTACATCAGCACGATGAGTAGGCGAGGAGACTACAGGGGGGACCACCGGAGGACGTGATAAAGGGGTGATAGCAATAGAAGTATCAGGTAATATTAAGAAGGAAAGGGGATCGACCAAAGACGCCGGGGAAACATCAGAAGAAGGACGAGGATAGAAAGAACGAGATTCATCAAAAATAACATCCCGAGAAATCCGCATCCTACGCCCAACTGGGTCCCAACAACGATATCCCTTATGCTCAGAACTATAGCCGAGAAAAACACACTCGACAGATTGAGCAGTCAGCTTCGTGCGCTCACGAGGTGCAAGAAGCACATAGCACACACAACCAAAAAGACGAAGACTAGAGTAGTCAGGCACCTTATTTAGAAGACGCTCAAAAGGAATCTCACCATGAAGCGCAGAAGAAGGTTGAATGTTAGTCAAGTAAGTGGCTGTAGACACAGCCTCAGCCCAAAAGTGAGGCGGAACAGAAGAAGCAAGCAGAAGAGCACGAGCAGTCTCAAGGAGATGACGATGCTTGCGTTCGGCCACACCATTCTGAGCATGGGCGCCAGGACAAGAAAACTGAGCAAGAGTGCCCTGCTCAGAGAGAACCTGACGAAGAGTTACGGAAAGGTACTCGCCAGCAGAGTCAGCACGAAAGACACGGATAGAAGTGTCAAAATGAGTGCGGATCATAGAAGTAAAAGACTTATAGATGGATAAGGCCTCGGTACGGTGTTTCATAAAATAAATCCATGTATGACGAGAAAAATCATCTATGAATATAATATAGTATCGATGGCCCCCTTTAGAAACAAAGGGAGCAGGACCCCAGACATCCGAATGAACAAGATCAAAAGGACGCTGTGACACAGACTCACTAGAATGATAGGGAAGCTGAATTTGCTTGCCCAACCGACAACCCTGACACTGAGCTAAGGACTCATGACCTGAAACAGAACCTAGAAGACCACGACGAATCAAACTAGATAGACGGGAGCCACATAGATGACCCAAGCGATGATGCCACTGATCAAAAGATGCGGTCGACGAAGCAGCCAAAGCGGAGCCAACTAGACTGACGGGCGCAGCGGAAGGAAGATGAAGCCAGTCAAGCTCCCAAAGACGCTGAGAATCACGACGACGAGGGCCAGTACCAACCAGCTGACCCGTGCGACGATCCTGAACATAACAAATATCAGGATCAAGAATGACACGACAGTTATGATCAGTAAGCTGGCCAGCGGACATGAGCTGCATGGTCAGATCGGGAACATAAGAAACATTAGGGACATGAAAGGAGTCAGATAGAAGAGTGCCATGTCCGACAACAGGAAGAGAAGAACCATCGGCTGTATGAACAGTAGGAGAACCAGGTGGAGACCGTATGGAAGAAAGACAGGTGCAATCAGGAGTCATATGAAACGAAGCACCAGAATCAAGAATCCATGGACAAATACCTGGAGTAGACGTGGAAGGTGATCCCAAAGCGGAAGACTGCGAAGCAGCAGCAGAACCTATAGGTGCAGAGGGCTGAGTCACAGAACCCGCAGCACCTGGTGACGTAGAGGTAACAAGGCGACTGAGCAACCTGATGATCTCCTGTGTCTCAGAACCAGCAGAACTCCTCTGAGGACTGCCAGAACCAGAACCACCAGTAGCACTAGCACCCAGCGAAGAACGAGCAGAACCAGCAGGAGCACTAGGACCCTGTGAAGAACGTCCACTGCGGCGAGACTGACCCTCACGAGACTGAGCCTTCTTCTTCCTGTAACAAAAGGCCTCCACATGATTATCCTTGCCACACCAATCACATTTAAGACCACCCCCTCGACTCTCGGAAGAAGGCACCGCAGGACGAGTAGAGGAGCTGACAGCCAAAACGGAAGAATATCGCATCAATCCAGCAGTAAGAAGGCGAGTCTCCTCATTACGAACAGCAGCAAGAGCCTCCATCAGGGAGACACAGGGATGTCGAGCAAGCAGCTGTGCACGAAGGGGCTCAAACTCATCCCGAAGGCGTGTCAAGAAGTCGTAGGTGCGACGAAGCTCAAGAGCCTGCTGCTGACCCAGGCAGGACTGGCAGGTGCTAGGAGACAACGGAGGACTAAGAGTGTCGAGCTGGCGCCAAATAGTAGAAATCTGACCATAGAAATCATCAACGGTACCATCACCCTGTCGAACGAGCTGCTCCTGACGAATGGCTGCAAGAAAAGTAGATTGACCAGTGGGCTCATAACGTGTGCGAAGAAAAGCCCACATCTGATGTGCAAAATCAAGCTCAATAATATCAGCCGAAACCCTGTCATCAATGCTAGCAACGAGAATAGAAGCAGCTCGAGCATCCTCATCAACCCATGTCCGGTATGCAGTAAACTGAGACTCATAGGATGCAAGGCCATCATCATAATCAGCAAGGAGCTTCGCCACATCTGTATCATGAGTAGCAAGCAACCGATCCATCTCGTCAGCCGTAGCCTTCTCTGGAATCACTGGCTTCGCAGGAAGCACCGGGTATGTAGGAGCAGTAGGACGAGGTGGACAAGGCAACTCGCCAGTAAGAAACTCCCAAAGACGAAGACCACGCATATGAATCCGTAGACGAGGAACCCAATCGCGATAGTTGTTGCCATTGAATAGGACCGGGCAACGTAACACTGGGACACCACCAGACGAAGGAGCCGAAGGAGCCATGGCGACGGCGAGAGCGCAAGTAAAACAGCGGCGGGCGACGGCGAGAGCGCAGAAGAAAAGCGGCGCAAGCTTTTTTTTTTTTTTTTCTTCTGAAACGCACGTGCACAGTACAAAGCAGCGGCGCACAGTTTTTTTTTTTTACTTTTTTTTTTACTCTTTTTTTTTTTTTACCAAACTCCTTCAGGAGTCCTTATCCGGGCACGCGCACCACACAGCACAGGCGGCGACGCAAGCAGCGGGACAGCGCGGGCGTCAAATCCGCCGGGCGGCGAGGCCGGTGGGGTGGCGCGGACGGCGAAAGGCGAGGCCGGCGGGGCGCCGGGGCTGCGCGGGCGGCGGAAACGGCGAATCCGCGGCGGCAGCACGGGCGGCGGGCGGCGAGGCCGGCGGGGCACCGGGGCGGCGGGCGGCGAGACCGCCGGGGCGGCGCGGGCGGCGGGCGGCGAGACCGCCGGGGCGGCGCGGGCGGCGGGCGGCGAGACCGCCGGGGCAGCGCGGGACGAGGACGAGTCCGGCGGGTGGAGAGCCAGACGGGCGGCGGCCGGAGCTGACGAAGAAGAAGAGCACGCAAGTGCAACGTGCGGGAAAAAAAAAAAGAACCCTAAGGCAGATTGGGAAGAAATCTAACCCTAGTTCGGCTCTAATACCATGTTAGGAATAGCACTTGTATTCATAACAGGGGCTCTAGGCCCATATATATACAGGTACAAGAAGGGAAAAATATACAGAAAACCCCCTAATACAATATACATCTAACAGCAGTATCCTGCACAGTCGACTGAAAAATGCCGTATGCCTCATTTCCTTGGTTTTGCTTCGTTCTATATGGGTGTGCCTGGTTTTTTGTGCTCAGTCCCATCTAGTTTTTTGTCTTCATCCGCAAGGAATTCTACTTTGGATTGTTTCTAGCTGAAACTTCGAAGTTGGTCCGTCGGGGAGAAGGGTGATGATGAATAAATTTCGGATCAGTGATTGTGGAAGGCTCTGGATTGTTTAGATCATGAGATGCATTGGCTCGTGATCATGAGTCGATTGAGAAATGGTGTGCATATTATTTCCTTCATTTTTCTTCGTTTAAGGTGGGAGTACCTGGTCCGTGGCGATCAGTCCCATCTAGTGTTAGTCTGCATCTATGTCTGATTGCACTCTGGATTAGTGCTGCTCAGCATGCATATTTGTGCATTCCTAGGTGAAACTTCAAAGTTTGTCAGTAGTGGTGGTTGATGATGAAACATAAATTGTTTCGGTGATCGTGGAACTGGAAGGATGCATTCCTATTAAGTTCAATGAATATTACATCAGACACTGCAGTTTTTGTCAAATGTTATGTTTCAAGCCGTGATCATACTTTCGGAGATTCAAGCCTGCATTTCGTGTCAGCAGCCGGTTATCCTTCTCACCTTCTGAATTCCCAGTCTGGAATTTGGCTTATCCAGGCCTGTTTGGATTGCCCAGTGCAGGAGGCAGTGGTACTACACAACTGTGGAGCTGAACAACATGGGGTTCAGGAAGTGCAGTTCCATGAACTAGTGGCTTGTCTAGCCGGATTGTTACTCCCCTCCAGCATCGAAGCTGTGACCAAGTCGCGGGTGATCCTAAAGCTGCTTGCATGCTTATCGGCATTCCGTAGAATCGGACGCATGTTTTCAAGCTTGTCCCCGGCGATGTGCTAGGAATCTGCAGCGTCTGAAGTTCTATTTAGGCTGTTAAGCATCTATTCTTCAGAAAGTTCAGTTTCGTTAGTAGCACGGACGCAAACCAGTGCAGTGCGCCATCGGGAGGTCAGGTCACCGCCGACTTAAGTTATGAAGCACGTCAGATCATACAACAGAGTCAGTACTGATAAAGTAAGAATAATTCCCAACTAATGAGACACCCCAAAACTTATCGGCAGTTCTACTAACTTAAGGAATTACAACATTGAATATTTATGATGATATCTAAACCTCAAGCAGGTGACACCGGCTGCAGGGCTCCAAAACATTTAACTCGACTGTGGAGGGAACTTTCGGCTTTATGTACGTTTGGATAGCCAAGAGTGCTCTATGGGCTTCCATAAGTGCATTCCTGCGCATTGGCAAGCATTTTCCAGATTTGTTGACAGAACATGAACATCTAGGCGCACCATGAGTGGTGTCCATTGTAAGGCACTCGAGTGACGTTGTAGAATCAAGAATATGACATGTCAACTCAACCAAGGTCTTTATAGAAGAGAAATTGATCATCCACACACGCTTGAGCTTGTTGTGGCGGTGCTCTGATATCTTCCTTAGATTTGAGGGATCTTCAAGAAGTGAGATACGCTCCATTGATTCCTCCGGGCGCACCTACAGATGAGAAATCAAAATTATTAAAATAATTGTACTGTGCTTACTTAATATCTTTGCAGGATGAACAATGACTTACATTCAAGATGAAAGTCTCCAGGGAAGGAGAAGCATAAAAGAAAGAAACCAGAGAAAAAACGTCATATGTCTGTCCACCAAGAGTAATAGTCAAAAACTTGAGGTGAAGGAACTTGCTAGGCACCATTGGCGTATTGACTGTCTGCAAAATAAAATGTGGATTTAATTATAACTATAGTGTGTTCCTTCTATAAAATAACTATATGCAGTTGCATTTGTTTATACCTCAACTTCAGAATATATGGAAAGAGTTTCGAGATTTGCCATGCTAGATGGAAGCTCAGTACGAGCATAAAAGACAGTACCAGAACAGAATCTTTCATATTTCTTAATTCGTGATGTTCCCAGAAGCGAGAGTTGTATATTGAGGTCACCAGCAAAGCGAAAACTCGATAGATTCGGAGCTTTGCTCTCTACCACATGCAACCTGGAGCAAGTTATCACCTCCAAGTGGCTAAGCTGCTGCAGGCAAGGTATTTTCAGGCAAATAATTCCACTGCAAAGCTTGAGTTCCAACCACTCCAAAGCAAAAGAACTGGACAGTAGACATTCTAACTCGTCCCCAGTGATACGCACTGAACACAGCGCGAGTCTTGTCAAGCTTCTCAAGCAACCAAGTCTGACCGTGGGATGAAAGTTACAGCTGGAAAGGTGAAGGTATCGAAGTGAGTCTCCAATTCCATCAGATAAAAGTGAGCATGGGAAGTTATACATTGCACTTCTTTCAGACAGAGAAAGGTCCAGTTCTTCAATCCCTGGTTTAATGGCAATCTGAAGCCAATTCTCGAGATCAACAAGACAAATCTCTTGCTTATTAGTTTTCAAAAAAACCTCGTGCTTATTGTAAACATTGAGTTTGAATGTCTTCACGCCAATGCCAGAGTGTTTTTTCAGAATGTGATGAACTGTACTGGCAAAATCTCTTGATTTTTTATCATTTCCGCATGCATTTTCATTTAAGCCCAAAGTCTCCACAGTAAAAGCGAGGTTGGGATAGCATCTCCAGGAACCTAAAAATGCTCGAGACACACAGGCAGCTTGGGCAGCATCTCGCATTGGCATTAGGGAATGTATATGACACCAGATGTCCTGCAAGTGTCCGTGGGAGAGAAATCAACAATGGAATTGTAAAGGCAAACGATTAGTCAGGAGAACAAAAATAATACAATTGTACAGTCTTTAAAAAAGAAATTGAACAAAATAAAAATTCTACCATGAATGCAAATGGTTACTTCAGTTGGTAAAGTGCAAAGAATTGCAGAGATGGACAGTGCTTTGGAATGTAATTGTGTAAGCATACAGATTCTCGCGCAAAAGCCCTTCTGGATGGCTTTACCAAAAGGACACTCGTGTAGGAGTCCGGTGCAGATAACTATGAAAATCTACTCTTGCATGCTTTAGGAATGCAGTACAGAAGTAGTTAACAATAGGTTTCTGACATTTGCGCCAACCAAAATGCACGAAATTATTTTTATTGAACAATAGTATGCTTGAAAATAGAAATATCAAATAAGTCAATGTAGTAAAGGAACAGACAAACGTGTACAGTAGTGCATCTGAATATATTAGCAGTCAGAAAGCACATGAAATAGAAACCTGCTTTGGAGACTATAGTGCTACACTAGATCCATAACCAAACGCAACTTACATACTACGAAGATGAGAAGATAATATATCAAACTCATCAGGTTATCGAATGGAGCTCTAAAAGGACAAGCAGTTCACAAGTCCATCACAGAAAGCAGAAATTTTATTAAATTGTGTGTTCTGAGCTAAAGACAGTATGGAAACTTATGGTAACTACTTGCCAGCTGCCGATAAGACAACCTCTTGATGTGATTATTTATGAATATACAATATAGGACGCCTAACGATGATTTGCAATATTTCATTTTTAAGAGCAAGCGCACTATGGCTGCTTTCAATCTGGCCTTAAGTAGAATGATTGAGAGGGACTACTACTGTCGCAGGCCTACCTGCAAATGCTGGTAAACATTATTACAATATCATGTCTCCATGTTTGACAAGTGGACGGTGCACAAGGTGGGTCACATGCTGAGGGTATGCCTAAGAGTATAAAGCTTAATCTTCAGACATATTACTAAGATTAATGAAACAACATTAATAGTTGCATTTTTAGTAGACATAGACAAAGGGCAATCAGACTCTGTACATTAGCAACAGAGACCACATACTTCTATGATTTCATAGATAAAGGTGCATGGAGTATCTTCCTTGGGTTTTTTTTTTTTGGTAGAACATGCCAAGCATGTTTATCATTAAGTAGGAGAAAAAGCTCAGAAAAGGAGAAAAGAAGAAAGACGAGAAGCTAAGGACCCCCCCCCCCCCCCCCCCAAAAAAAAAAAAAAGGTTTTGATTCTGGACCATTTTTGCATGGCATGCGCTAAATGTGGAAGAGGCTAGCAACAAATCGCAACTTGATGGGTTTTGTCAGTATAAACAGTTACTAATCCAGCAGGACTGCAGGAGATAGCAACATAAGAAGGTCAGCTCATAAACTTTTGTTTAGCTATCGGAGGTCCACCAAACAAGCAAGAGCTGGAGATAGCAATAGGAAGTCAACTCCTTGACATGACAGAACATACAAGGTGATCTACAATTCATGACTGAACATTCCTGCTAGGAGAGTTAAATTCGCAGCAGATGGAATAAAACAGTTACTAATCCATCAGGGCCGTAGGACATAGCAGCATAAGAAGGTCAGCTCACAAAATTTTGTTTAGCTATTGGAGGTCAACTAATTGTATGCAATTCAAGCAGGCATAGTGAGCAATGCAATCCACCAGCATCAAAGCCGTACCTCTGGAAGATTTGGTCCTGAGTACCCCTTTATTTGACCATCCAGAGAGTTATCATCATTTTGACAAGGTGAGCCCTTACGTTTCGCCCGTGAAGAAATTGGTCCATCTGCGGCATATCATGCATGATTATGAATAACACAGGCATCAACAGCTCAAGCACAAAATCACATGCAGAAATCGTTGTTCTATAATCAAATTTCAGATGCAAGAAGTAGAACCCTTGCAGATTTAGAAACCCCGTAGTGTTTCAGTTTAATTAGAAAAAAAAAAGGAGAGGATAAACTGCCCTTTCTAACAGACTCCAGTCTCCCGAAATCTCATCAATTTTGCGTATGGAATCCTTTTTTTTTTTCTAACCGTACAGTGAATCCCTTTTCAAATTGCCTTTGTTCTCCTTCCACCCAAGGTCAGGACTCAGGAATTCTTTTTTTTTTATTCCTGAATTTGCACGAGGGCTGCGGATCTTTGTTGTTACACGGGAAGAGGCGGCTTACCACGGGCTTGGATTTGGCGAATACGCCGATGCCGTTGCCGGCGCCGCTGCCGCTGCCGCTGCAATGACACCAGCTGGTTCAGGTTCAGCATCGCCATGGCGCACTGACGCCTATGTTTTCCTGCTCTTATCCTCGATATATCTTCCCCTCTGATCTTCTATGCGTATTTATTCCGTGCGCGGAGGGGATCCTGATCTCTCCCGCAATTCGTATTTGAATCCAATAAGGCAATATGGGAGGAATCGCTCGTGCGGCGCTGCCAGGAACCGGATTGGAAACGGGGCACTCGGCAGCAGACACCGCCCACGAATCCAGTGCGATTTCGTTGGACGACACGTCGGAAACCCGACGTGGCACGGGCCCACCTATCAGTAAAGCAAAAAAAACTTAAACAATATCCCTACTACAATTTTGGAGTCGAAGCCAAAAACAAAAGAAGATTAGAAAACTCCAGCAGGCCCCTACTACAAGGCCCCATTTTGCATTTTTGCTAATGGTCCAACAGTAGCAGGAGCCCGAACCCAACCAGTCACCATATTTGAAATTTTTTATTACATGTATTCTAAAAAGATACTCCCTCGATATAGAAAAAGGAAGTCGTTTTGGACCGCAACACGGTCTCCAAAGCATTACTTTGACTCCTTATTTTTATAAAAATATTTATCAAAAAGTGATATATGTATATTTTTATGGAAGTATTTTTCAAGATAAATCTATTTATATGGCTTTCACATTTCCAAACTCAACAACTTAAAAGTTATTCATGATTTATATTTCCAATGTTTGACCCAAACCTTGTCCAAAACGACTTTCTTTTCCTATACGGAGGGAGTATATTCCATTTGAACTATGAAAATGGCACCTTTAGATTTGCCTTCAAAACAGGTCGTAAGTTTCTTCACGTGCCAAGACTGTAACAAGATATTAGTCAGGTGCAATCCACTGTAGAAGAGCCAAGGACACTGCAAACGAGAGACTCCAAAATAGACTGGATGCAGCAACGACAATGGCTGAGGTTCCCAAGGTTAGAAATTCTGGTAAGTTTAGAAGCGACAGAGCAGTATTGGCCCTCCCAAAGGCAGGCTCTGGTCAGTGCTTTCGTATAACCGTATACCAAACAAAGCAGATGAAATCATTGATGTTCTTATTAGATATAAGTATATTTGGTAGTTGTAGATATATATCGTAGACTGCCATATGTATTCGGGGAAGTTTTGCCCCCCAAATCTCTGTACTCTATATATACCGACCGAGGCCTCAATGCAATACAATCCATATATTATACCCAATTCTATTCCTTCCTACATGGTATTACGAGTTTAGAGTTTCAGATCCTACACCAAACCTTCCGCTTCCACTCGTCCTCCCTGCCTCCCGCGCGCCGCCAGCCATCCTTCACGGCGCGCATCCAGCGCCCCCCTCCCCCCGGGGAGGTTGCCCATGACCTCCGCCGAGGGCAGCACCCTCCGTCTCCGCGGCGGATCCAGTTAATCCGCCACCCTCGTCAAGCAAGATCAGATCGTGAAGAAACTCACCTGGGTGCTGTCATCCCTCCTTGTCTCCGCCGCCTTCGGCCACGCGCCTCTGCTCTCGCGCAGTCACCCTCGTCCGCGCGCCTCTGCTTCTCGCGCCGCCGCCCTCGTTCGCGCACCTCTGCTCCTCGCGTCTCCGCCCTCGGCCCCTATAACATCCGCAAAAATCACCACCTTAAATCACCCGCTAAAAATCACTTTCAAAATATTTTTAACGTTGAGCTCTCGAAAACCCAAAATCTTCCCGACAATTTCGCTGTCCTAGCACCCAAGCCTACAACCATCATTTTATCCTCTCCCGTAATTTTCGCCACGTGTCGGTCGACAGACCGCCGCGCGTGCTCCGACCGCGTGTTGCAATCGCCGCTGGTTTTCCCCTTCCTTTTTCTCTTTTTTTTCCCAATCTATTTCCTTTTTCTTTTTCTCCTTCTCTTTCTTCCTTTCTTCTTCTTCTTCCTTCTTCTTTCTTCCTTCTCCTTCTTCCTGGCGCACACTACCTTGGCGCCATTACTCCCCTGACGCCCGGGCCCCCTGGTGCCCGGCCTCTCTGGCGCTCGGCCGACCCGGCCCCTGCGCACCCCGGGCCCCCTCTGCCGTGCCTGCGCGCCGGCCGTCCGGTCCCGACTGCCTGCGCCCGCGCTCCCCGGCGCTGACCCCACCGGCCCCTGCACCCCAGCAGGCGCCCGGCGCCGGCGTGCCGCCCGCGGCCACCCCTCTCGCCCGGCCGCCCCGGCCCTCCCTCTGGCACACTGATTGCCCTAGTTCCACGGGCATGCATTTGTTGAAGCCAAGAGCGAATTTGGGATGTCTACTACTTTACATGAAGTCCTCATCGCAGACATCACTCCATCTTGGCTAGGAACAATAGATGCATCCTACGATCTGATCCTGTGTCTCTACTATATTTGTAGACAACTGCTGGCGCCAACAGATGTTTA
>NC_028450.1:32559050-32644238 GCF_000263155.2 Setaria italica
GCGATGCGTAAGCCACTGTCGCCACCACCTCCAGGAGCGCCACCTCAAGCCACCGCCGGCACCCCCTTTCCGGTGCCGCCCGTCCAAGGTGAGAGGTCAAAATGGAATCCCCTCACCCTCCTCCACCTCTCCCCGCCGTCTCCCCTTGCCGCCGGCAAGGCCATGGCCGGCCACCACCGACCATCTCCTCCCTCTCCTTCTCTGTTCCTGAACCAAGGAAGGAGAAGGGATAAAAGTTCCCCAATTCCAATCTAACCCTCCCTTTTCCCTAAATTTCAAATAAGTCCTTCCACCACTCTCAAGAGCTTCTCACAGATCAGCCCCTCCACTCCCAAAAATATTTACAAATAGGTCCCTGTTTTCTCGCGGATTAGTCCTAAACTCTCTTTTAAGCCCCTAATCCATGTTTAACTCGTCATTTCATGCGCCAAACTTCCTCCAATTAATCCCAAATTTGACCACGTCATCCTCCAGTATACTTCCCCCGATCCATATCCAAATTTCCCGAAAATACTCATTCTACCTATTTTTCGTTCACGTTCTCTGTTCGGAGCTCAGCGGCTAAAATCTTATTTTCTTTTTTATTTATTGTGTGCCCGTTTGTGTGTGCCGTAGATCGCAGAGTATTCGTGGAGGAGTTTGACCGCGAGCCCGAGCCCGAGGACCAGCAGCGCGAGCCAGAACTCCCGGAAGGCTTTGAGGACGGCAAGTCCAATCTCACCCTTTGATGCATATTTATTCCTAGTTTTTCAAACACAACCTATCGGCCTATTTTATAAAAGTGCATATTGTTTTTATGGCAAGACATGGTTGGATAGCCACCTCTTGATTGTTATGACTATTCCTTGTTGTCCTATAATTATCTCTAAATATGATTTGCTCTGTTTAGATGATAATTACTGCTAGAATGCTTAGGAACTCGTTACTCAACTTCAATCATGACTACAATGGTTTATTTAGAGAATAAATACATGAGTGTTTTCAAATGAGAAAATGGTTGTTCGGGTGTAAAGAGAGGGAATGCATAGATGAGATGGATGGGTGTTTCTTGTGTGAAATACCAAATTGTGAGCTCGTACCTTAGTGGTTGAGCAAGGTTGGGAGATATCCATCTTGTCATGGTTAAGGACCGAGTTGATGTGTCATCTTGCCTAATTCAACCATCGTGCAACCACTCGACCGTTGTATGGGCAATGGCTTAGCATAAATCCCACTAGCTAAACTGTTAGTCTTCGGGTAAGCTGGTGAGCAACGGGAGCCCATGGAAAAGGAGTAAGATCTTTTTGACTTAGGTCCCGGTTACGGCCTCGTGGATAGGTCCTTGTTGACTAGTCAGTCTTAGCTAAGGTGGGTAATGGCTTTGTTAGGATTCGCACCGGCACTAAGGTGATCGTGCTGTGGTACCCTATTTGTGGGAAAAGTGTACAACCTCTGCAGAGTTAAAACCTATCCGGGTAGACGTGTCCACGGCATTGGACGAGTTACGGCTTGGTCACATAACTAGCACTTGGGATTTAATGGTTTTATGGTGTGTGTATGTTGAGTTTTTGGAAGTGTCCAACAGTTGTGCCGTGGGCTATGGCGGACCGGGAGTCCGATAGCATTAAAATTTGGATCCTTTGTGTACGATTAACCCCACTCAATGTTTCGGTTACTAAAGGAAAAAAGCTTTACAAACACTCTTTTGAAAACAAACCCGTGCATGTGATGAAAATCTAGCTTTATTGCAACTAAACCTTAGCCTATCCTTGCTACTATCCGTTGCATATTCTTGATTGTATCACCCTCCGTGGATGGGGTTGGACTTGTTGAGTACTCTTGTACTCACCGTTGCTTCGTTGCTACAGAGGAAGACCCGGACTTCGTCGCCGAGGACTTTGAGTAGGAGGTTGTGTCCGCACCCAACGCTGCCTGTGGTGTTGGCCGTCACAAGATGCTTCTGCTGTCGTGTAGTCCCGAGTGCTGTCTTTTGGCAGCCGCTTGGTTAGCCGCTGTTATTTATTTGCTTCTTATCACGGCGTGGCTTTCATGCCCACTCCTTCGGGAGTTGTATGGTAACTGAATTATCTGTTGAATAAATGTGCTATCAGCCTCCTGGGACTGATATTTGCAACACATTTAGTCTCTGCTGATGTGGGGACGCTTCAGCCCCGCGCCTCTGCTTCTCGCACATCTGCTCCTCGAGCCACCGCTCTCGGCCGCGCATCCCTGCGCCGTCAGTTCCCCCGCGCCGCGCTCACCACCACCTTGCGCCGCCGTCTGTTGGCGCGCGATTTTCTTGCGCCGCTCCGTCTTTTCTGCCTACGTGCACCTGAAGGTTCTACATGAGATGCTCTTGCTGTGTCTTCCTTTTCTTTTGCCCGACCAGAGATCGGGATTGTGTCGCCTACTGGCCGTCGACCTCTCGCCTCTACTTCAACATCGGTGTCGACTTCACCAGCTCTTGCCCCATCTCCGACTGTGTGGCTTGGTGCGATGGACAGTGCCCTAGGGGACGTCCATGTGCACCGTCCTCCTCGCTACTTCATCCACATGCCGACCTCCGTCAGCTCGTCGTCGCCTCCACCGACTTCACCCATCGTCGTATCGCCTCACGCATACTCGGTCAGATCAGCCAATGTGCGTGATTCACCCGGCTCCCATGACGTTCGTCATCGTATTGCGCGCCTCTTCCCCGAGTATGGAGGGCTACCGCTGCATCGCCTCTTCGGGCAGCAGCGACGCCATCCGTAGTCTCCTTCACCGTTGCATCCTCACCACCACCGACCACATCAACGACCTCATTGTCATATGAGTCGCTGCGCCTTGCGCGCATGGTTTTCGTCAGGATGTTTGAGTTCTTCACCGTCTCCTTCGAGCTCCGTTGCCGCGTCATCCAGATCCTCAGGCCTTGCGTTAGATTGTATGGGTCTACCTCCTCGCTTCATCCAGCACCACCTCTCGCCAACGTCGTAGTCTAATCTCCACCTCATTTGTCTACTACAGCAACTGCGGGCTGCATCGGCATCTTTTACCTCATCGTTCTTCTACGCCTGCGACTGCCTTGGAGGCCTTCTCTGCTGGTTCCTTCGACGCTGACACATGGTTGGTGCCCTCTACCTCGCACGTCTAGTATTGGCAACACTGGTGCGGGCATCATCCCCAACTAGGCAGGCGAGTGCCCCACCGCGCAGGCGAGTGCCCTGACCGCACCGACGAGCGCATGACCGCACGGGCGAGCGCCCTGACCATCCGACCGCGCAGGTGCGCCCCCCGACCGCGCCAGCGAGCGCCCCGACTGTACCGGCGAGCCCTCCGACCGGTCGGACGAGCGCCCCGATCGTGTGAGCGAGCGCCCCCACCGCACCTCCAGCTCCTCGTCGCCACCTCCTGCTCCTCCGCGCCCTGTCCCAACTTCCTCTATGGGCCACCATCCTCATGGTGCCTCCTCGTGCACTCGCGGCTTCATGTGCGACTCCCTCATCGTCGGCAAACACTACGCACAGCATCCTCGACCATGGCTACTCGCCCTCCTGCTCGTGTACCTCGACATCAGCACAAAGGGCTATCATCTGCATGAGTTACTCTCCAGTTTTCTCTCAAGTCGCAGCATCCGCACCGCACCGACGTTATCACTGCGGGGGGGATGTCATCCCGTCAGCTTTTGGCCTTCGGGTTCTTCTCCAGTCTCACCATCTGCGGTGCTCCCGCTATGACTGCGGGGGGATGTTAGAGTATATTTGGTAGTTGTAGATATACATATCGTAGACTGCCATATGTATTCGGGGGAGCCTGCCCCCCAAGTCTCTATACTCTATATATACCGGTCAAGGCCTCAATGCACTACAATCCATCTATTATACCCAATTCTATTCCTTCCTACAGTTCTAGTGGCAATTTACTAATCTGAATTAGTAGTAACTTACCCAGCAGCTAGGCTAGAGCTATGCTTCTAGTATTTATATAGTCGGCCCGCCGCTTCACTCCTCTCATGGTTCACCTCGTCGCCCTTCACCAGTGCAGGCAGTAGCAATGGCAACTAGGTACGTTAGCTCATTGCAACATGCAAAATATTGCTTTGTAAACAGAGCTTGAAAGATGCCTCCCTCTAAAGGGCATGTCCACATCGCAACATGCAAAATATTGCTTTGTAAACAGAGCTTGAAAGATGCCTCCCTCTAAAGGGCATGTCCACATCATCTGACCACAGGGTTGCGGTGGTCACCGGAGGGAACAAAGGGATCTGGCTGGAGATCTGCAGGTAGTTCGTGAGCAGCGGTGATCTTCCATCTGCTGGACATCGCGGATCGGTCGAGCATCACGCGGCTGGTGGAGTTTGTCAAGATCAAGGGTGTGTTTGGTTGGGTTGTGGCTTTTGGAAAAGCTGTTGTGAGCTATGGGTTGTGGACAAGTAGCTGTGAGAAAGCAGTTGTGGGAAAAGTAGAAGACCGTTTGGTTAGAGCAGTTGTGGCTTTTGAATAAACTGTCGAGTGGATCCTACATGTCATCCACAGTCCACCCTACTCAACTCTCTCCCTCTCTCACTAACGAGCGGGTCCTGCTCTCATTCTCTTCCTCCCGGCCAATACCTCCTCCTCGTCAACATCCGTGTATGCTAAGGGCGTGTTTGGATACGAGATACTAAAGTTTAGGAGGGTCACATCGGATGTTCGAATGCTAATTAGGAGGACTTAACATGAGATAATTATAAAACTAACTGCAGAACCCCTATACTAATTCACGAGATGAATCTATTAAGCCTAATTAATCCATCATTAGCAAACGGTTACTGTAACACTACATTGTCAAATCATGGACTAATTAGGCTTAATAGATTCGTCTTGTGAATTAGACTCCATCTGTGCAATTAGTTTTGTAATTATACTATATTTAATACTCCTAATTAGTATCCAGACATTCGATGTGACAGGTACTAAAGTTTTGGAGGGTGCATCCAAACACCCCCTAAGATATGTTGTGTTAACATGTTTTCTGTAGGAAGATTTAAGAACTTTAGTGGATGGTTACTTGGGAAGTCTACAACAAAATTATGAGCTGGCCAAGAGTGTCTGGATGTAAATTTCAACAGCACAAAGAACGTTACCACTTGCCTGACACCCCTCCTGCTATCCAATTTAGGAAGGGTGATGAATGTTTCTTCACGAGTTACGCTTAATCACCAAAGCAACTGTGGGTTTATTTGTGATGGAACAACTGCCCCACTTGTCCCGGAACCTAACGATACAGGCGACGAAGAAGACGATTGTGACCCTGACCTAGATCTCATCACCTCCGACGAGCTCTCTGCTGCCTCACCGTGGACACCCCATCTGTGGCGTGATGCCCTGCTGGTGACTCCCCGTCACCCGCGGCCACCCACAAACCGTCGGTTAGCTACTCTTGCGCCGACGTCCACAAAACCCTAATTCCTCTTGGGTATAGCGAGCCACTTAGGACCCTAGTTGGATCGCCTTGTGGCCGATCGTCCTCGTCGGTGCCACGATTTTCCTTTTCCCACCACCGCTGCTGACGCTCATGGCGACAGCTGGTGCTAGTGGATCGCGATCTGGATTGGGACACTCTGGGGGAGATGAGGCACATGTGGCAGATCTCCTGGATAAGCTCAATCTCACACGAGATGAGGGTGATGTTGCTGCCCTAAGTGATGAGGAGAACGAGGAAGGCCATGGTGGCATGCAGTGGGTGGTGATCAGCAAGGTTCTCTCCCCTACAACCTTGCACATCTTGACCATTGGAAGTGCAATGAGGCCGGCTTGGGGTAACCCGTTCGGTCTCAAGTTTTGGTCTGCCAAAGATAGAGCTGAGAATCTGTTCATCGCGGAGTTCGTTGATCCAGCAGACAAGAAGAAGGCGGTGGAAGGATCGACGTGGATGGTGGGGCGCCATGCTGTGGTGCTGCAGGATTACGATGAAACCCTAAAACCATCCGATGTCAATTTTGAGTGAATGGAGATGTGGGTGAGGATTCTAAATCTCCCTTTCGGCTGGATGAACGAGAGGAGGGGTGCTAGGGCTGCGGGCCTCATTGGCAAGGTAATCAAGCTGGACGTGGATTCAGATGGCAATGCAAGTGGACCATTTCTGCGCGTATGAGTTGCAGTGGAGATCGACAAACCTTTGCACAGGGATGTACTACTCAAAACGAGTAGGGAAGCGCCACCGGACTGGTTTGAGATCCAGTTTGAAAACTCCCCTTTTACTACTTTTCGTGTGGACGAATGGGGCATACCAAACTTGAATGCCCAACCCAGCAAGGAAGAATGCACTAAGGAAGCTCCCTTATGAGATGAAACTCCGAGCACCAGAAGAGAAGGTAGGAAAGCTGCAGAGTTTTGGCCAAGTTGCTGCGGAGCCTTTTGGCAACTCAATGTTTATGGAGTAGTTGTCGTCCTTGCACCACAGTTCAGCCGAAAGGTTGACAAATGATGGTACAACCAGGAGTACTGAGATGGGAGAGGAGGCTACCTCACCTTTAAAACCCTCATAGGGGGGCGGTGGTGGTAGGGCGGAGGACCAGAGGCTGATGGCGGCCAAACCTTTTTTCTAGGAACGCACAGATGCGAGGAAGACCTTTGTACCATGCAAAAGGAAGTCAAGCGGCAAAGGAGGGGCTACTCCAGACCTAAACTTGCCGGCCATTGAGGTAGCTGTGGTGCCGGTCGGGCTGGTTACTGACCGCATCGCTCAACTTGGAAATGCTTTGAACCGGGTTGAGGACAATGTCAAGGTACAGAAGAAGCAGAAGACTACAAACAAATCTCATGCAGGATCGCACGGGTCGTGGACCACAACCCCCACCGGGCACAATGAATCTGTTTTGCGTGAACTGCTGGGGCTGCGGGTAACTTGAGGCGGTTCAAGAGCTCCGCGAAGTGGTGGAGCAGTATAGGCCTGTGGTGGTGTTTCTGTCGGAGACTCGGTTGAACAAGGAGCACGCGATGGCGTTGAGATTTTGGCTTGGTTTTGCTAATGCCCAAGTTGTTGGTGCAGCTGGACAAAGTGGAGGTGTAGTGCTTTTCTAGCGGGGTGATGTCACGGTGGCACTATAGAGCATGTCCAAATCGCACATTGATATGCTTCTGTCGTGTGCGGTTTTGAATGTGCAACAATGGAGGTTTTAGTTTTTCTTATCTAGCGCGGTAGCTTCAGGTGAATTGTTACACTCACAGTCTGGCTATTTGGGTTCTTCAGGTGAACAATGCAGTAATTGGTGGGATAGCCATTGATGTCGAAAGGTTAAAAGGGATCCAAGAGCAGAATTCTGAGGCAAGTCTTCAGCAAATAGTCTGAATAATTCCTTACATTTTGCAAAAAAAAAACGTGTATGCTAAGATATGTTGTGTTAACATGTTTTCTGCAGGAAGATTTAAGAACTTTTGTGGATGGTTACTTGGGAAGTCTGCAACAAAATTATGAGCTGGCCAAGGAGTGTCTGGATGTAAATTTTAACGGCACAAAGGACGTTACGACTTGCTTGATCCCCCCTTGCTTGATCCCCCGTGCTCCTGTCCAATTCAGGAAGGGTCGTGAATGTTTCTTCACGGGTTACTCAACTTAAGATAACCTTAAGCACCAACCAAAACAAAAACTAATTGCACCAAACCAGACACTGAAATTTTCGCAAAAATATAAACTTGTGCAAAATTTTGAACAAATTCATTACGCAATCCTGTTCCTCTACGAGTTTTATATCAAAGCAACAAAACGAATAACGTTGTGCAATGCTTTTCTTTTCCCGGTTCATGTCAAACGAGGGGGTCATTAACGTGCTAAGCGACATCGACAACCTCTTAGAGGAGAAGCTCGACGAAGTAACCTGCGCCTTCCTCTGACCGACTTCAAGGACGGGAACCTGGCCGCCCGCGGCTGGCTGCCACCGCCGGTGGCGTCGGCCTACGCGGCGTCCAAGGCGCTGGTGAACGCCTACTCGAGGCTGCTGGCCAGGAGGCAGCCCTCGTTGGTGGTGTGCTGCGTCAACCCGGGCTTCGTGAGGACCGGCATGAGCTACGGCATGGGACTCGTCTCCGCGGAGGCGGGGGCCAAGCCGCCCGTCGTGCTCGCCCTGCGGGACGAGCCGGGTGACTCCGGACTCAACTTTGAGCTGTTTGACGTTTGCGACTTGCGAGTTCCGAGAAGGGTGTGGTGTGCTGGCATGTTGGGCCGTGACAGTCTGCTGTTTTTAATAAACACGGTTTAGTTTCATACTTGTGTTGTAAAGAAGCAAAAGAAACATGATTGAGGGCTGAACACCTGAAACAGTCGTGTAAACTGAGAGGATGGATCGAACTTTCGGATCTCCTTTCAGATCCCCTTTGCGTTGCTGTGTTGCTTGGAGTCGGAGAGCGCCCGTGCTTGGCCACGTGTTGGTTACCACGGCGAGCCGGCCGACCATGACGATGCCGCGCCCGGTGCCGGTCGCGCGGCCACGGCCACGTCAGCTAGAGCGGGAGGCACGGGCACGGCGCGCCAAGGGCCGCGTGGGCCGAGACTACCGCGCGGTCTCGGACTTTGAGCGGCCTACGGTCCCGTGCGCTCACTGTGGACGGTTCGATCCCGCAGCCGCCGGGCCATCCAATAAAGATTAAAGTTTATTCGTGTGGCATTCGAATATTTAGATACTAATTATATGGATTAAATATATGCTAATTATAAAACCAATTGCACAGCAAACTAATTCGTGAGACGAATCTATTAAGCCTAATTAATCCATTTGATAATGTGATGCTACAGTAACTATGTGCTAATCACAAAATAATTAGGCTTAATAGCTTCGTCTCACGAATTACCCTCCATATGTTGCAATTAGTTTTGTAATTAATCTATATTTAATACTCCTAATTAGTATCTAAATATTCAACATGACAGGGACTATAAGCATGCATTTGATTTTGGGACGACGTGGGTCGGGTCGGAGCCAACCCCTCCTTTTGTGGGTTAGAGTGAACTCAGCTCGTGTTTGGGGTGAGAGGGATGGTTTGGACCCAGT
Organism: Setaria italica; assembly: GCF_000263155.2. NCBI lineage: Eukaryota > Viridiplantae > Streptophyta > Magnoliopsida > Poales > Poaceae > Setaria > Setaria italica. The sequence goes on from NC_028450.1 coordinate 32,568,037, forward strand.
CTTTTAAGAGGTTAAGAAGGTTGGGATAGATGTCCTTTTAACACCGTTAGTTGTGAGCTCCACCTGTCATTCTCTTCTTTTTTTTCCCTCACTTCCATCTTCTTCCTCCTCTTCTATCTGGCTCCTTCCCGGCCGCCCCCACGCTGGCCCCCGCCTCCCCAGCCCAGCCACCCCCGCGCCATCTCCTCCCCGGCCACCCCAACGCCGGCCCCCGCCGTCTCCTCTTCCACGCCGCCCAGCCTCGTCCCCGCCCGCCTCCTCCTCCGCGCTATCTGGCGCCGCCCCTGCCTCCCCGGCCGCCTCTGCGCCACCCTGGCATTGGTTGCCACCTCCTCCCCGCTGGCCTCCTCCTCCCCGCGCTCGCGCCAGGCCGGTTCCACGCACGCGCGCGGACGGACAGACGCGCTCGCCGTCCATGCGAGTCGAGTGCGTCGCTCGTTTTTTGGAGGGACGCACTCGACCCACATCTACGAGGTATATTTTTCTACTGGGTCTGACTTAGCTCCACCTTCTTGAACCAAACATGGGTCGAAGTGAGTCGAACCCGTTCCAACCCAATCCGATGCAGTAACCAAACAGACGGTAAGAGCACGTCCAGGATACGTGAGTGGCCGAATCGCCAAGACAACTCAGCAAATATATACGTGGAAGAGAGAGAAAACAAGAAAGAGAAGGCACTCGGCGCTTGCATGAGCGACCAGCTGAGCGCGTCCTCCAAGACGCAGCAGCGCTGCTGGGTGGTTCATTTGCTCCAGCTTCTGGGGCCCTCGTGTGCATTTTTTTGATGGAGAGATGAGATAGCAGGGTAGCTGACGAGTGGGTCCATATAAATAAGAAAGTATGTGTTGGAATGTGGGAAGAGATTGGACTCTAAACTTATTTTTTGATGACTTGACTTGGCTATGAGCCAAGTTTATTGGACCTGCTCTAATGTCCGACTCGAACAGTCGAACTCATGTGGGGCCCAGGAGTCCAGTTCGTACTCAGTTTCGGCGAGACGTGGCGCAATAAAAGGCGAACCCCGTGCCTTCTCCACACGTACCAAAAAACGATCAAAAGAGCGGCGTTGCGTGCCCTAGTTCAGGAGGAGTGAGGGGGGAGCGCCGCCGGCCGCCGCCCACCGATCAAGCTAATTAAGATGGACAAGCAAATGGTCTCCACGTTCATGGAGATCACGGCCTGCGAGTCGCAGGCTTACGCCGTGCAGCACCTCGGCTCGTGCCGCTGGAACCTGGACGAAGCAATCAATCTCTACTTCAACTCCGGCGACGGCGGCGGCGCCGGCCCTTCGGCCGTGTCCGCCCCGGTCCCGCCCGAGGAGGAGGTGGCGATGAAGGAGGACGACGACAGCTACGACGCTGGCTTCGGCGGCGACGACGGCGTGCGCGCTCCTATCCCCTCGTGCGTTGAAGCATTGTACGAGGACGATGCGTACTACGGCAACCACGACGCCCCCTACATCGGGTTCGGGGAGGAGCCGTATCCGCCGCCGGTGCCGTCGTTTCATGCGCAAGCACTAAGTGAGATAGAAGCGACCGGGTGGGGAGTCGCGGCGAAACCCGGCGAGATAGCAGCGACCGGGTGGGAAGAAGCGGAAACCGGCGATGGCGGACACGTCGGAGCGGAAGACGTCGACAGCGGCGAGTTCCACGACGATGCGGAGCAAGAAGATAGCAGCAGCAGCAGCGAAGAGGACAGCAACCTAGACGACAACATGAGCTACAGTGACAACGAGGTCGACGACTACGGGTTCGAGATGGACGAAGACGACTCGTCGTACTACGCCTCTATAGAGGAAGACGGCACGGAGGATGCCGGGGAGCAACCACGGCCGGCGCAGCCGCAGCAGCAGCAGGACTCGCTGCACGCGCTGTACCAGCCTCCGGTGGACCTGATGTTCGTCGGATCCTTCCACGACGCCAAGGTACGCGCGACGAGGGAGGACCGGTTCCTGCTGGTCAACCTGCAGACGCTCATCGGCGCCGGCCACTTCCAGTCGATGCTGCACAACCGGGACTTGTGGTCGGACGAGCAGGTCAAGAATGCGGTGAAAGAAAGCTTCATGCTCTTCCTGGTCCAGAAGAGTAGCACGAGTAGCTTCCATTACTTAGACCAGTGCTCGAAGGTGTGTTCGTTCTACAGGCTCGAGGACGACCAACTGCCCGCCGTGCTGATCCTGGACCCGATCACGGGGCAGTTGCTGAACAAGTGGAGCGGCCCCATGACACCCGACGAGTTCATGGAGTACGTTGATGCATACACGAAAGAGAAGCCGAGCACGATGTCCGTGCCCAAGTTCGTCAAGAGGACATCCGCGCCTGCGGTTGCAGCTGGCGAGCAAGAACCGGCATCTTCATCTGCATCGGCCGCTGCAGCCGTCGAACAAGAACCGGCGGCGACTGAGAACTCTAAACCTGAAATTCCTAAGAACGCTGCCCCTGCCGGTGCCAGCTGCAGCGAGCAGGAGCCTGTACCGGCGCCCGAGGCTGAGCCACCCGCCGAGATGGTCGATGACGACGAGCCCATGGAAGGCGAGAAGATGTACAAGCTGAGGATACGGTTCCCCGACGGCAGCATGGTCCCCAAGGAGTTCGGCTGCAGGCGGAGGGTCGCGTCGCTCTTCGCGTTCTGCAGGTCGGCCGTGCGTGGCGGAGGGGAGGCGGCGGCGGAGCAGGCGGCGTTCCAGATCATGAGGTTCGCCGGCCGCGGCTTTGAGGCGGTGCAGGCTGGCGGCGCGACGTTCGAGGATCTGGGCCTCAACTGCGCGACCGTGTCGGTTGTTTTCGAGCCGTAGGCTTTTAGTCTTTAGAAGGGCAAATGATAATAGTCGACGGTGAAAGCTAGTACTTTGGTTCAATTAATATGCCCCGATGCATTGGCAGTACGATGAATTGTTTCGGGGCTGCTACCGTCCGTACATCCGATCCGGGTCGCTGGCGTCGAATGGCTGGGAAGTAGAAAAAATCCCACTACAACATGCGTCACGTCACATGTTACATGCAACATGTATAGAATAAAATTTCTAAAAATACAGTTCAACACATAAAAAGGCCCATGGCAACATTTGTGAATTTTTCAATCAACGTTTCATTGGAAAAATTCCTTTAATCCAAAACATCTCGCAACACCTTGTACAACATCATACATCATCTATTGCAACATCTCGATTTTGCAGTTGCAATATCCCAAACCCAGAATAAAATCATCATCAACCTTCGTCAAAAAAATCATCATCAACCATGCAACATAAAAAAAGTCACTGCTGTAACATATCAGATTAAATATTGTAACATCAAAAAATTGAACATAGTATAGAACATCTCAAAAATCAATCTTGCAACATTAGCCAACACTACTCAAAACATCTCAAAATACCTATTGCAACATCACAAAATCTTAATGCTACATGGATGATTGGTGCCTCTCATGGTGGAGTCTTCTTCCTCCTGGAGCATGATAGTGACCACCATGGAGTCTTCCCCGCGCCTGCCGCCCGCCGCTACCCTCCACGCACATAGCAACCTATGCTCACTTCACTAGCACCTACTTGCTGCCACCGCCACCAGCCTTGCCACCACGTGCCTCTGCCCACACGTGACTCTTTACTTGCTGGCTGCTGCCGTCGCCGGCCTCACATGCCGACGGCCCCACCGCTCGCGCTTGTGCCTGCCAGGCTCATGCGCCGCCGGCCCCGCCACGCGTCGTGCGTGGCCTGTGACGATGAGGCTCCGCGGCGCACCGGTGGCCCCTAGCCGCGGGGGAGCGGCGGCTGGCGCTCAAGCGGCCGCACGACGGAGCAACTCCCTCCGCAGCGGAGCAGCTCCTCCAGCCAGCTTTGGAGAGAGCTTTGGAGAGAGGGAGATAGAGAGAGCTCGTGTGGATAAAGAAGAAAGATCATGGGAGAGAGATGGGCAGCTATGTGGTGGATAAGGATAGGGTGTGGTGGATAAGGTTGAGTGGTGAGACCCGTGTCCGATTTTTTTCCCTCCGCTCGGATGTCTTCATGGTAGCATTACCGGAATTGTTTTCTGCTACATTTGTTTTCACTGTTATTCTTTGTGATGAATATTTATTTACCGGAATTGTTTTCTGCTACATTTGCATATTGGTGAGCACGGAGTTGCGCAGAACGCAGGATCAGAGACTGCGGTGTTGCTGATCTTGTTGAAGAGTTTGACTTTTCCCAAAGGACCGAGCAGAGACGTTGAAAATCTAGTCGAGTTTCCTAAAGTTTGGAACGTGGCCCACGTTACGTTTTCAGGATCAACCAATGCGCGAGGAAAGCTACTCGAGGTTGGCAAACTCAACTTTGGGAACATATGCGATGCGCTCATGCATGATGCTACCCTGGCCTTGAGACGAGACACCTCGGCGGCCTGGAATCAGCCTGCGCGCTGCCGGTTCTAAAACGTCAGACGGTCAGAGGCTCAGAGATGAAAGGTTAAGTGTGGCTAGAGGGTGTTTGGATTTTTAGTTTGGACTAAAATTATATCACTTCGGAGGCTAATTAGGAGGATTAAATATGAGTTAATTATGACTAATTCCCGAGATAAATGTATTAAGCCTAATTAATCCATCATCAGCACATGTTATTGTAGCACCACATTGTTAAATTATGGACTAATTAGGCTTAATAGATTCGTGTTGCAAATTAGCCTTCATCTGTGCAATTGATTTTATAATTAGTCTATGTTTAATACTCCTAATTAGTATTTAAACATTCAACGTGATAAGAATTTTAGTAGCGGCACCCTAGTGCTACTGACCCGACATCCTCTGGTCAACATGAGCTTTGCAAACGACCATCAGTACATGAACGAACCACCTGTCTGCTGCAAAAGTGCAAATGCAATCGTTTCAAGCCCAACCCGCCCGTATATATGCACTCGACTACCACTGCTCTTCTCCTGCGCCGGATCAGGCAAGATCATGGAAGAAGCGATCCCCAAGCCATCAGAGAAGAGGTGCGGGAAGAACACAACATAATCAGTCTGATCAGTGATCAGCAGCAGCTGAATACTGCATCTTTACTCCCTGCTGTCTTGACGTGCCCTTACCTATCGGCTTGTTTCCTTGGGGTCAGGGTCGCCCTTGTCACCGGCGGGAACAGGGGCATGGGGTTCGAGATATGCCGGCAGCTGGCGTCCAGCGGGCTCGCCGTCGTCCTGACGGCGCGGGACGAGAAGAGGGGCGCCGAGGCGGTCGACAGGCTTCGCGGGCTCGGGCTGCCGGACGTCGTGTTCCACCAGCTGGAGATCACGGAGCCCGCCAGCGCCGCTCGCCTGGCTGATTTCGTCAGGAACAAGTTCGGCAAGCTCGACGTATTGGTATCGCTCTCTTTCTCGGCTAACGCTGCCATGTACAAATGAACTACAGCTAGTCTCCCGTGCCTGTTACTCCTACTTCTGAAGCTCATCTTTGGTGTGCGTGTATGATTAGTTGCACGCTGGACGTGTTGCTCTAATAACTTCTTCACGTGCTACAGGTCAACAACGCAGGAACCATGGGGGTCACGATGGAGGTTGGCGAGGCGGCCGTCAAGGAAATAATGGTACGTGTATAACTGGACTAGCATGTTATTAGTCAGTACTTTTGGTGCTAAACACTGAAGAGCATGGTTTGGTTGCATCAAAACAGAGTTCAGGCAAGGACCAGAACGAGATTGCAGAATGGCTGAAGCAGCGGACCACGCAGAGCACTCAGCAGGGAGAGGAGTGCCTGAGAATCAACTACCACGGCACCAAAAAGGTCACCGAGGCGCTGCTCCCACTCGTCCTATCCTCCGCCGATGGAAGGATCATCAATGTCACGTCAGCGTTTGGGCTGCTCAGGGTATGTGCCCTGATACGACATCACAGATCATGACACTTGGAAGAGAAATATATAATCTACGAAAGAATCCAATCTCGATGCATCCTGCTCTTTCATTGGTCCAGTTTTTCAGCGGCGAGGAGCTCCGGCGGGAGCTGAGCGGCATCGACACGTTGACCAAGCGGCGGCTGGACGAGCTGTCGGCGCTGTTCGTGGAGGACTTGAAGCGCGGGGAGCTGGGGCGCCGCGGGTGGCCGGCCGACCGGGTGTACGCGGCGTACCAGGCGTCCAAGGCGCTCGTGTGCGCCTACACGAGGATCCTCGCGAGGGAGAACGCCGGGCTGCGGGTCAACTGCGTCCACCCGGGCTACGTCGAGACCGAGATGAACTGTAACACGGGCAACCTGACGGCCGCGGAAGGCGCCAGCGTCTCCGTCGCGGTCGCTCTCGCCGAGCGGGGCGGCGTGACCGGGGCTTACTTCGACCGCACGGAGATGGCATCGTTTGTCTAAATCCTGGAGATTAGCAACGTACTGTTACACGTATACTCCGTCCATCCCAAATACCTATTCATGTTAGTTTTTCTAGATACACTGATATGCACCTAAATATATATTTATGTTTTGTAAAACGAATAGTAATTTAGGACGAAGGGAGTATCTTGCTTTAGTATGCATTATTTAATATTCCCTCCATTCCAAACTGTACGTCGTTTTTTATTTTTTTAGATTCATAGATATTATTATGCATCCATATCACTCGAATTTTGTACCCTCCAACCTTAACCTGATGGCTCCTATTGTTTCTCCCTCTTATATAGCCACTCTTCTCTTCTTCCTTATAACACTTCTACCATGCCCTCACTCTACCGGGGCCGCCTCAGTCAGTGGCGGGCGCAGAATTTGGACTATGGGTATTCAAAATTGTAGATGGCAAGAAAATTTTTTGACAGCCTAAATTATAGTTTTATAATACAAAATTAAGTGGTAGTATCATTGATTAATAAAATTGATCACAACTTGAAATTGTCCAGCTACTAATGATCAACATATCAAAGTGCATTTTGCAAGTTGTTGTGCTAATTGCTATCCCAATTTCAGAAACAATTGGAAATGGCGAAATGCTCACCTCAATTTGACAATTTCACAAACAATCAGAGAATCAGGACCAATGGAGAATGGACCAGAGCAGGACATGCCGACGCGGTCAGGGATGGGGAGTTGAGAAGTCTCTTGGAGTCGGGGACGGTGGTCCAGTAGCGTCAGCCTGGCGCCGGCCGCCCGGCCGTCCACTCGTCCCAGTCTAGTAGGTGGCGGCGTGGCGCGGCTGTCGCGGTGCCGCCGCGTGGCGGCGTAGGCCTCCGAGCTCCGGCGCAGTGGCGCTCTGCCCTCCCCCTCCCCGCTGCCAAGCTCCGCCCTTGGCCTGCCTCGCCGGCCTCCGGGCGCCACCGCCGGCGGTGGCGGCTAAGGCTAGGGTTGAAGGCTTGAAGCAGCGCCTGGCCTAGATGTGGCGTGCGCGTGCTGTGCCTGTGCGCCTGTGTGGCCTACTGGCCTGGCCTGTGCGTGCAATAGGAGGATGGGAGGCCGAGTGGCGAGTGGGCCGAGTGGTGAGTTGGGCCAGGAAAGGGAACGTGGCTCTCGGTGGGCTTTTTTGTTTTGTTTCACTGTGTTAGCTTCTTTATTTTTATTTTTCCATACATATACCTAAAATACACTATATATATATAAATTTTTTTTAAAAAAATAATGGGTATTCAACTGAATACCATTGAATACAAGTGGGCCCGCCCTTAGCCTCAGTCATCTGTGATCAGGGATCACCTCCCGCGCTGTGCTAACCTCTTAGGGTGCGTTTGGCCGAGCTCCCAAAGTCGATTCTCTGCTGATTCTAGCAGGAGCTCGACCAAACAGTTTTTCAGAGATAAGGGTCTGTTTGGTAGAGCTCCATCTAATTCTGATTTTCTATGGGAGCTGATTCTCTTGTAGAAGTGATTCTATGGCTGAAAGTGATTCTTTTTTATTCTTTATCATAAACTCTTAAAATAAGGATGGAGAATGACTTCACAAAATTAGGAGAATCTACTTTTTTCCAACTCCCAATCTCTTAGTTCATTTCAAAAAATCACTTCACATAATCAGCAGAGAATCACTTAGGTACGTTTTGCAGAGCTCCAGAGATGATTCTCTTCTGATTCTTGCAGTAGCTCTACCAAATATTGTCCGAGTAGAAAAATCGCACAAGGCACTAATTACATTGAAATTTAAATAAAATGGGTTAATCTGATGATGAAATACACTACTCTCTAGAAAAAAACTCTTTAGCAAGTTTACAGAGAAAAGCCAAATTACTTATATAAAGGTTTGCCTAAAAAATTATACCTATATAAAGATATAAAACAACTAAATCGCTTAGTCAACGAGCATACGAGTGTTTGAAAACACATGAAACACGTAGGTGTTCAATGGTAAGAAAGTGACTTGTGGCTAGGTATTTGAAAAACCGCCCAATGCGCTGATTTTCTGTAATTTTCCCAAAGCAAAAAAAAAATCACATATATCATACGCATTTCAAAGGAGAAAAAAAAGATCACACAAAACGACAATAGCACATACATTTCTCTCTGTCAGGCCGTTAGGCTCTCCATCATCCGAGCAACTCCCGAGCTCAGGCATAGGTCGTTTAGATCCCCAAATCCCCTCCAAATCCAGTTCAAATCACCTCAAATCGATCGCAGCGGAATTGGAAGCGGTGGTGGTTAGGGCTGCAACAGTGGGTGACGGCCGGTAGGAGTAGCGGCAGGTCGGGCAGTGGCTCAGCCGTGGCCGGTAAGCGGCGGTCGGGGCGCATCCGGCGGCCACTTGAGCGCGAGATACTGAAGGAGCCGTACGCGGTTAGGCAAGGGAGCCGGCGGCGAGAGTGGGAGGACACGTAGGCGAGCTGGCCACGCCTCGCTCCCTGCGGCTTGGATGTGCAAAGAATCCTTGCGATCCATCTGGACCTGATTGGTTTCTTTCATTTTCTAATTATAATCTCAGCTTTGCCTATAGGGTGGATTTGTTGTTTGGATGTTACCAAAGCTCAAATCCAAATATTTCCTCCTCTCCGTTGACCAGCTCTCCAGGGGCTGGTCTAGGAACAGGGCAAGGGAGGTGCTGACTAAAAGAGTAAATGTAAACCATTCTGTTAGATTTTTTTTCTTTAATCATACTTATTCAAATTTTAATCAAATTATTGTCCATGGACCAGTTCTCCAGGGGCAGCTGTTCGTTACACATGGACGGGATCGCACAAAGCCTACCAGGAAAAGAGTGAGTATTTTCCTTCTTTAATTACAGACATGCTTGGCAATTTGTATTGAATTGCATTTACAGAACATACAAGGGTACCGTGATGACTCTAGTACAGTTTCAAATTCCCTCTTTGTGTAACATATAATTTGTATGTGTATTCGCGATATTTGATAATGTCATAATTCTCCATTTTTTCCCAGGATTGCCTTGGTCACAGGAGGCAACAAAGGAATTGGGCTGGAAATATGCAAGCAACTGGCTTCTAGTGGAGTCACGGTGGTCTTGACAGCGAGGGATGAGAGGAGGGGCATTGAAGCAGTTGGCGCCCTTGGAGCGCTCGGGCTATCCAACGTCGTGTTTCATCAACTGGAGGTTAGTGATCCGTCGAGCGCTGCACGTTCAGCTGATTTTATCAAGGAGAAGTTTGGCAAGCTGGATATACTGGTGAGTGGTGAGTTTTAAACTTTAGCTTTCTGTGATCTATGCATGGTACTCCGGTGGCCTGTAATACACTGAGGTAACAAATGGTATAGTAAAAGAAATACAATGAGGAATATATTGTTGTGTACTAGGCCCAATGTCTACTTTTAGTTCCATGCTAGAAACTTTGTGAATCTCCAAAATGATAGTAGGATAATCTGAATTTTTAACCATCGGAATACAGACGTTTCAATTCATATGCTTCTTGCATCTTTTAAATATCCAAGATGCATATGCTATTTACCCAATATCTGCTTTTAGTTACAGATTACAAGCATATGCCAACCACTCTCAGATCACAATTGTGATTACCTTCCTGTCACTGTACTGCATAAAAGGTCGCTTTTAGGTAATTATAAAGAAAAGGTGCTACATATCCTTAGCAATTTTAATGGGGTAAGGGAACTTTAAGGGGGCTACATTGGATTTGCTAAAGTAGATCCCCAATTAGAATATGATGACCAGTGAACACCACAATTTGTTGTCCAGAACTGTAGAAGCACATTTACTTTCAGTAAAGATATGAATTGGAACTTACACGTCAGAAGTATCAGAAACTGCATGTTCTTGAATAAGATGTCCAGTGAAGTGAAAAGATTGAGTGAACTGATGATAGTTTCACCTACAAGCACAGTAATGGTATGGGAGCTGCTTGAATTGGACTATATCATTTACTGCCTTGAAACCAAATGAAACTGTCACTGAGTTCTGGCAGGACTATATTGACTTGCAAGACACTTCCATTTTTGAACTTAGTTTATGAAACCAAATTATGATTTGTCATTTGAAGGCCGAAAATAGTTTATGGATTAATGTGGTTAGTTCATGTGAGATGTTACCAGAGAAGCAGATCATAAGTTAGTGCTTACTTTGATTTGTGGCAAGGGAAAGCAGTGGGAATATTGGTCTGGTTTCATCAAGCAGCTCATTCGTGGTTCTTTTTTTACTTATTCCCAAATCTACTCCTAGCCAATAAATTAATTAAAATAAGCATGACTAGGTGGCCAACAACTGACAGATGTGAGAGTTTTGTAAGACATTTTTTTGTCAGTCCAATCATAATACTTCATTTAGCCTGTACTCCCTTTGTTTGCAGTGTTTGTTCATATTTCTAGCTCAACTTTTGCAAATGCGAAATCTGTAGAGAGGGTTATCATAGAATGACCGATCATTTCCAGTGAACTTTTGCTGACTAAACATGTTTCATCTTGAAAACATCAGGTCTCGTATCCTGCAAAGTGAAGAACAGACAATAAACTTACTTGGAAATATGTCTCCTGTTGTAGTGCAAACTGAATAGAAAAGGTACTGTTAACAACTTCAGATTATTAAAAATTCTATGCAACCCAGCGGAGGAGTGGGAATTTAATCTTTGAAGGAAAAAATGCTTATCGAATTAATCTATTAAGATCAAATACTTTGAAATACATTCACCATTCAAAACAAGAGACAACCAATATCAAGTTGTGCCTAGAGGTTTGCTGTCTGCTTGAACTAACAATAATATGTTTATAACTTGAAATAATATTCTTACTGATCTTTATAGATTATTAAAAAGTTTACTGATCTGTTTAAGCTAACTATAATCCTTTGATAATGTTCCCCGACAGAGCCATTTTACGTGTGCCACCATGGCTCTGGTCCTGGGAGAACTTTACCAATGGGAACTGAAGGAAGATATTGGTCAGTGGCAACCATCCACTGAATGAAAGCACGAAAGGTCTACTGTCGACAGTGACAATAGCAACATGATTGATTTGAACAATGGCCAAGAGACAATAAGACCTTCAAAAAATGCTCTCTTATATATAGAATAAGCTCCAGCTTCAGCTAAAACAGAACCATCTTGATCACAGCAAAAAGACCCCCTGATTTCTTGCGTGTGCAAACTGCAACTCTAACTACAGGCGCCCACCTGCATTGTTGGAAAGCATCAAAGAATACCCTGAAGAAGAGGACAGCAATTCATACGCTCCCAACTGCTTTCACCCATCTATTTACGCTCCAGTACTCATCGACATACCAGTTTAAATAAAAAAAATCTGAAGTTGGCCGGGAAACCAATAAGTTCAGCTTGCAACTAGATACACATCCATCATCGGGCAGTCCGATGCGTTTGGACAGAACAGAACAGTAATGGCCATACTATCGTATAGGTGATCTGACATTTGAAAGCTGAAAATAGCTTCAGGATTGATGTGGTTAGTTCATGTGAGATGTTATCAGAGACTCAATGATCAGCAAAGCGACATAATTAAGAAGATGTGATGATCAGGAATTTCTGTGTTTTTTCAGTAACTGAAGATTCATGTGCTGATTTCATCTTGCATCATCGGTCTTCTTCTTTTGCAGGTCAACAATGCCGGAACTGTTGGGACGACAACAGAGATCGGCAACCCAGAAACCTTTTGGCATGAGGTAACTTCCCAGCAATACGCACTTATCATCTAACCTTGTTCCTTCAAAGTTTTAATATACATATTTTCCAGGAAAACAGAAGTTTCACTAAAAGAGAGCACCTAGTATCTGTTTCTTATTATTTTTCGTCTAGAAAATAGCTCACACGTTTAAAGGAGACATTTTCTTTTTGCATGAAAACAGCTTGCAAGCATTGATCCCGTGGAAAGGCTTGAATGGATCAGAAAGCGCACCACGGAGCCTCATGAGAAAGCAGAAGAATGCTTAAGGACAAACTATCATGGGATCAAATTTGTCACAAAAGCACTGCTTCCTCTCCTCCTATCTTCATCCCATGGGAGGATTATTAACATGTCATCTCGTTATGGACTACTGAGGGTAAACTTCCTTTAGAAAAATGACAAGTAGCCATCTTTAAAATAGAATAAAATACAGTATCTACATTTGCATCAACAACTTAATCCCATCGTTAAACAATTGCAAAACACTATTCTTTCTATCTTGCTCCAGTTTTTCCGTGGTGAGGAACTTAAACAAGAGCTCAACAATGTCGACAACCTATCTGAAGAAAGACTTGATGAGCTGTCAGAATTGTTCCTCAAGGACTTCAAGGATGGCCAACTAAAGCCTCGTGGATGGCCAACGGATGGAGGGTACAGTGCGTATAGAGTGTCCAAGGCTCTTATGAATGCTTATTCCAGGATCCTTGCCAAGGAGCATCCATCACTCTGTATCAATTGTGTGCATCCTGGCTATGTCCAGACGGACATGAACTTTCAAGATGGAGATTTGACGGTTGAGGAGGGCGCAAGAGGACCTCTTATGATGGCCCTCTTGCCAAAGGGAGGAATGACTGGCGCGTACATATACTGCACAGAGGTTGCATCCTTCATGTAATGCGTGCAAGCTACTCGCACCATTTTGTTAGAAAAGAGTGCTGAGTAGGCAGTAGCACTAAAATTTCATGCAGCTTTGCATTTCCACCGGAACTGATCTTACACTTCTGTACAAGAAAAGAGTTATTAAGAAGGTTCTCTTGACTATTCGTTACATGGTTACTGCTCCATTCGTCCCAAAAAGAATGCAACTCTTACGTCTCGAGGAGTAAAATAATTTCAAATTTGACTAAATTTATAAAAAATACTAACATTCACGTCTTCAAATAGATTTTGTATGAAAATATATTACATGATTAATCTATTGATATTTATTCCGTACCATAAATGTTAGTATTTTTTTGTAAATTTAGTCAAATTTAAAATTGGTTGACTTTTCAGAGTTGCATTCTTTTTGGGACAGAGGGAGTACTTCACTATACGTGGTGGCTTTTGTCGGTTGTCTGTGCAAAATCAAGGTTGCTACTGTCTATCAGGAGAAAACTTCCCTTCGGAGAGAATGCTTTTGGCTTTTTTAAAATTCCTTAGACTTCTCAGATTTTTATCCACTTTTGACTATTCAATGCATGGCTCTATGCTGGTGAATTTTTTCTGTTGTTTATGCAAAATCAAGGTTGCTACTGTCTACTGGGAGAAAAGACGTTTACTTTCGTTTGGAGAGAATGGTTTTGGCTTTTTTTTTAATTCCTTAGACTTGTCTCAGATTTTCATTCACTTTTGACTATCAATACATGGCTGCTACTTCGCCATACGTGGTGGCTTTTTCTGTTGTTTATACAAACTCAAAGTTGCTACTGTCTGCTTGGAGAAAAGACGTGTACTTTCGTTTGGAGAGAATGGTTTGGCATTTTTTTTATTCCTCAGACTTGTCTCAGATTTTCATTCAGGTCCCCAATTTTTCAAACTGCAAATTTGAAGCATTAAATTGGTCCTAAATTTTCAGATAGAGTATGGACCAGACCGAGTACCTTTTTGATAGGCCATCGACACCGTTAACAAATATTTGACAGTTTTGCACGGCACGTGATTACAGGGTGGTCAACTTTTCTAGGATTGGGGATACCAATGGCGCGTACCTGTGACGGTTGGAGACTCGGAGGAAGGGCACCACGTTGGTGTGACGGTGACTCGCGTGATCCTGCTTAGCAGAACCGGTTCGGCGTTTCTTAGATCAGGCCTCCTTCAGAAAGCTAGAATTCTTTCTAGCAAGATACCACTAAGCACATGTGACGGAAGCGGTGACGTCGTCCCGGCCCTACATGGTGATGTTCAGCGGGAAATATTTTTTCTTTCAGATCATCGAGGAATAAAACTTTCAATGGAAAAGCCATGTATAGGTCAAGAAGATGAAAGCGATACGACCATACTGCCAGAGTGCCAGTGACGAGAGGGGTGACCTCAAACAGGCAAGCAGAGCCTCGAAACATGCAGACCACCGGCACCTATATATGTGGACTGGATCCTCCAAGTTCAATGACCCAACTCGCGTCTCATCCACTCTGTAATCTCTACTACTCACCTGGCTTTTAACATCATCTTGGCGCAAGAATCAGCTCTCCGTTATTGCACATGGAAGGAAACACCGGCAACCAATCTGTTAAGGAGTGAGCATCAGATCTCTTTGGCAGTAGCACTATATAAGCAACGTCTAATTCATTTATGATTTTTTTTCACATGCCATTTGTGATCTTGATGTGTCGTTTTTTCTCTGTTTTCTAGGGTCGCTGTGGTTACAGGAGGGAACAGAGGAATCGGGTTGGAAATATGCAGGCAACTGGCTTCCAATGGAGTCACGGTAATATTGACAGCAAGGGATGAGAAGAGGGGTGCCGAAGCAGTCAGCATCCTTGGCACGCTTGGGCTATCCAACGTCCTGTTTCATCAACTGGACGTCAGCGATCCGTCGAGCGCTGTGCGTTTAGCTGATTTCATCAAGGAGAAGTTTGGCAAGCTGGATATATTGGTATGGACGTATTCTTGCACTGCAATCAATATATGTATAGTTCATACATGTGCTATATACAGAGCTTGTGATGGGGATTTAATTTCTGATTTTAGCTTTGCATTACTGGTGCTTGTCGGTTTTATGCTTTTACAGGTCAACAATGCAGCAATTGCTGGGACGACAAGTGAGATTGGCAACCCAGAAACTTTTCGGCAAGAGGTTAGTTAAAAGAGAAATTTTAGTATGGTAAAAACCAGTAACTTCTCAGCATGCAATCCTCAAACTGAGTTTTAGTGTACATATTTACAAAGAAAAAAGACAAAGTTTTACTATCTGAGAGTAGTACCTAACTGTACAAGAAACGAATATTTTTTCTTGTGTGGAAATAGGTCGCCGGCATGGAACTCAAGGAGAGGGTTGATAGAATCAGAAAGCACATGACGGAACCTTACAAACAAGCAGAAGAGTGCTTAAGGACCAACTATCATGGGACCAAAGCTGTCACAAAAGCATTGCTTCCTCTCCTACGGTTCTCATCCCATGGAAGAATCGTTAACATATCATCTCGCTATGGACTGCTCAGGGTAACTACCTACAAGAAATACAGTTATCTTAAAAACTCATCTATCTTTAAAATATAATCAAATTCATCATTTATATTTGTAAATGAGGATAAGTTCAAAACATTGCAGAATAGAACAATAACGTTTCCAACTTTCCATCCTGCTCTAGTTTTTCCGTGGAGAGGAACTCAAACAGGAGCTCAGCAACATCGACAACTTGTCTGAAGAGAGACTGGACGACTTGTCTGAATTGTTCCTCAAAGACTTCAAGGATGGCCAAGTGGAGCGTCGTGGATGGCCTACGGAAGGAGGGTTCATTGCATACAAAGTGTCCAAGGCTCTTATGAATGCTTATTCCAGGATCCTTGCAAAGGAACATCCGTCGTTGTGCATCAATTGCGTGCATCCTGGTTTTGTCCAAACAGACATGAGCTTTCAAGTTGGAGATCTCACAGTCGAGGAGGGCGCAAGGGGAGCTCTCATGATGGCGCTGGCGCCAAAGGGAGGCATGACTGGTGGTTTCTTGAACCGCACAGAGGTCGCGCCATTCGTGTAATATGCTTGCAACTACGTGGATCATTACAGGCAGTAATATTGGTAATCAACCGGAAAATGATGCTATATACGGCATTGGTGTGGTGCTACAATTCTTTGCAACTAATGCATGTTATTTGTGTTTATGTATGTACCTCCCTCCAGTCACAAAAACTTGACGTTTCAGAATTCAGACCAGCAAAGCAGTTTATTTTTTACTTCCTCTGTTCCAAATTGTAGGTCGTTTTAGCTTTTTTAGGTTCATAGATATTATTATGCATCTAAATATAGTGTATGTTTAGGTGTATAATAATATTTATGAACCTAGAAAAGTCAAAACGTATAATTTGGAACTTGGAACGGAGGGAGTAGTGCTTTTCTGAACGTCAAGTACTCAAGCATTATTGACTGGAGGTAGTAAACTAGTAATTATATATTATTAGTAAGGAGTTTAATGTATGGCACTTTTGACTGTTCAAATACTTGGACCGCGCTTGCTACTTTGCTATGTGGTGTTTCTTGTCAATGTAAAATTAAGCTAGACTAGCTACTTTAAGAGAAGAGATGAACTTTCTTTTGAATAGACTGGTTTGGTGTTGATCTTTTTTCCATGTACGTATTTCTAGTCAACTTGATAAATTGCATTCACTCTTTTACATAAGTAAAGATATTAAAAAATAGTGTCTAAAAGATCTTCAAAAAAGGTTATGGTAAGCCTCCTCTCTTTCATCAGTCGTTTTCATGGGACATCAAGCAAAACCTCGTGCAATGGAAAGAAATGGACTAGGAATGAAGAAGAATCTTAACACCAATACTCTCATTTCATCATCATGAATCGAGAGCCTCATCATATAGTACAGAATAAGCAATTCAACATGCATGTGTTACAATCCCAGACTGACAAAAAAAACCAAGCTGTCAGAGGCAGAACAAGTGAAGAACATATATTTGCAAACTACTAGCTGAAAATTGAGGAGATCGCGTATATAGGGATGGTTCTATTTTTCTTTGCTTCACAGGTAACGGTTGTTCTATGCCGCTTGTGGGGGGCGCTTCCTACTCCGCCACCCCTGCATCCGCCGGTGCCTCCGGCGGCGCAGCCTCCGCGGCCTCGTTCTTCTTGGTCTGCGCCGTCTGGATGAGGTGGTTGTAGCTGCCCTTCTCCTTGAACAGCTGCGAGAAATGGATCTTGCAGTAGAGGATGCCGTTGAGCGCGGCGTAGGAGGAGGTGGTCAGGATGCAGCCCCCGTGCGAGCACTTGAAGCAGCTCTTGTGGTACGACTCGCCTTCCAACGTCATCTGAACACAAGATGATGAGGTGTGCAAACATTAGTTGTTGTTGTTGTTTTCATGGGATGAGGACTGTAGGAGAGGAAGCAATGCTTTTGTGACAGCTTTGGTTCCATCAACTAATGTTTTTGTGAGGACCAACTACAGCAGGCAAGGAGCCGGCCTGAACTTTATATTGAAATGCGAAGTTGTTGCATGCGTATTTGTGAGGGTAGGGTAAAAGAGAGGGAGAGATTTCATCAGATAATGAAACTGATTTCTTTTACAGATCTTTGACAGCCTGATATCATGTGCTGCTTTGTCAGAGTAACAGAACATCATTTCTGTACCTTTTCTAATGGATACACAGTTTTTTGGCACGCTGCGCATTTATCTTGAGTTCCAGAGAATGCAGACGATAGCTTGCTCGGTGCTTTTGCCTGAAGAAAAGATTCGATTTCGCAGTGTAAATATTATTCAACTACTACTGATGATGAGACCAGAAATGATTCTAGAACTTGTGAAATTTGAATAATCAGTATAAGCAGAATTTGCTGAACCGTACCTGGTCGCTCTTGTTCGAAGACCCACCGCCTGAATGACACAAGAAAAAAATATCAGAATGCTCGAGAAGGTACTCTGTTATAGCATTTGGTTGAATTGTTTTCTGATTTCTGTTACGGCATCACCTTGGAATTTCTTGGAGAATGTCCCTGTCTCCTTGAAGAGCTGCTCAAAGTGGGTCTTGCAGTACAGGACACCATCCATGGAAGAGTAGCTGCTGATCTATAGGGGATGCAAGCGTACATTTTTTAAAAGAACACATAAAAAGAACTGATTCTTTCTAATAATGCAAATGTACTAGGACAGAGTTTCGGCCATGTATGCAAACGTACCGAGAGGGTGCCCTTGCAGTGGCTGCACTTGAAGCATGTCTTGTGGTAGGAGACGCCGTCGGCGGTGAGGAGGTCGATGAAGTGCACCGTCTTGTCGCAGGTTTTGCACTTGTCCTGCGTGCCGGTGAAAGACATGGCGACCTAGCTGTCAAGACGCCGGCGAGCAAAGCCTCTCTCCCCCGGCTCCTATGCCTGGCTTGCCTCTCGTTTCAGGCACCCGCGTCCCCGGCCGGCTGGCGACGAGCAAACGAACGACGCGGGTGGAGGAGATAAGAGAGGTTCGCTGGATCCGGAGAGGAAGAAAACGTTGACGTCTCGCGAACAAGATGGAGATGAATGCTTTAAAGGACAGGGCGGGCGTGAGCTCCGGAGCAAAGATAGGAGGTGCGAGGGCTGTAAACCGCACGGACAAGGTCAAAGCGAAGCTTGTTTTATTTAGCTTGGGGACAGGGTGGTGATGCCCTCGTACGTGCCATCTGTGAGAACCTGCCTCCTGGGCGTGTCCTCCCTCCTATTCTCATGGGCGTGTCTGGACGGACGAAATGCTCTTTGTTCATTGTAGCCTTGTACAGGGGGTGTGCGAGCCACGAAGACGACGTGGTGAGGTGTTCCCGCTGCTGCCACCGCCGGTCGTGTTGGGCGGTTCTTCCCCCCGTTTCTTTATTTTGCGGCAAGATAGGACAACGTTGGGCCGAGCGTATGAAATGGCCCTAACAAGCCCAGTAATCTTGTATGGGCCGCCAAATGAACTCTCATAAACTTTTTATTAGATTTGCGAGTTTTTGCTAATGGCCCGGTCCTATCCACGGGCTCTAATTCAGCCCCAAGATTGCCTAAGAGAAACCTGCAACGATTTTGTAGCATGTTGATTTACTTACTCTCCCTCCATTCGCTATGTCGTTTGTCCATTATAACCTTAGACCAAAATGTTCGTTCACTGGCGGATGAATTATAATTCTCATGGCGTATGTATGGACGGTCATTTCGTGTTGACTTTGCCTGGAATAGTATTTTCTTAGTTGGGTGAACATGGTGTGCTATGAACAAACATATTGAGAAACGGAGAGAGTATTGTGAAACGGTTTTATCTAAAATACACTATTGAAACAGTTTGGTTAACTGGGTTTGAGACGATACAAAACCAAACTTATAAATGGAGGCAAATTCACTAGCTTGTCATGCACTCTCCCAAACTAGAAACTATGCATCCCTATGTGTCATCGTCTTCAATGATAACCGACGTGCTCATCAACAAATGAAACATCTATGATTTTATCAATCTCAAAATCTGTTAGTCTAGCATCGCATAGACGTTCGTAGAGACAAGGTATGCATAATGCTTGCGTCCATTCATATATGCAAAAAAAACTACACAGCTGAGGCTTATATCTTTTTTTTTTTTGAAATTGTGGACCCGACAGAGATTGCTGGGTTTGTCTTAATTAATAGAGAAGAGAGTTACATGCCTAGGTCGGAAAAGCCACAAAAGACGAAGACTGTACAGAAATTAAAGCGAATTTGCTTTTACAGAACAACCACTCCTCGATGTGGCAAATATCGCCCAAGTGTCGTGCCCCCGCTAAAATCCAACATCATGTTTCCTCCTTGATTTTGTGAAAGAGTTGGTCCAAACTTTTAAACTTCCGCTGAAAGATTCTTTCATTGCGCTCCTTCCAAAGTTCCCATGACACAAGGATGATAAGGGATCTTAGACCCTTAAGAGGCGCACCAGGCATAGACCCTAGTTGCGTCCATCATTCGGTGATAGATGAAACATCAAACCAGGCCGGTCTGGGTGGCACGTGGGTGGCCATCCATTCAAAAATTTTATCCTAAAGTCGAACTGTGTAGCGGCAGTTTGCTAGTAGGTGCAGCAGTGTTTCATTGTGCGTATGACAGAGCATACATACTCTTTGATTCGGTCATCCTCTCGTAATTAGTCGATCTCCTGTCCATAGCCTATTTTGGAAGGCTAACCATGAGAAGAATTTGCACTTTAGCGGCGCCCACGTCCTCCAGATAAGTCACTCCATGTCGGATGGTGCTGAATTTTGGAATTGTGCCCTATATGCTGATGCCGTCGTGTACTCGCCGTGTCGAGTAAGGTTCCATGTGATAGAGTCTGGCACGTTCGAGTTTAGTGGGACTGCTCTCGTTCGGTCCCAAAGGATAGTGAATTCCGCAAGTTGTGTTGCCGATGATAAATTGGCCACGTTTATGTCGGATATCCATCTGTCGTTCGCTAAGGCGTCCTTGACTGACTTTTATTATTTCTTGAAATGTTATATACCGATGGCGCAATATGTTTCGGTGCCTCCCCCTGTAACCACACCGATTCCCAAAATTTGGCCTTCTCCCCGTCTCCTAGAGTGATGGTCGTTGAGGCCGCAAACAAAGCCTTATCTTTTTCGCTGCACGGAGTTGGCATGCCGGCCCATTGTTTCCATGGTTCCTTCCATTTATTCCAAAGCCAACGGAGTCGAAGGGCTCTTGCAAACTTTTTTAAGTGTAGGATCCTTAATCCACCCAATTTGGTTGGTTTGCACGCTGTTGGCCACGCCACCTTGCACTTTCCACCAGCAATTTGGTATGTGCCCGTCCATAAGAAGCGTTTCTGTCGTCTATCAAGTTCCTCCAGTACTGATGCTGGAGCATTTAGGGTGGAGAGGTAATAAATCGGTTGTGAGGATAATACAGCCCAGACTAGAGTTCTTCTTCCCGCTAGGGTGAGTAGTTTGTCGGCCCAGCTCGCTAAACGTGCGTTTGCTTTGTCAGATAAACTTTGGAAATTAATCTTCTGTAGCCTACCCAAGGATAGAGGTAGTCCAAGGTATTTAACCGGGAAGTTGGTTCTAGCTGCTGGGAAGGAAGTGAGGATGGTGTTTAGGTCGATCCTGTTGTAGTGTATGGGCGCCACCGAACTTTTTTGAATGTTGGTGCCTAGTCCTGTGACGCAGCCGAATTTATCCAGTAGCTCCTTGGTGTTACGAACATCGGCTTCTGTCGGATTGATGAAGATTACCGCACCATCTGCATATAGCGAAAGTCTTAGGCGAGCATATTGGCCTCTCAGTCTAGATAAGGCCCTCCTTTCGGTTTCTAAATGTAGTAGTTTCTGTAGTGGGTTGATTGCTAAGACGAATAGCAGGGGTGAGAGCGGGTCTCCTTGCCTAAGTCCCCGACCATGCTGAATGTCCTCCCCAGGCACGCCATTCATGAGAACCTTAGATGTGGGTGTGCTTAGTAAAGTCATCACCTAACTTCTCCACCTCGGGGGGAAACCCCGACGCTGCATGAGGTCTAGTAGGTAATCCCATCGTATGGAGTCGAAGGCTTTGGAGATATCTAGCTTGAGCATGAGGGAAGGGGTTCTCGAAGTGTGAAAACGTCGAGTGAGATTTCTAACATACATGAAGTTGTCGTGAATTGCTCTTGTTTTAATAAAGGCACTCTGGCTCTCCGATATCAGTGTGTTCATAAATGGTTGGAGCCTTAGGGCCATCATCTTTGTTATAATCTTCGCTATAGCATGGATGAGGCTTATTGTCTAAAATCTGTAATGGAATCCCCTTCCTCCTTTTTCAAAATTAGCACTATGTTGGCCGAGTTTAGCATGTCGAAGAAGTCATGGCGCAGGCTGTGAAAGGCATTGATCATGGCCATCAGACCAACACTTATAGAAGAAGTTTATCATAAATCCATCTGGTCCCGAAGCCTTATCTTTGGGCATGAGTTTGAGCACTTTTCTGACTTCTTCCTCTGTGAATTCTATGTCCAGGGAGGAAAGGTCGATGGATGGCCAGGAGAACAACTCCCAGTTGAAGTCAATATGTCATGTTGGTGGCTGTCCCAGGACGTTAGCGAAGTGTGTATTAGCGATGTCGGCTTTATCCTATTGCGTTGTCGCCCACCCGTCATCTTTCCGGAGCTTGGTGATGAAATTCTTCCTTCTTCTGGAATTCACCTTCAGATGGAAGAAGTGAGTATTTGCGTCTCCCAGTGATAGGTTGGTTATTCTGAAGCATTGTCGCTTTCGTAGTCGTTCCAAGATGGTAAGCCCCATTTCTCTTTTCTTTAGTTTTGAGCGTAGGGCTGCCTCGTTGTCAGACAATGTTCGAGATTCTTGCGCAATGTCCAGTTGAAGTATGACAGACTGTGCCATGTGAAATTGTAGCTTTGATTTTGAGAATAAGTTCTTGCTCCATTTTTGCAAGGCCAGCGACGTCTTGGCAAGTCTGAAGTTTAATCGATGCACTGGGTTTGTGTGAGTGTTCGAGGAGGACCAAGCATCTTGGACCACTTGTTTGAATCCTGGCATAGAAAGCCAGAAGTTCTCGAATTTGAAGTGGCGCGATCGCAGCGGGCTTTCTTAGTTGGATAGCAGCAAAGGGCAGTGGTCGGAGTGCGAAGAGGAAATTGCTTGTAGCACATGCGTCGGGAAGGCCAGGTCCCAAGCATCATTACAGAAGACTCTGTCTAGCCGGACAAGGGTTGGGTTGCATCGTTCGTTACTCCAAGTAAACTTCTTGTTCTGTAGATGAATTTCTTTTAGGTTGGAACTATTTAGCATGTCTCGGAAGCATCGCATATTATTGATGTTTAAGTTGGTGTTGTTCTTGTCGCTAGCCCTGTAGATGAGGTTGAAGTCACCCAAAATTATCCACTTCACACCCGGGTGTGGTGCTAAACTTCTTATTTCTTGTAAGAAGAGTGGTTTGTCACGTCCTCTCATTGGGTCGTAGACCACCAGCAACAAGAATGATATCACCGTCGCTCTTATGGAGACGGTAGCAGATAGTGAGAAATCACGCTTGGTGATCGAGTTGATGTTGAGGACGTCGCTATTCCAGAGAGTCAAGATGCCACCCCATGTACCTGAGACTCCTTCTGCCGGCAAGAAGGTGCAGCCACGTAGGTTGTATCCTCCCAGAGAAAAAACTAGACGGTCATCGATCGAGGATAATTTGTTTCCTGTAGACACGCAATATTGCACGACACAGAAGTGAGGACTTGTTGAACTATTTGTCTACGCGCTTCGGAGTTGAGTCCTCTAACATTCCAACATAAAATCTGAATGTCATTCGCTGCCATTTGTAGACAATAAGTAGCGTTGTCGTTCTGGGGAGGTAGAAAACCAAGTAGCAAAGCATGAAATAGTGAAGATTAGCTTAACAGGTAGCAAGTAGATCACAGGGCCTACAATACCACAAATAGTGAGTGAATGGAATTGCAGCAAGTAGATTACAGGGTCTAAAGTTCCACAAATAGCGACCGAATGGAGTCGGCGAAGTTTGCAGTACTAGAGAAATGCAGCTGAAAGCCCTGCACAGAGGGCTGCATTGGGCAGGCAAATCAAAGACCGAGGATAAAAACATGGTAGAGAAAGTGCTCTGTAAATTCTTCAATTTAGGCATTGTTGATGTCGTCATGCGCTTCCATCGCTTCTGTGCCTCCTAGCTTGATGAGATCGTGTAACAACCTAGTTTAACCCAGCCGATTTTAATCTTAAGACAAGCCCTAATCTGGTTGACTCAGTCTTCTTGAGCTATATCGGCTAAGTCTGGTTTTCAGCCCAACCTAGCACCTTAGGGAGGGTTTATCTTTGGAAAGTGAGCAGGACACCAAGAAAACCCTTCATAAAAGTTGGAGGGCGAAGTCCCTGCTTTAGCTTTGAGTGGACCTTAATCCAATTCGCCTCCGAAGGTTCCCAAATCTGCAGCTCAAATCGGCCCCGACCCTGAAACCGGCAAACTGCCGTTTTTCTCTAAGTCCCGAAACCAGTGTTCTTCTGAACTTTGGAGGTTTGGATCCCCAAATCCACTACGTTTTTGGACTTGGTCCAATTTCAAGAGTTGGACCTTGGCCTGAGTTCTACAACTCTTGTTAAGAGAGTCAGGTGGTGTAGTTCAGATTTTGGGAGGTCAAGGGACTGGAAGATGGACCCAGAAAAGAATCCCACGGACGGGCCAAGCGCGCCAGAGCAAGCGCGCGCCCTATCTTAGAGCCTCTCCGCCGCGTGGCGTAACCGTGCCGACGAGCGCCGCCTCGCCCAGTCGGCGGCCGCGACAAGATGGATCAGCACGCCCCTTTCGCAATCGCGCGCGGAAGCGCCCTGCAGACCTTTCCGCCTCGTCCCGTCTCGCCCGAGATCTCGCCGGCCGCGCCAGGAGCCCTGCCGCCGCTGCGACCGAAGATTGGCCGCTGCCGCGCCAATCCGCCTCGCCTCCTGCGCGTATCTCCTCACCCGGATCCCCGGCCGCGCCCCAACACCTTCCGATCTTTCCATCATACCTCAGTCGCGCTTCCCACGCGCGCGCCCCGCGATGATACCGTCTTCGCCAACCACTGCACCGGCGGTGACAACTCCTTTCCCCCGACTCGTCAGATCGTAAGTTTTTCCCGATCCGACTGTTTTATCTTGTTCTCTATCAACAGAAGCTTGGGAAATTCATCTTAATTCGAGGAAAAATCCGAAAGTGTGAAATCCTCTTTCTGAGTAGAATCCAATAAAATGGGTTTCACACCCTTCCTATAGTTTTGCTACAGTTTCTGGGCTAAACCTTACAAGTGTTATTGAAATAACCTGTAACAACTCTACCTAAATTAAGTGCTTTTAACCATAAACCAGTGGTTAATCCCTAATTAAAGAGGTAAAGTGACCATTATAACCCTGAGAAGCTCTTTTTGGAGTTTGAAATAAAACTTGGAATTTTATATACAAACTTAAGTTTCTTCCCAAATAAGAGTTGTAAAACTTTTTAATTCAAACAACTTTTATTAAAGGTACTTTGACTAATTCGGAGTGGAAGGAAGTTAAAAACAACAATCAACAGAAGAATACTAAAGAACTCTAAAAACCTCTCAAGTCCTGGAATTCGAGTTTTCCTCCATCTTTGCAAGCTTTTATCTCACGAATTCCTATCTAAACTCAATTCAGGCTCTTAATGAAAGTTGTAGTACCTTGAGTGCTTTCCAACTTTGTTACACTCACCCAAATCCAAATCGGGACAGAACCTGTTTAAAACCTCGGTCAAAGTGAGGTAAAATAGTCAACTCACCCCTAATGCCTTAAAATCCTAAATTTGGAAAACTGAGCAGAGTACACCTCTTGGCGAGGGTGTTCCTCCAATTTTCTGAGCTAAGCTCAAGAAATACCCTAAATAAAAGTTGAAGTCCTCAGTTTGTAGAGCAACTCTTTCATTAACACCTTGGTCTAATTCAACCTGGAAGCTGCCCAAAAATCGACTCAAACATAGCTAAGTCCCTGAAATCCTACCTCTCCGGCCAAATTTGACTAAGTCTGGAATTCCAGATTTTTAGCAAACTTTAGCACGAGATATCTTAAATTCCTTTCACAATCTAAACCGACACCTTAAACAAAGTTTGAAGAACGTCCAGAGTTGAGCAAGTTTGTTTAAAAGAGTTTTGGAAGTTGTGTTGAAAAATCTGGAGAAAGATCTCCCCAAAGCTGGTCGGGCTTGCTACCCGAAGGGAGCCTCGACGTCCGCACGCCAGAGCACGTTCGCTCATGCACCGCGTGGCCGCCGGCCACCGGCAGCTCGCCGACGCCCTATCACCGGCGCGACAGCGACAGGGCGAGGGCCACGGCGCCTAACCCGCGCCTGCGATAGGACGGGGCGAACGACGGGCTAGCCAACCGCCGGCCGCGCGCGTGTCGTCTTCCTCCTGCCACGGCTCTGCTCCGCCAACCCCGTTCCACCCGTCCGCCGGAGCAGCTGCTACGCCAACGGCATCCCGCGCCTCCGCGTGCTCGCCCAACCCCCACGGTAGCCCTCCGTCTCGCCCGCCCGACAGATCGGAAGCCCCAGGCGCGCGTCGCCCAAGGCCAATCGCCGCCGGAGACCACCCGGAGCTCCGCCTCCTCTGCCCAATGGCGCCGCTGGCTAATGGCCGCCTTGCCCACGCACCCGCCGCTCCCGGCCTTATCCCTCCCCCACCGAAGCCCCACCTCGACCCTCCGCTCCACCACGGCCCTATAAAAGGATCCCCCTCACCGGCAACGCCACCCCTTTGCCACCGCCCGCACACGCGCCACCGCTTTCTCCTCTACGCCGCCGCTAAGCTCCCGTGGAGCTCACCCCTCCGCGCCACCCCGCACTCCAACGACTTCGCCGCCCGCTTCGTCACCTCTCCGCGCACGTCTCCTGCACCGCCGCAAGCCAAGCTCCGCCGCCGCCACTTCGTTCCGCTCCCCACCGGCCATCTCCATCGCCCTAATCCTGCCAAACCGAGCTCAGGTGAGCCCCCACGCCCTCCCGGCCACTTGTTGTCCCATCATCGCCGGCAAACCACCGGGAATTTTCCCGCCGCCGCCGCGCGCGCCCCGGGGGACCACATTGCTTCATCCCTATTCTTTCCAGGGGCCTGGGCGCACAACTCAGGGACTCCTGCATAGTTTAACCTTAAACCTAGGGGCTAGCTTGCAAGTCTGCCACGGCTTTTCTTTTAATAATAGGCAGAAAAAGGCTTTAACTTTGGAAATGCCCAGTAAATCGTAGAAAAATCACAAAAATACCAAACCACTTTTGTTGGCATACTTGATCTGTCTAGTTTCTAAGAAAAATAAGTTGGCTCATGTTACTATGGTAAATAATATCCTATGCTTTTAATCCTTGTTTGAGCCTTTTAAATCCTAATAAATAGAGGAAAAGTAGGAAAAATATGAAACCAACTCTGTGATGCTTGTTTATATGTGTAGAAGCTCAAAAAAAATGGTTAGGGCTCTAGTCTAACACTTTAAGTCACTGTTTTGACTTTAATTTGGTAATCTCAGTATAAATCTTCCTTTTTGCATAATAATTGTTCCAGAGCTCAGAAAAATGTGAAACTAGTTGGATTAATTTTGTTTTGCTGAGAAGTTTGCAGGAAAAATGTAAAGTGTTATGCAAATCATAAAGAAAAGCACCTTCCTCATTAAGCATGTGTAATTACAAAGGAAATAGAATAAATAGTTAATCTCCTCCAAAAATTTTGAAAATTCACCAATGCTCATGTAACCCACCCTAAATACACTGGTTAAGTTTCACCCCCTGTTGCACAGTAACTTTAAAGATAGAAAAAGTTAAGTTCATTTTACCTTAAATAATGAAATGCATATAACTTCTTTTTAAGTCATTGCGTTGGCCCTCAAACTTTTACAGTGATATAGTAATGGCTTAAAAGAGGTGCTGTAATTTTATCAATGCCTTTAAACTACGGTTTGACTATGAAGTCATTTTGGTTAATTAATCCACCTAAAAGAATAAAAAGGAAAACACCAACTCTAATACAATAAATGAGTGGAAATTGGAAGAGGTACATAAAAACATTCAGAAATAAGTAATTAAGATAATTGCACCCAAACCACCTAAACACGACCCTTCACTCTCTTTATGCAACTCTAAAATGCGAGAAACTATATATGTACACAATCGCCATTCAACCCAAACTCAAGTTTAAAGCGACCACTTCCGTTGAAGTTAAAAGAAAGT
This sequence comes from Setaria italica, assembly GCF_000263155.2. Classification (NCBI taxonomy): domain Eukaryota; kingdom Viridiplantae; phylum Streptophyta; class Magnoliopsida; order Poales; family Poaceae; genus Setaria; species Setaria italica. Next base: position 32,595,630 of record NC_028450.1, read on the forward strand.
AAACCTTGCCTTGTTATGGCTATTGTAACTCTTGTTTTCAGCCATGCCTTGTGTCGTTGATTAAATGCACGAGTCCAACTAAATGTTTGCATGTGCATGTCGTATAGAAGCAAACTTCGCCGACGGAACTTACGAGCTCCACCCGGCACCGGAAGAAGACCCCGCTGTGGAGCTTCACCCCTTCTAAGGCGAGCCCGAACTGGAGCAAAACCCCAAGGACCCACTAACTTTTCCTGAAGACAAGCCCCGAGCATAAATTCCTACCTTGAGTTCATGCAATATTATTGATTACTTGATTGCGTATTTACGTTTCTAGGAGTTGTAATGAAACCTTAGATGCATAAACTTAGTACCTTGTTTGAATACTAGCTGCTAAAGTCACGTAGTTGCAATGCTTAATAGGTTCCGGTAAAAGTCGAGTGATTTCCTGTCACTCACGAGTTATAGGAGTTGAATGTTTTATTTATGTTGTAACTATAAGGATGACGAACGGGGTCGGGCTTATGTTCGATACTTGGTGGTTTTCCCCGTCTGTCTAGATGAAATTTATCTAAGGTCGAAACGTGTCGGCGTTCGTGATCAAGTGTTTGAAAGTACTAATCTCATACCTAGTATGGGATGGGGAAGCCTAGTACCTGATTGAACTAGGGCGTGGCATACCCTCCGGCTGTCCTTGGAATGTCGTTCCCATGGTACATCATGTGGGTGCAAGTGCGGTCATAGTACGGCAGAGGCCGGGATTATGGAGCATTGCATGCCAAAGGCAGTTGGCCCTGACACGTGCCTAAGGGATCGATGGGGACGACTGACAAATGAAGCGACCCTTCGTGGTGCGCGGATGTCGTGAGATTAGGTTCACCATGCATGGTTAATAAATTCGAATCGATTCATCTGCCTCTCACAGTTTGGGACTACTTGATCGCTATTCTGCATTGAGTAACGATGAAACATGATTACAAGATTAAGTTGATGCTTGTTATTTAACTGCTTGGAAATCATGCTTGTTTAGTATAAGTTGCTAATCTAGACTGGATAAAGAACGTAGAACTTGAGCTAAAATATTGAAAGTAAGGACCGACTTTAGACGCTTTTGGCAAAGAAACTCCAGAGCCAGAAAGCCTTGCATGTCTAGGTCTTGGTAGAGCTTTTCGCCCGATGGGTCAGTCTTGCTGAGTATTAGTTGCTCAGCCTTGTTGTGGCTTAATATTTTCAGGTGATGTCAATAGTGTGGTTGCTGGTACCACTTGGCCTACCGAGCTCCCTCCGGGCTGGACAGTCGAGTGGGATCCCTCCTCGGACGGCGAGGGAAGGGATTTTTGATGTCATGATCGGCTTCGTCGTGATGTCATGTATCGACGTTTAGCTTCCGCTTGTTTTATTTGACTTTTCAAACCTTGCAACTTATTTTGAATTTCAGAACTCTGATGTAATAATTCGAGAGACTAAGCTATGTGATGGAATGTTGTAATCTCTATGCTACTCACCTTCGCGTGAGCGATGCTTCTCGATCCTGTTCAGGTGGTTAATCGGATGAAATCCGATGGTCGACCAGGTTGACTTGCTTAAAGTGCATAATCGCGTGTCAGGCGACTTCAATGCATTTTAGTCAGGTTAATTTGGGCGGTTCCGCCACATAACCATCTAAGCGTCTGACCCTTGCATTGCATTCCGTGTAGAGCTGAACCTCGCCGACGGCATGTACGAGCTGCACCCGGTGCCCGAAGACGGAGCTATAGCCGACCTGCCGCCTGCAGGAGCTGAAGCCAAGAGCGTCGAAGATCAGTTCGCTTCCACCCCGCTCGAAGGCAAGCCTCGGAGCATAACCCAATCTTTCTAAACTTGCACATGCCTTCATTTGTATGTATGTGCATTTACATTATAGGAGTTGTTTGAAACCATAGATGCATGACTTAGTTCCCTTGATCTGAACACTAGTATGATAGGCCAAGTAGTTGCGTTGCTTAACAGGACTCGGTAAAAGTCGAGTGATTACCTGTCACTAGCGAGTTATAGAAGTTGCTTGCTCTCCTTTTTGTTATAACTATAAGGACGGTGGACGGGGCAAGGCTCTGTGAACTATTTTGGTGGTCGGTGGATTGCCCCGTCTGTCTACATGAATTTGGTTAAGGTCGGAAAGTGTTGGTGTTCGTGATCAAGTGTTTGAAAGTACTAATCTCATACCTAGTATGGGATGGGGAAGCCTAGTACCTGATTAAACTAGGGCGTGGCTTATACCCGTGCTGTCCCTGGAACGAGGTTCCCATGGTGCATTATGTGGGTGCAAGTGCGGTAACAGTACGGCAAGAGGTGGGGACTGTGGAGCATTGCATGCCAAGGGAAGTTTGGACCTGACATGCGCCTGGGATTGATGGGGACGGTCGACACAGGAAGCGACCCTATATGGTGCGCGGATGTCGTGAGGTTAGGTTTGCCATGCATGGTTAAGAAATTCGAATCGATTCGTCTGCCTCTCACAGATTGAGACTACTTGATCACTATGCTACACTGAGTAAAGATGGAACATGGTGATGATGTGAACCTTGATGCTTGTTATTTAAATTGGTTGGAAACTATGTTTGCTTAGCATAAGTGGCTAATGTAGACTAGTTAAAGAACTTAGAATCTGAGCTAAAATATTGAAAGTAAGGACCTACTGTAGTCGCTTTTGGCAAAACCAACCCCTTAGCCAAAGAGCCTTGCGTGTCTAGAAGTTGGTGGAGTAGTTTTCCCACCGGTCGGTTAAGTCTTGTTGAGCTTAGCAGCTCAGCCTTGCTTGTGGCACATCTTTCAGGTGATGTTGAAGCCCCTGAGTTTGCTGCTGTTGGCACTTGGCCTCCCTAGCTTCCCTTGGGTGGACGGTCGAGTGGGATCCCTCCTCGGACAGCGAGGAGAGGGATCATTGATGTCCTGATCGGCGTCAGCAGTGACATCCGACCCCGGCACTAGCTTCCGCGATTTACCTTTTCTCCTGCTTAAGAACTCTGTAAAACTCTGATTTTCGGAACAGTGTTGTAATAAATTATTGAACTGGTCTAATCTTGGATGGTCTGTTGTATTCTCTGGAACCACTCACCTTCGTGTGCACTCTACTAATCCGGTCCTGAATAGTGGTTCTATCGGATGAAATCCGACGGACTGCCGAGTTAACTTTATTAAAGCATCTGATTGCGTGTCAGGTGATTTAACCATGCTTTAGTTAAGTTAATTCGGGTGGTTCCGCCACAGATCGTTAGTTGCCCTAGCGATGTCGTCGTCATCAAGATGGAACAGAGCCGCCATGGCCTTGGTAATATATTGCGTCATGGGGCCTTGAAAGGTGGCGACGAACTCTCTGATGGCTTCCTCCACCGGCGTGATGTCATCTTTGATGTAGCCGAGGCGGCGGCAGAGGACGTGATTGGCCTTCTCTTCGGTGGAGAGGTGCCTGATCTTGCTGCAAGCTTGCCTCTTGCTGCGGCGTAAGGTTGCAATCTCCACTGGTTGCTTCTTGAGGTGACGTCCTCTCCTCCTGGCACAGCAGATGGCTGTTGGAGGAGCCCCTGGTCCAGCGTGGAAAACAGTTCAGCAATTTCTCCATGAGATGCAGGTGAAGTAGTAGTAGCCGGAGATGGCGGAGGAACCTATAGCATGCGGTCACCGGTCGTGGGAGCCCCCTGCACAGGAAGCACATCTTGGTCGCCCCTTTGGGGCCCTTCCGCCATCGGTGGTGCAAGTTGCTAGAGGTCATCTACGCGGGCAGCCTTGGGGACTCCCTTGCCGCACGGGGGCGGGAGCAGGACCTGGGTGGCGCAGGGTGGTCGTGCTGTCCCGTCCGTTGGCCCGGGCTCCTGGACAGCCAGGGACATCTGGGCATCTACCAGCCTAGGCTCCAGAACATCCCCTTAATCACGTGGGAGTGGGGGGAGGGGGAGTCAATGTCCCCGACCATCAGCAATGTCGCAGTCTCCTCCCGATCCACCTGTAAAAGCGCCAACACCCTGTCAGCCTCCCCTGACTGGGTTGCTCCGTGGACACGGATGATGTGGCCGGCGTCGTTGTTTCCATCAGCTTGCTAGGTGATGTGTTGCCGCTCCGTGCTGTACGCGGGTGCCGTCGTCCACCTCCTGCAACCTAGCAAGGGTGGCATCAACCTCCTGGATGAATGGAGACGTAGGAGGAGGGAGAAGCTTCCGCTTGATACGGTAGAAAGCATGACGTGCAGCAATTGTAGAACTTCTGTTCGTTACCTTGGGGCATTGCTTGGACCAGGCTTCTTCCCCAGGGGTGTCAGCCATCTATGCAGCCTTGTAGAAGAGTTGATGAAGAGAACGTGGCACGGGTGTGGCGTGCACCGAGCGCGGCGTGGCCTACAGGTTGAGGAGCTTGCTGGCTGCCTCCTCCATGGTGGCTACTTTGAGGGAGAAGAGCAGCATGAGCTCCCTCTGACTGCGCGCTTCTAGGTCCTCCGGCATCGTTGGCTTCTCGTCATCATTGGCGTCGTGTCGACGGCGCCCACCATAGGTGCCTGAGCTCCTGCTCTGGTGTCATGGGGAGCGTGAGCACTCTCTGCGTGGCGCATCATGGTGGCGGCTGTTGGTGTCGTGGCGCCGGGCGTGGCCACGGTGACCGCGTGGCCATTGATCGTGGTCGTCGTTGTCGTCATCATAGTCATTGTCGTTGTAGACGTCGTGGAAGCTTGGGTGATCGTCGATGCAGTCACGGCGCACACGATCACGCCGGTCCTCCTCCTCCCGCTCATTCCGCCTCTCCTGTACGTGTGGTGGGGGGGTGCTGGAATGGCTCGAAAGAGGCTGTTGGCACCTGGTCGCCGTCCCGCACGCCCCAATACCACGGGAGGCGCCACTGCTCTAGCTTACCCACAGCAACATCCTGGGTCATCGTGATTTGTGGACACCTTAGAGAAGTCGTGGACTTCCCATATGTGGATGATGACCCAGTGTTTGATACCTCGCTACAACTACTAGGGGGTGTTTCAGTAACCTGCACAAAGGAAGATGAAGCATCCAATGCTCTAGTAGTAAAGATTAGTCACATAACCTTCAGAATCCTGTTGGGGTCGTCCATCCACGCCCACAACTCGATGCCACGAGTGTCTATTAGATGTAGCAGGTCCGTGTCGACGCACTGGAGTGAGGAGGTGCGGCCGACGATCCGTTCGACGAGCTCCAGCTGTCAAGCATGCCTCGGGATGCCGTCGAGAATGAGACGCACTCTATAGAAGAGCGTCGCCCCAAGAGCGCCCGTGAGGCTCCACCATGGGCAGACACACACCTCCGCACCATGGCACTTGAACTTGCCTTTAGCGTTGACTTCCTCACAGGTCCGCCTGTTTTGGAAGCAGATAAGAAACGCTTCTGGTGGTGCCGGGTGATGTCAACGTCGCCCGAGCGCAGCCTAAACTCCGCAATGAGAGCCTTCTCCAGGTGGCGCGCAATGGTATTGGGAGGGACACGCATGGCCCAGGTGACAAGGGCGCATCCCTCCCAATCATGCAGCTCGCGCTCCAGCTCGAAGGAGGTGGAGACATGAAGTCGGTATTCCTCTGGCTTGAGCGCCGGGTCACCGACTCTGAAGTTCTTCATCTTTGCAGGGTGGCGGAAAGAAGCAGGAGGTGACAGGGAACGCCGGCTTGGTGATGGGCTTTGCTTGCTGTGAGGCGCGGTGGAACGGTTCTGTTGGCACGGTGGAGACACTGTCGGAGCAGAAGAATGGTTGGTGCGGAGGGTGGCACGGCAGAAGGAGTGCTTGTGCCCCTGCTGGAGACAACGGAGGCAGCGAATGGGGTCCCTGCACAAACGGATGCGGTGGTCGTGGGAGAGATAGCGGAAGCAACGCCCCTTCGTGCGGAGGAGGAATTCAGCTTTGGATAAGGGGGGGGGGGGGGGGGGCAGTCTTCCTTCTTGAAGCTTCCTGTGCTAGGGGAGCAGCGGAGGTGGGTGGGGGAGGATGGCGCTATCTTGAAGGCTCAGCGCGCATAGGCGGGCTCTCCGGCCTCGTTTTGCGCCTCCAGCGCCTGACCACGCGGGTCCAGCCTGGCTCCTCGCCACCCTGCACCGTTGTGGCCGGAGCATGGTGCGGAGGCACAGGGCTCGATGGCATGGCGTGGTGCGAGGAGCCATCTCTTGGAGCATTGACGCCGTGACCAGGCAGGTAGGTGAGCGGTGGGGAAAAGAAAGCTCTGCAGGGGGTAGTAATGGTGGATCTTTCGGTGCGACGCAGCGGATTCGCACGGCCCGTTGAGGTGCCGCTGACAGAGGGGGGGAGTGATTCAGCATTGTAGACCCTGTGGTGTGGAAAGGGTACCACGGATCTGAGGGGGCGAGTAGCGAATCTGCGGGGTGGATAGTGAGGGTCAGAACTTGGACTGGGAGGAGCTTGCAGGGCGTGGTAGGACGCGTCCGCCAGACGGCGTCAACGTAGGACGGCAGATAACAGGTGGAATCGAGCGTGGCAGGAACGATGAGGTCGTTGGGGTGGAAGTGGGCGACGGATCTGGGCGGCGGATCTGGTGGGGTGTCTCTCCAGAAGGAAGCGGTGGGAGAAGCGTGGGTGGAGGAAGGGAGCGAGGCAGCAAGAGAGGTGCGGGGGGCGGACCAAGAAGCGTGGGGCGAAATGAAAATAGGTGGCTGGGGGTGGCAGAAGAGCTTGGGTGGTGCCGCTAGGGCTGGCGGCGCCGGGGCTGGTGCACGGAGCGGCGCTAGGTGAGGGGAGGCCATTTTTTGTTTTGGTTCTCTTGGTCTCTTTGTGCTGAGGCTTATATCATTCTCGTGCGATCATTGTCTGGAGAATACTATTATCAGTCCAGTACAGATCACCAGTTAGTCAAAAAGAGTGCTACGTCAAGAGAAGAGATATCACATCTACCTGAAAGTATAAGAGAGATCCCAGAAGGAAACGACGCCAGCTAACCAGAGCCTATCAACCAGAGTGTGGGCAAAGATTTCTACGTTCGTCATAATTTAATCCTCGTACAAGAACTTTCCGTGATTAAAACGGCCTACCAGTTAGTACAGGAAATTGCTTGTTTCTACCAGCAAAGTGATTAACGGCCACGTTTGCATTTCATAACCGACAGCTTGGGGTCTTTGCGTAACTGTAAGCAACAGTTGTGTAACTTTCTGGAAACCTTTTGGGTCGTCCAAAACTCCAAATGTAAGCACAAGTCGTTAAAAATAATTTTCCGGACGGGTAAAACTGAACTGTCTGGCTAGTACCTGGTCACTGTTCTCTCTGACTCGGCGAGAGGTACATACCACCCGGTATTTTGTAAGTACGCCAAGGTAGTCGGTATATATACAAAGGTGAAATCATTTTCTTTGACATGGAGAAATAAAGCAAGAGAGATGTATACTGGAGTCGGTAGAATCACCGGCCAGCGACTGGAAGCAGTAGACAAATCATTCCTTCCATCAACTGTGTTTAACAACAACTACTTGATGGTGTGTAATACCCTCTCGGTCCGTTTCAAAGCTTACTATAGTGGAGATTTTGTTCACCGCCTGACGTTTTGCATGCATGATATCCTCATACGTTTTGCCGTATAGTACTATCTCATAGTTGATTGTAGTGTGTTTTGTAATGGCCCTAACCGTAAGAAATATGGGGCAGATGAGATGAGAAACAGATTAATTTATCCTAGCTAGTCACATCAGCTCTTTCAGAGCGCAGTATGCATGGTCCATTCAGTTTCCAGTACGAGATACAAAACCAAACAACTTGGCTGAGGCCGTGTTTAGTTGGGGAATTTGGGAGGTGCCAAATTACTGTTACAGCACTGTAGCACACTGTAGCGTTTCGTTTGTATTTGTGAATTATTGTCCAAATATTGACTAATTAGGCTCAAAAGATTCGTCTCGCAAAGTACAACAAAACTGTGCAATTAGTTTTTAATTTCATCTACATTTAGTACTCCATGCATGTACCGCAAGTTTGATGTGATGGGGAATCTTCTTTTTGCATAGTGTCAAAGTTGGAAGTTGGGAGTAACTAAACATGGCCTAACTAAACATGGCCTGACTTGAGATGCTGCATCTCGGTCCAAATAATATGCAGCATGCATGGTACGAATCACTCTTCATCTCATTAACAACTCCAATTATGGGAGCGTTTAGGTAGAGCCTGCAATTCCAAAGTCCGAGTGGTACTGCAGCGGTCAGCGTCGCAGTTGTTACTTACCTACCCAACCGCCCGGTTCCGGTACTAGGTATACACATGCATATTCCAAGATGATCTAGAGATTTAACAAGAGACCAGCATTTCTTTTTGGCTTTTTCTAGTATCCTTGCTATTACCATGCTGGGCGCAGAATGCGATGGTTTGATGCACTGGAATTTTCATGGAGTTGTGCAGTAACTTCAGGAGCATCGATGCCTCACGACCTGCAACACATTTGGTCACACAGGGAACACACACAAGAAGTCAGATGGAACAAGCAAAGTGTCACCAGGTCGACGTGGGCCAGGGATAGCTTCAAGGCACGGTCGTCCTGCTGGTCCAGGCCGCTTGCAGTGCAGCACGACTTGAGATAGCTGCTGCTACAGCAAGAGTCCTTCTCCCTCCCGCCTGTCCATCTCACACATCGCAATGGGTCGCGATGGATGGAGTGCAGTGCTAGCTGGGCCACACGACGGACGGAGATCGTCGACAATAATTGTTGCTTTGATCGAGCACGTCGCAACACTAAAAAAATCACTCGGTTCTTCTCTTCAATGAGTGTGGTTTGAGACCGTACCTCGGTGAGACAGCACGCAACCTCTCAAGTTTGTCGCTCGTTTTAGTTGTGCGCCACCAATCATCGGCTACAGTCGCGAAAGAACCGGCTGCGTAATGAGGTTTGCCTGTCGCTGCATTTCAGGCGAGGCGAGCTGCACCCACAATCTTTCTGCTTTTTTGCGGAATCTGGAGAAGCTATAGTGCATCCATTCATCCAATTAATTATTACAGAATTAGTACGGAAGAAAATGAAACCAAGATTGCAATTGAGAAGGCCATTTCAGCTTGACTATCACCTACTGGCGCAACTGATCAGTACCATAGATTCATCGACTAGAGATAGGCAAGGACTTGTGGAAGACCACAAGAAAAACATGTACTAGTAGTCGGTGGATACTGAACAAACATGGCTGAAGTTTTGTTTTACATGTCTTTCGTTCCATCATCTAATAAAGGTACTGAACAGTGAACAAGTATGTATAGATAGATAATCATTCTGCATCATATATAACAGCCAATTACTAGTGGTCAATTTGGACGAACTTGAGATTATTTTCTCCCTTGCTCATGACAGGCGCGCAACTTGTTAATCTGCACAGTCATGCATGAGCAACGCAAATAGCACCTTGTCCACAAGCTTATTAGGTGAGAAATCAGCAAATTAATCCGACGGCCGGGGGCTTCAGAGTCTGTCGTCTTTATTAGGTGAGAAATTTTCCTACACACTTGCTGGTTAGAGGCGTGTATCTCTGCATGCAGCAGTTAATTTTTAAAAAATAGTTACATGCATGGACTAGCAATTCTCCGTAGAGAATGCCCATTTGGTTTATCAAAGCGTGGCACCTGATCCACGAGCTTATTGTTAACTTCAATTCAAGCACCAGTCAGCAGATCCAACAGCTTCATGATTCGTCGCTTTCCCCTGTCAAAACCTTGCATGCCGGGGAAAAGATGCGTGGGTCTCGATCTCAACCGACGACGACAGTAGCATTCCACTGTGTTTTCTTGTTATACAAGTTGGAACACGCACGATGCATTTGCAAAACTCTTTTTTCTTTCCTTATTGTGCTCGTGATCTCACTCTACATAGAGAAAAGGATGCTGGTATGTTTAGCTCGTTGTCCGCATACGCACATGGGAGACAATAGCCGGCAGAAAATGTGTTCCGTAACAGATTATTATTGGTGTTTAGATCCAATAACCTACCGAGAGAGGTGCCTAAGGTAGTGTTTTGGTTAGTAGGGCTTGTCGAGATCAGGAACTCGAAGGTGAACACAGACACACGATTTAGACAGGTTTAGGCCGCTAGATTGTGTAATACCCTACGTCTTGTGTGTTGGTTGAATTGAATTGTTTTGGAGAGGGTCCCTACCTCGCCTTATATTGCCGGGGGTAAGATTACAGGTCAGTTGTTTACAATAATACTAGTCGGATTCGACTAGGCGAGTCCTGTTCTGATTGCTACGGGTGTTTTTCCTCCTCTAATCCTCGAAGACTAGTTCCTGTCTTGCATGTAAACTACGTCGTCTTGCGCCATAACCTTCATGTCATATACGTCTCAGTGTGCAATCCACTATCCAAATCTTCTATTGGGCAACTATTAATTCTGATCGTTAAGAGTATCGTTCAGATTGTGATAGTATACTGCACATGTCCATTTCTAAAGATACCTCATGCTGATACTCATTTGCATGTCTTGCAAAGAGTAGTACAAAACTACAAAGGAGTAGCTCAACATGCTCCAAGAGGTTTGCTCCCTGCAAATTTTGAAGAATAGGTGTTCAGTACACGGACAAAATTCTCTGAATGAATGATTTGGGCTGGCGTCAGTACGTGTATATGTATGTATCTAGCTTCAGTGTCAGTATATTTCCATCAGTGGTTCGGCGTTGCCATCAGTTCAGTTAGCTCTTGTCCTGGACGATCTGGTCATCGAATGGTCTGTCTGTATGTGTGTTCGTTGTCTTAGAGTATACTAGTTTGATACGGACACTGTACCCTACATCTACGTCAAGGGCTCGCTGGCCCATTAGCTGCCTGCCAACGCTGGATCCATGGAACGGATCCTGCTGGAGTTCGCGTGTCTGTTTCAGATGTTGTTGCAATTGAAACCTCCCCGGTTGACTCTGCAATCTTATATAAAATCAGAACAAATGAAAAAGAAACTGGCGCTTCATCAGTCGCTCCACCACCAATATCTCAATCTTTCGCACAAATGTGGTCACAGATTCACATTTTGTTTAGTCTTCGAGATAAGATACAGATTGATTTAATTTAGTCGGCTTTCAGTTTTGGTGGGGATTTTAAGACAAGGACTGAGGTAAACATTGAGTTCTTTTCTTGACAAAACATATGGTCCTCGTACTCGGAGTACAATATTTGCGGCATGCTTATAGTTAAGTAGAGATATTTGTATGGAAACAAGGAATCTGAAGTGTGATGGACAAACGGTATTGCACCATTGGTAGTCAGAGAAGTCCACGACTAACCTGAGTTAAGGTCCCGTTTGTTCTTGAGGAGCTCCTAGAATTCCTGTCACATCATATTTAGATACTAATTAGGAGTATTAAATATAGACTAATTACAAAATCAATTGCACAGGTGGAGGCTAATTTGTGAGATGAATCTATTAAGCTTAATTAGTCCATTCGTGGCAGTTCAGAAATGATGATAGGGAAGCTTCGATCTTGTACCATGCATTGGCTGCAAGTACCATTCATTTCTATAGCTATCTGTAGCCGCATCTTTGAAACAGTGTAACGATCAAACTCTATTCTGCGGTTGTACTTGTTCTCAAAAAAAGAAACGCAGAAAGGTTAGCTCCAGTACTATGTGAGAGGCCACTTCGCATGCCATCGTAAACTAGCTAGCTAGCAATCATGGATGAAAACTTCACTAGAGTGGGATGGGCTTTGTTCTCAGGAGCAATCATGCAGTAGTGGTGGCTACTGTACATGTTGTTAACATGCGATAGTGGAAGGTAGTGGTCATATACAATTCCAAAGTAGTTGAATTATTATATATACAACTTGATTTAACTCTGCATGTGGGGGGAACAAATGGTTTACCCTGCTATTGCCAGTGATAAACTGAAACATGTTTGAGCGGTTGATATATGTCATTAATTAGTAAAAAAAATACTAAGCACGGTCCAACACTCATCAGCCACTATTCAGATTTTTGTGACTTCTTTGGTTTGTGCAGATACGAACAAGATATAGGTGGACAACAAGTACTATCAGACAGGTACAAAGCACATAACGAGCAGTCCACTTTCCACCATGTCATCACTTCCTTTCACCGGAAAATGTCCGCGTGGTGGCGATACGACGTGCTACGTACACTGCTAGCAACGTCGGGGCGAGGCACGGGAATCTTCCTCGGAAAGCGTTACGCGCTAGAAAATAGAGGAAGGGCGTTATCGCGCGTTCCATCAAGTAGAAAAATCCAATGCATGGGCGGGGCCACGCTGCCCCTGCTGCGTGCTGATGACAGTGCGGCGGCTTATACATCAATACATCACCATGGCACGACCTCCCCAAAAAAATTTTCCCCCACGCAGGTTGTCGCCGAGCACGGCGGACGTGTCTGCACACACTCTAATATTGTAAGAGTTGTTAAGATCTCAGAGCGTGCATGGCTGTGCATCAGGCCAATCATCTCAAACTTTCATGGCGTGCCCATGCATGCATCTACGTCACGGTGAGCACTGTGCATACGTACCGCTTTATCTTACCGTCTGTGGTTTAGTTGGACGGGAAACATCAAAGTTTAGTTCTCGCGGATGGCATAAAAAAGGGAAATAATTAAAGTGTTTTCTGATTGCCATGATCATTTCAAAAGCCAGAAAGGATTATGAAACTACACGGGGTAGCATACAAACAATGCACGACCGGTTCGTGCCGCACTTTTTCTATTTGATGACCAGCTGGCCGGGCAGCTAGCCCCATGCGGGCACGGACGGGCGACGGCCACGTACACACCGCATCCCCCCATTTGTTTGGACCCCAAAGCCCAGATTATTTGCTGGGCGCCGTGCAGATAACCCCCCTTTTCCTAACCCCTGACAGCCAGGCACCATCCAATGATCCAATTCCTCTCCGGAGTCCGGAGCCGAGACGAGACAAACCGAAGCATCACAGACGCATGCGCGCCGTGACATGGACCAGCGGAGTCGGTGACGGCACCGGCTGGGAAACGGGCGCCGCTCATGAGTTGGCCTGGTGTGCGCTGCGACCCCCATGGCCGGCCGGCGGCTCGCCAGGCTCCGCTAGCTGGAGTCCGCTCGGGCCCCGGGGCGCTGCGGCTGCCCACCTATCGGTCTCCCTCCCCCCACTACGTTCCCATGCATTGACCCGGCCAGCGGCCCCCGCGCGTCGGTGACGGACGCGCCCGCGCCGCGCGGCACGGGAGGACAGAAGAGAGCACCCGCACCCGCGTCCGCGTGCGCGCGGACGGGGGAAAACGCTCGAAAACCCCGTGATCTCGTGGACGCTTCGCACCCCCGCGTTTGGGTTCGTGGCTGTGTCCGCGCGCGGTGGTGGGCTGGTGGCAGGTGCGTGCGAACACGTACCGGCGTACGGCTCCACCCCCGGCCGTGCGCGCGTCGGCGGTTCCGATTGCCCCCACCTAAAACACGGACCCGGCGCCGAGGACTTGGGGCGCCGCGCGCTTACGGGCACCGCCGCTTAATGGGGTGGCGCGCACCGGCGCGGGTACACGCCGGAGTTGGCCAGCGAACGGAAACGGGTGGGGTGGGCGCGCGACGTGCCGAGGCCAACGGTCCGATTTGAAACCAAGCTTGCAGCTCCAGCCGTGGGCGAATTGAAACTATCTGGCATGCCGCAATTGCAGAGCGTTGAAATAATCAGGGGACATACCCGGCCGTGGCTGCAATTTGTGCCTTTCTTTTGGACTTGGTGCACGCCCGCGTTGAATGCAGGGCAAAGGACTCGCCGTTTGTGCGAGGGAGTCATCTCTGCCAGTCCTAGGCTGGATAAGCTGCCGGGTCCTGTTACATTCTTGGCTTCTGTCTGAAGCAACTCGATCTCTTTCCGCTGTAAAGGAAAGGGAAGGGAGCAAAGTCAGATAAATACTATTTTGCTTTTTAGACCCTGCCGCGCGCTTTACAAGCAAATGAGGGGGGAAATGCAAAAGCGCGAAGAAGAAATGAAGGATAATCCAGGATGATTCTGGGCTAAGCGCTACAGAGCCTACAGGTGTCCTCGCATTTACGGTGGATGCCGATTGTTACCGTTTGATATGGGGGTAGCAGACGCGCGTAGTAGCTGCCAGTCGTATAGAAAGCGACCCACGTCGAGTATGGAGAAATTTAGTCAGGAAAGTGACGGCCTCCGGAGTCGTCATCGTCACAGCCTCACAGGCGCTCCCTCCAGCTGCTACGTCACCTCTACTTGCAAATTTTCCAAAGCCATTGAGTGTAATTGCGGCCAGTACTTACTTATTCTGCACTTCAAACAAAGGCCGTCATCTCGCAGCTGGCCTGGGTTAGTAACTTGGTACCGGATCACTTGAGCGGTTGAGCCTCTCCTCTGCTCGGCTCGTGTTCGTGTGCCGCCAGCCCCGTGACTAATTCCAATTTTCCAAGGTCTTGCATCGCACGCTGCAGGCTTAATTATGTCTCGGCTAGCTGTGAGTACTGAAGGCCGATGCAGAAATTCAGAGAACGCTAATTAAATTGTCCTACCAACGTCTCGATTTTTTCCGTAATGCGACAGGCAAGTAACGCGAGGAAAATCTTCCTCTGATGACAGCGCCTTTTGTTTGTTTCGCAGCCAAAAGAAAGAGGGCACGGGGGCGTTGTTGGCCTTCAGCTTCAGCCTTCAGGGACTGTTTCGTGCCTATAAAAAGTCCTACCAACTGCGCGTCCTGTTGACAGACCCCAGAGCGCTCCATTCCGAAGGCGTGTAGCAGAAGCCCCTCCTGTAGCGGCAGCTGCTTTCCCTCCCTCTCTCTATCCTCCCTGCCTCCCTGCTCGGAGTCGCGCGAGCTCGTGGCGGTGGGCATCCTCCGGCAATGGGGTGCAAGGCGTGCGACAAGCCCAAGCCCAACTACCGCAAGGGCCTGTGGTCGCCGGAGGAGGACCAGAAGCTCCGCGACTACATCCTCCGCCACGGCCACGGCTGCTGGAGCGCGCTCCCCGCCAAAGCCGGTAAGACCAACAACCCGCCGCCGCCGCCGCCGCCGCCGCGTGCGTCTGCATTTCTGTCGAGTGCGAGGGGAGCGTGATTGGGGAGGATTTGGGTGCATTGCATCCGGAATTCAGACCTTGAGCGGCGGCAATTGCCAATTGCAATTGGGGTTTTGGGGTGAGGCCAAGAAAAGAACGGAGTCGTTATCTGAAGGGAGGAATTCCTCTTGCCGGCTCACTCTGCGCTGGCCGCCTCTGAAAAAGAAAGCTCTGTCGCCTGACGTTTTGTCACATGTAGCAGTAGTACTAGTTTCATCTTATCATAAGCAAATGCGCATTGGTCTCAGAATTGAGCTTTGTTCTTTGGCATGCAGGGCTCCACCGGAACGGCAAGAGCTGCAGGCTGCGGTGGATCAACTACCTGCGGCCGGGGCTGAAGCACGGCATGTTCTCGCCGGAGGAGGAGGAGACGGTGATGAGCCTCCACGCCACGCTCGGCAACAAGTAAGTTCGCGCCCCGCGCACTGCAGCTTGACGCCTCCCGTCTGGTCCTCCACGCCCACGCAAATGATTGAGACGACACACAGTTCTCCACGTTGCCCTGCCTGGCCCCCTCCCCTCGCTTTTGCTGGCAAATTTTTCGTCCACACTGCTACGTACAGGTAGCTGCCGCGCTCCCTAATCCTCCGATTGTCCCTGTCCCTGCTCGGCAGCGGCCGAGCTGGCGGCCGCTTCTGGAACACGCGGAGGAAAACTGTGGGAATCGAAAGGGAAAACCGGTAACGACGGGGGGCCTTTTTCCCCCAGTGGAGTCGATGCTGACGTGCACGCTCCACGACGCTGCATATTCGAATTTCGGAGATCTTTTCTTCCTCGCTAGTCCTTTCCTCCCGCTCCGAGAGTGCACGTTGCGATGATTAGAACGGCTTTCTTTGGCGTAATATTTGTTTATTTGAAAAAAGTGTGGACCTCTTTGGTGGCGCAACAGGGACAAGTTGGGCCGGCTAAAATAATGCGAACTTGGGAAACGCTAAATGCCATACAGTCAGTGTGGAGTTGCGTCCGGCAGCAAGTTATCTCAAACCCATTTTCTCTTCTCTATTTTCATTTCATTTATTTTTTTTTGACGTATTTGAGTTCCTTTTGCTATCCGTTTTGTTTTATTGGCTGTATGTACAGGGAATCGAAGTAGCCACACCGTCCGTCCCCTTTCGATTCGTAGCACAGCGACGATGAACATGCCGTCGGCGGCTAGCCGGCTACTTGGACCAATCCGTGTTGGCCTGCAAGATAATGAAAACAGCTGCTTTGACAAATCCGAGCTGGCACGTAGCAGTTAGTAGGCTCACGAGAAGATTATTAGATTCTTTATTGGGGGGGGGGGGGGGGGCTCGCAATTATGCCCACCAAAAAAATCAAAGGCCCGGTGGCCCACGTGAATAGACTACGTACACGCTTGTCACTTTCAACCAAGTGACACATTTTCCTTTAGGCCATCGATCTGCACGGCGGGAAAAAAGCGAGAGGGGGAAACAAACCTCAGCTCGTAATGCAAAAGCTGGGTGTTTCCACTACACTAATCCCCACCGACAGAAAAGACGACAGGAGCGGCTTGGCTTGGTTTGTTGACGCCGATTTTCGGGCTCTACTGCAGGTGGTCGAGGATCGCACGGCACCTGCCTGGCAGGACCGACAACGAGGTCAAGAACTACTGGAACTCGTACCTCAAGAAGAGGGTCGAGGGCAAGGAGGCCCCGAGCACGGCCGCGACCAGCTCCGGCGCCGATTCGGAGGACTCGCAGTGCGCCAAGCCCGGGGACGGCGCGGCGCAGGAGGCGCCGGCGGACTCCGGCTCGTCGGAGCCGCGCGAGTCGTCGTCGGCCGACTCGAGCTGCCTCACGGGCCCGCCCGCTGCCTGCAGGCCCCACGCGCCCGTGGCGCCGCCCAAGGTGATGTTCGCGGACTGGCTGGACATGGACATGGACTGCATCGTTGGTGGCCCGGTCGCGGCGGCACCTGGTCTGGACGCTGCGGGCGTGGTTGGTGCGAGCCCCAGCACGGGCGGCGATCGCAACCATCGCCACCACCAGGTGATGAGCCAGGGGTCCGTGCAGGTGGATGGGCCATCCGGTGTCGACGATGTGTCCCTGCACGGGTTCGGTGACACCGGCGCCAGCTGCTGGGAGTTCCAGGAGCACTTCGACAGCATCGATCAGATGAGCACCACCGGCTTCTGCGACCTGCTCTCCATGAGCGAGTACTTCGGGCTCAACTAGGCTCGACACGGGTTGGTGGTGATCGTTGGTGAAGGGATTGCGTTCTTTTTTAAACTTTTGTTTAGAGGTTTCGGTGAAAGGCTTGTTTGTGATTGTAAATTATTGTCGTGTAGTACGTATAGAGGAATTTAAAAAGCAGATAAAGTCAAGAGCTACGGCGATTGTTGCTACCGTGTAAAATATGGTCGTGTTTGTTGCGGTTTGCTTTGGAGAGTACAGCACCGACGGAATAAAAGGAAAAATTAGGAATAGAAGAATGTTATAAGGGTTGCACGCTTGCAGGTAGCTATTGGGCTGCACAATTTGTGTTTTGTTAATTCGAAAATGGGACATCATCTTTTTGTGACTTTCTCTTTCTTTCTTTTCTGAGTGGTGGGAGCTTATTTCTTATTGCAATCATCTTTAACATCTACGTAAATCTCACTTTCAGGGGCCCGCTTTTGAGGTGACTAGTTTTTTTTTCCTCCACTTCGTCGGCGTCGGGACCTAGTCTTGCATCTGTTATGTTATATACTGCACTATAATATCGTATACTCCCTCCGTCCGGGAAAGAATGCAACTATGGGTTGCGTGCCATCAAAAGTAGCTCACGTTTGACCACATTTCTAGTGAATACTATTCATATTTATGACTCCAAATTAATTTATTATAAAAATACATTTCATAATTAACCTAATGCTATTTATTTGATATCATAAGTATTGATACTTTTTTATCTATAATTGATCAAATTTAAGATACAAAACTATGACACTGTGCTAGAATTGCAATCTTTTGCGGACGGAGGGAGTACATATTTGTATTAAAAACACTCTTATCATAACATGACTTTATTTAGGATAAAATACATATTTTTGGAAATAAAAGTCCGCATGCTTTTGGGCAAAAATAAGAATAGTATGAAAGATCAGTACTGAGATGTAGAAAATGGATAATTAAACATTGATGGATGTGAAGAGTGGGGGTGTTAGGTCGTTTGATTTTGTTTAGGATTTATGAATGATCTTAATCTCTCCCTTTAACTTATGTTTGGTCGATCTGACATCTACAACTTCTTATTTTAGTGTCAAATTATACATGAGCAGGAGATCGGATTAAACAATCTTTGAGATGTTGAAAGCTACACTAGGTACTATCGCGTTACATAATATGGACAGATAGCTCTATGATGGTATATAGAATCACACAAGAGTTGGTGTAAAAAAACGGTCAAAAAGAAGATATAAGGAGATTTTGTGCTTGTGAAGTCTTAAAATGGTGGAAAGGAAGGTAAAGAGGTTTTTGCCAAGGGCGGGTGCTACCACTAAACGCCTATATGTCATTCTTTTACTAATGGCTGAAAAAGGAATATGCATAGTTTTTTACCAAGGGCACTTGCTACCACTAAACACCTTGATGCCGTTCTTTTCCTAATGGCTAACTACCCGTTTGTTCACTCAAAAAATATTCACCCGAGACAAGAAGGATATTTGTTTCCTACAACAGTCAATGACTTTGTTTTCGCTAACTCATGGATCGAGCCTAAAAGTCATGCAATAATGCCAAAAAAATCAATCATGAGCAAAGAACATGTTCAACATTTTGCCTATCATAATAATACAAATGATCAAATGTAACATGATGCACTGTTATTTCTTTAGCATTAATTGCAGTCTTCAACCCTAGGAGCTCATGCTACCTTTATCAAATGGGTAGCTATCCAAAGCTCATATAGCACAGTCACCAAAGCCTCTACGCATTACTAGAATTAGCTCCTTACTACGCAAGTCGATGCCATCCTACTATAATCGAGCACCTTGCCACACCGATTGATGCTCTATGTTGGAGCTCTACATTGAAATCGAGCTCACCGCCCAAATCAAATCACACCGTTGGTAAGACCAACCTCATCAACCAAATCAACACCTTATTATTGAGATCGACCTTATTGTTGCCAAAATATCTTAGGATATTTAGTAGGGTTGACCCCTGAAGCAAGTTACTTTATTTCCAACTCTATCCAAAAACGCGAACTATTACTTGTGGTAGAGATAATGGAAAGGAGTTGTCCGAATCATTTGTTGAGTCTTGTTGGTTCAGCTATCAGGACATTCCATATTCTCCTGTCTCACCCGAAAGCACTTGCTTCAAAAAAGAAGCACTTACCAAGAAATCCTGTTTCAAGGTTGTATGTAACTAGCCAACTACTTTTGACAAACCTCTAGCTGCATGTGAGATTATTTATTTTTTGCATTTTCATGATTGAAAGAAGAAGAAGAGTGATTCGTAGGACGTTGCTAATAGGCGAGTCTGCATTGCTTTCTTGGTTAATGGATGCAGTTGTACTTCCCGCTAAGAGCATGTTCAACAGTGTAGACGGCTGTTGTCTGCAAATACATTAAATATCGCACATAGATAGCAAAACAGACAACTTCTATAGTGATTTGTCCGTTAGCTTGTATGTATAGAGTTTAATCATACATGGACACATAAATCATGATGATGAAATATATTTTGATCTTTGTAGATTTTTTCGTTGCTTGTTTAATAGAATGCAACATACATAAAAATACAACCAATTAGAAGGACTGCAACCAATTAGAAGGACTGCAGTGTAACTTTTTGTTCTACTTCGTGCCCTTCTTTTCTAACTAAAAGACCTCATTGTGATTTCCATATCTATTAAGGGCCATGTTGTAAAATGACAATAACATCTATGACCTGTCTTCTCCCAGTGCTGACTCTCATCTCTCATGCCTTCTCTCCCGAAACCATAGAGCAAGCATGGCCCGCAGGCAGACTGGACGCAGCATCCAGTTGGGATCACTGCAAGGCACGGCGGCCCACGTGCGACGCTACAGCATGCAACCAACTGATGGCAGCAGGGCAAGGCGCATCAGCCCTCGTGCGGCATTATAAGTTGCAAGAAGCAGCCGACAGGTGGGCGGCTATGACAGCCCTAGTAATTAAGCAACTAAATTAGAGAATCATCAAAGTGATTAAGAACCTAAATCAAGTAATCAATAGGGTGATTAAGAAGCAAATCAAAACTAACTCCAAATTGCTGAGAGTTAAGGTCCAAAAATATCTCAGATTTTTGAACCAAGTGTTAAACTCCCTCCTGTTGAGAATCACTGGTGAAGCAAATAAAAACACATTTTATATAAGGACTTAAATCTTGATCAATATACTGGTGGTAGCCCTTCTCAAGTTGGACACCTTCCACTCACAACACTTCTTCTGATTTTGAGCAGAGGATGTTCGAAAATCGAGTAGACGATCGGTCAAATTTCAAATCTGATTCTAGAATAGCTTTGACCGACGTTCCACCAAAGATCCTACCATCCTATCCCCAACTTCGTCGAGCTTTTCCTTGTTGATCTTTATAAAAGTAATAGCACATATCTTGTTCCCGAACCTTCACTTTTGGAAATTAAACCACGTAGTTCGAACTTGGTGTGAGAATACGCGCTAAACCCGACACCTTCATCACGACACGCATCACGAGCACAATCATGCATAATTAAGCATCACGAACATCCTTTTGTGCATAGTTGGTCATTATAAGCATCATTAGTGCATAAATGAATGTTTTGGCCATGAGTTGTTAGTACCCAAAATTTTATATTTATTGGTGAAAAATCAAATTTGTGAAGAAACCCTAATTTCTTCCATACCACCGTGCCCCCAATTATTTTATTCAAATATTAAACACCATTTAGTGATTTTAAAATATTTTACCAAATTTTTTAAAGATGTTTTCTTGTGCCAGAAATTCATTTAAAGTTCAATTTTAATTGTTTTGTTTTGATGATTGTGTGCAAACCATAAAAGCTCTTGGGTTGATTCTTGTGGCATTGGATTTTTGATGATTTTACCTTTCCAACGAGTATTTTTAGAGAATTTTTGGACACCTGTAGCTAGGTCGTTTAAGAGAGCAAAATTGAACCGGAATATTTTTGACGAGAGCCCACATGTCAGTCGCCTGTATCTCTTTCTTCCACCTCCAGCTCTCCCGTTGGCCTATAAGGGACGAGCTCCACCTGGCCGGCGCCCATGGGGGCTTCCCTCCCCTCCAATCCTTGCGCACGGGGGTGAGTCACCTCGCCCGTGCTTATCCTCTCCGCTCCCTTCCTATTTAAAGACCGGTTCCCCTCTCCTCCAATCCTTCATGAACAGACCGCAAAGCTCCATTGTTCCCCACATCTTGTCCGGCCAAATTCATCGCCATGGTGCGCTCCCGGCTCGATTCCTCGCAGCCAGAGCATCCCCACGTCGTCGCGCATCCGTTTTGCCGTCTCCCGGCCACCCTCCCTCGCTGGATGGTCCTCCTCACGGCGAGCTCCCCCACCCCCCCTCCGCTACCTCCTAAAGGTTCCTGTTGTGCCACTCCTCCTCGTTGCCAGGCCCTTCTGGTGAGCTTCCTATCTCCGTGCGCCGCCCCCTCTCTCTCCCAAGCCACACCCCTTCCCTTCCCTCTGTTCCTGGCTGGCCCCCAAGTGCCAGGCGCCTTGTCTGTGTCCCGTGCCTGTGATCTGTTTGTGTGGGGGGTCTCGTTGGAGAAGAAGGAGAAAGGTTAGGGGGTTATGGGAGAAATCCAGGGACCTTTGCGCAATTAAATTGTAGATCTAGGAGCTAGATTGCAAGTTTGCCTTGGTTTTCTTTATTTCCTAGATCTAAAAAGGTTGCAACTTTGGAAATTCGTAGTAAACTGTAGAAAAATTGTAAATAGCAAATGAGGACTTTTTGGAATCCTTCTGAGTATATTTACACAGTAGAGTCATAGTATGATATGTGTTAGTGGAAAGTTTCTGATGTTTTTATTTATCCTTGCAAAGTGCTTTCATAAATCCTTTCAAGTTGGTTGGATGCATATTTTGAGTTATAGAAGTCCAAAGATTGTGATTCCAGTTGTGTTAGTCTTATGATGACACTCTCTAGCTAAGAAAAAATATTGAACATGCTAGTTGCGTACTGTTTTTATCATGTTTTGATTTAATCTTAATAAATAGGCAATTTTTAGCTTGTTTTGCTTGTCATTTTCATATCTAAAGTTATGGTGCTCCAATTGCTGTAAAATCTTTATGGTAGGCTATTGATGCTATATGTGTACTGTGGTAAAAATTTCATATAAATTAGATGCAGTATGATTGACTTATTGATTTAACATGTTTATTGCTTCATAAATGACTTTAAATAAGTTATAATTTTTATGTAGGTGTAAAAATTGGAAATGTGGTTCCACTATCTTTGTATGATGTCGTTCTACCATAATAAAATATAATATGGCTATGTATTTATAGAAAATGATGACCTTTAGATTTATCTTGCTTTTATATGTTTTCTTGCAATAGCAATTTGTCTTTTTTCATAGTAATTAATTATAAAACCTGAGCATGTGAGATTTGTACAGCAGCCATGTTTTGATAACATCTATCATACATAAAAATCTCAGTTCCAAATGAGATGTTTGCCACATCACTTATAATTAATATATATGTTTACTATATAATTGGATAATGAAAGTTTGCTAGTAGATGCATATACTTAAGTCATGTGAAGCTTTTCATAGTTATTTTTACGGGGTACATATGATGCTAAGTTATGATAAGTAGTGGTTAAGTTTTGAATATAACTCATATGTATGCTCTCATGTTAATATAACAACTAATGATTATGTTGCTTATATAAGTTCTTCATCCTTGCTTTAATTGTTGCTTAAGGTGTATAGGATGTTTCATGTTACCTAAAACTAATGCTAATTAACTATATTCATAGTAGTTGTGAGCTACGTGTTTAACTTATGCTTGTGTTACCTTGTAAAAAAAACTAAATAAAGAACCTTGTTGTATGTGTGCTGAAATAGCTGCTAGAGCAGTTCTGTTGTCGCAATATCTTCATGATTCAAATGATGTTTTATGTAAATATGGTGAATACAAAAGTTGTAGGTAACTTCATAATATAGCTTTTGTTAAATTTTCATAACCATAAGCCTGATGGTTTAGGATCTATAGATTTTACAAGTTCATTATCAGGTTTTGCGTGCTCTATGTATAAGTCTAAATGATTGTGTTGTTTAACTTAGCTAAGCTTTAAATCATGTCTTGGAGATAATAGCAGAAGTGTAGGGTTTTTCATGAGCTTTCTAAATTATTAAAGATCACCCCTTTTGGTGGTCTACATCTCCATTTATGAGTTTGTGAAGTGGATGACAGAATCTGTCCTAATCTGGACAGAGATATCTTCTTTGTGATGTTTGACCTAGTTAACTTTAGAATTAGCTCATGGTGTTTATAACAAAGTTGTGCATGGTTTATTAAGATTTCTAAAAAGTCTAGAACCACCTTGTTGTGAAAATTAGAACTCAACTTATTGCTGTTTGAAGTTGTATGTTAGTTTTCTATCCTTGTTTGTACAGATCTGCTTATTGGTTCGTTTTCAACTTGTTATTTGTTGAATCAGCTTTTGGTGTTAATAGCAAAGTTTTATATAATTTCATTAAATTTATATAAAGTTTAGGATCACCCTTATTGGATGCTTATATCTCTAGTCATGGTTAAAACAAGTGACTACTGTACTGCTGTCTAGATTCTGTGTATGTGCTTAAATTATTAGCGTTAACTTGATGTTGCATTGAGTGTTTGTTAGTTATCTCATATCATTATTAGAGTTAAATTGATCTACCTGAGAATTTTATAAATGTGTTATATAATGGTTGTCAAACACTTAACTAATAAATGGTCATGTATGCATGTTGCTACAAAATAACCTTGATGCATAGCTTCCTAGAACCTTAGTGATGTTGGTGTGTGACTTGCTTGTGTATGAGTGGTTTAAAAACAAATGTAATGTACTTTGATCACCTTTAACTTACTGATTGTGTGATGCACTTATGTATGCCATGTTGATAAGCAACATCACCCTAGTTCTTGTATGATGCTAAGCTTAATTAGCTCTGAATTGTTAATTGCTTGCAATAGCTTGACTTAAGTTCACTTGTGTGCCATGCCTAATGTACTTCTATAATAGGTTGTGTGGTGTATAGTTAAATAACTCTATGTGCCTATGTCTTGAATGATCTTATGTTTGCCTTGAATGCTTTTGTGTGATGCATCTTATTTTATCGTTCTTCGTATTCATGCGTTTGCATCTTGCATCTCATCTAGATACGCTAGATAAACCACATGAAGGACGTGATGATGGAACCGAACTTGAAAACGGTGTATGGTGGACCTACCCCGAAGATGGAAGGACTAAGCAAGTGCCGAGATGGGAGATGCTTGCCAAGCGAGTGTTGTCTAACAAACACTAACCTACTGTGGATTTCAGGCAAGCCCCGGAGCATATCTTAGTTTTCTAAACTTCTACAATGAATTATGTTGATTATGATTGTGCATTTAAATTACTAGGTGTTGCCTGAAACCTTAGATGCATGAACTTAGTACCTTTTTGATCTGAACACTAGCATGATAAGTCGTGTAGATGCAATGCTTAATAGGACACGGTAAAAGTTGAGTGATTTCCTATCACTCGCGAGTTATAAGAGTTGTTTGTTTACTTATATTACAACCATAAGGACGATGGGCGGGGCAGGATCTTGTGAACTATTTTGGTGGTCGGTAGATTGCCCCTTCTGTCTAAATGAAAATTGACTAAGATCGAAACGTGTCGGCGTTCGTGATCAAGTGTTTGAAAGTACTAATCTCATACCTAGTATGGGATGGGGAAGCCTAGTACCTGATTGAACTAGGGCGTGGCTTATACTCCTGCTGTCCCTGAAACGAGGTTCTCATGGTGCATCATGTGGGTGCAAGTGCGGCCATAGTATGGTAGAGGCCGGGACTGTGGAGCATTGCATGCCAAGGGAAGTTTGGCCTTGACATGTGCCTGGGGATCGATGGGGACGGCTGACAAGTGAAGCGACCCTTCATGGTGCGCGGATGTCATGGGATTAGGTTCGCCATGTATGGTTAATAAATTCGAATTGATTCGTCTGACTCTCACAGTTTGGGACTGCTTTATTGCTATTCTGCACTGAGTAAAGATGGAACATGATGATGATATTAATGTTGATGCTTGTCTTTAATTGTTTGGAAACTATACTGGCTTAGTGTAGGTTACTAATTTAGACTGGTTAATGAACTTAGAACTTGAGCTAAAATGTGAAAGTAAGGAACAACTTTAATCGATTTTGGCACAAATAAACCCACCGCAAAAAAGTCTTGCATGTCTAGGAGTTGATGGAGTAGTTACCACCTAACGGGTAAGCCTCGTTGAGTATCGTATACTCAGCCTTGCTTGTCGCTATCTTTTTCAGGTTTGCTGTTGTTTTGGGTGCTAGTCTTATTTGGCTTACCCAGCTCCCTCCGTGTTGGATGGTCAAGTGGGATCCTTCCTCGGACAACGAGGACATGGGTCATTGGTATCATGGTCAGCTTCGCCATGGTATTGTGTATCGACGTTTAGTTTCCGCATATTTTTCTTCTGTGTTGTTTACAACCAACTCTGTTTGAATTTCGAAAATTTTGATGTAATAAATTGTTGACCTATATTAATTTGATGGGAATGTTGTAATCTCCATGCCCACTCACCTTCGTGTGAGCAATGCTTCTCGATCCTGAGTAAGTGATTTATTGGATGAAATCCGACGGATGATCAAGGTGGCTTGGTTAAAGTGCATGATCGCGTGTGAGACGAGTTAAGTGCATTTTAGTCAGATTAATTTGGACGGTTCCGCCACAGCGGCGCGGCAAGATGCGGCGACCGGTGGGATTTTGTGGCTATCCCTACACGCCGCACTGAATCGAGGTGAGTCGTCGACCGATTCTGCAACGGGAGAAGTCATGACAGTATATAATATGGGAGCACGAGCTATGGCCGTCGTCTTGCGAGAAGACGATACAATTATCTTCTCTCGTTTAATTGTGTACATGTACGATGGATTTGCTTACCAGATGGTATATAAACAGCTTCATAGATACTGTTGTACGTGCTCTAAAGAGATCAATTTAGATCCGTTTGACGTCAAAATTATCAGCCTAAGCTTTACTCCTGTTCGCTTCAGCTTATTCAGCCGGCTTATCAGCCACCAAACAGTATTTTTCTCTCACAACAAATCAACCGTTTCAGCTTTTCAGCTGGCTTATATGCTGAAGCGAGCAGGCCCATAGTTGTCCGATTCGAGTCTCTGCGCCTAAGCTCAAGCGTCCCGTGCCAAGTAAGTATTTTTTTGGGTGCCCAAGCAAATTATACAGACGTTGGGGGTGTTTCTGCAACGCTCCTACGCAACGGAAACTGAGGAAGTTGCCAGGGCCATTCTCGTAATTCCTCCTCCACTAATCCTAGCCCACCGTTGCCCTAGCTTCGACGATCCGGCGACGCCCCCCTCCTCTCGGCTCTCGCTCCTTCCCCACCCACGAACCCTCCTGGAGGGGCAAAAAAGGGGTTCGAATTTGCTCCTGATCCAAGCGCCAGGCTCCTAGATTCCGCCTCCCAAATCATCTTCCCGATCCGATCTGCCAGTTCCCCTTCGATCCCGCTTCCCCCAGCCGATTCCTGAGAAGATCTGAGTCCTCCCCGCGACCATGGATCCGCGCGCCAGGTACCCTCCGGGCATGGGCAACGGCCGCGGCGGGAACCCCAACTACTACGGCCGCGGCCCGCCGCCGCAACAGCCGCAACAGCCGCACCACCAGCACCAGCAGACGTCGGGGGCGCACCACCACCAGCAGTACGCGCAGAGGCAGCAGCAGCAGCATCACCACCACAACTACAATCACCAGCAGCAGCACCACAATCACCACCAGCAACAGCAGCAGCAGCAGTGGCTGAGGCGGAACCAGATCGCCCGCGAGGCCGCTGGCGCGGCCGGTACCAGCGAGCCGAAGGCCCTGGCGCCATCCACGGCCGCCGATGGCGTGGATTCTAGGTGAGACGATTTGAACTTAGGGCTTTGGTGATAGCGTCGTGTTGCCCTGATGCGTGCTGCTCTTTAGTTGGCTGGACTTAATTCCCTGGCGAAATTGAACGGAATGCAGCTTGACTCATGCTATCTATTCGCGAACCATGATAACTAATTCTTCATTAAGTAATCTTGTGGTTTATAATGCCCAATCACGTGTTCTGATGCCACATACGTTGGGATGATTAAAACTAGGGTTTGCTGCATTTCAAGTTTGTAACTAAACTAGGTCTGTAGTATTACCATGTACCGGTAGCTACTGATATTTCCCAATTGTTTGATTGATTTATTGTTAATGTCGCCATGATTATTAGCAGTCACTCTTGTGGAGATAGTTTTTCAGCAACTATGTTTGTCTCTGTGCAGTTCGCAAGATTGGAAAGCCCAATTGAAGCTGCCGCCTCAAGATACACGCTACAGGACAGAGGTAACATGGCATTTCAAATTCCCTCCTGCTCTTTCACATCTAATTTGGATGCTAAGTATCACCCTAAACGTAGAAAGCATTCAGTTCTCTTCTGCACTTTGCCCAGTTGTTGGTTGTTGTTCTAGGAAAGAAATTGATGCAGGCTCCATTTTTGGTTATCCCAGTAAGATTCATTGCAGGACTAAGGGTGCGTTTGGTTTGGAGACAAGAAGGGATGGGACGGTGCCGTTCCTATTTTTTGGGATGGGATCATCCCGTCTGATGTTTGGTTGAGAGGGATGAATTCATCCCAGTTTTTTGTTTGGTACGATGGATTGAAAACGAGGGACGGATGGCTCGGGTAACACCGTTAGCTACATGTGTTTAGTGGGACCCACATGTCATATATGGGCCCACATGTCATCTTCATTTCTTTTTTTTTCTCCTCATCCTTGTCTTCTCCAACCCGCCAGAGCTCCCGAAGGCCCAGGCTGCACGGCCCCTGCTCGCCCGTCGGAGCTCCGCGCCGCCCCCGCTCGCCCCCGCCGGAGCTTCCTGCCGCCACGGCCGCGCCGCCCCCACTCGCCCCCGCTCGCCCCCGCCGGAGGTCCCGGCCGCGCCGCCCCCGCTCGCCCCCGCCGGACCTCCCGGCCGCGCCGCCCCCACTCGCCCCCGCTGGAGGTCCCGGCCGCGCCGCCCCCGCTCGCCCCCGCCGGACCTCCCGGCCGCGCCGCCCCCACTCGCCCCCGCCGGAGCTCCCTGCCGCCCCGGCCGCGCCGCCCCCACTCGCCCCCGCTCGCCCCCGCCGGAGGTCCCAGCCGCGCCGCCCCCGCTCGCCCCAGGCCGCGCCGCCGGAGGTACCCGCTCGCCCCAGGATGCGCCGCCGGAGGGGCCTGCTGGCCGTGGGCACCGGCCGCGGCGCCGGGGGCGCTCGCCCCGCCGGCTGGACCCGCTTGCTCCGGCGGCCGCTCGTCCCAAGCCACGCCGTCGGAGGTCCCTGCCGGCCGCCGACCCTGGGCACCGGCCGCGCCGCTGGAGGACCCCGTCCTGCCGGAGACGAAGCAGCCCCGCGCCAGTCTTGCGAACGGAGAAGGACGGAGCAGACGGCGCCCGAAGTGGGATGACTCTGTCCGCTCGTTTTGGCCGGACGGGGTCATCCCGCATCTTGGGAGCATATTCCCATTTGTAGACCGTCCCGTCCCTCGTGACTCCGAACCAAACACTATCAAATTTGGGACCGTCCCGTCCCGTCCCGTCCCGTCCCCGGTACCAAACACACCCTAAGTCTTTGTCCACTGTACTGTTTAAAAAAATTAGCGCAGTTTAGTTTTCGTTTTTAATGCCTTACATCACACAGTCACAGTGGAATAGTAGTTCTGATCCCAGACATTTCTGAGGGGCCTGAATTTGCAAAGTATTCTTTGACATCCCAGAGTTACCTTCAAAGATACACATATTTGTGTAGTTATGTCACATGGGTGGTTGATAGTAGCTATTTTTATTACTCGGATCCGCTTAAATTCATCATACGTATTGGTGCTGATGCCAAGGAAATATGATTCAACCATGCAATGGTATATTGGCAATAGGAAGTAGTCTTGATTATGCATTTGCACGGTTTAACTCATAAATGTTTTGCTGCCCAGATTTCTACAGAATAAGTGAATAACACATTTTTGAAGTTCTCTTGGACAGTACATATCTTTAGTTTTTTTTCCAAAAGGGAAAAAAGTTCTAACCGGCTATGATTGGATTTTCATGTTCTTATTTTCCCTCTTCTTGCTTTACCACCTACACTGTTGGTTTTTTATGGAGCCTTATGTTGCTACCACTCTTTGCACTGATTTATTAGTTTCTTCTCCTTTTCTTTTAAATTTTGTTCAGGATGTTACAGCCACTAAGGGAAATGAGTTTGAAGACTACTTTCTCAAGCGTGAACTCCTGATGGGGATATACGAGAAGGGATTTGAAAGACCCTCTCCTATCCAAGAGGAAAGCATTCCTATTGCTTTAACTGGTAGTGACATTCTTGCAAGAGCGAAGAATGGAACTGGCAAGACTGCTGCATTTTGTATTCCTGCACTGGAAAAGATTGATCAAGATAAAAATGCTATTCAAGGTCTGTTCTAGACTCTGGAACTAAATTTGATGTCAAACGACCTTTATATGGTCTTAAAGGTGTACCTTTGCCCATGTTAACGTGATAGTTGGTGTACACTTGAGCTTGTGCACAGTTGCATTGTTATTTTTTTTTCATTATTCAGGTCTCTTTTTTTTTTCTGTGTGGCTGTTCTTTGATATTTAGATGTAATTTTCATTCATTTTTTTTTTCAGCCATTGTTTATGAGAATGCTTGAATAATGCCTCTGTGTGATTTGCAGTTGTTATATTGGTTCCCACAAGGGAATTGGCTCTACAGACATCGCAAGTTTGCAAGGAGCTTGGTAAGCATTTGAAGATCCAAGTTATGGTTACCACCGGTGGGACCAGCTTGAAGGATGATATTGTTCGTCTGTACCAACCTGTACATTTACTTGTTGGAACACCTGGGCGTATTTTGGATCTTACAAAGAAAGGTATTTGCATTTTGAAGGACTGTTCAATGCTTATTATGGATGAGGTAATTTATTTGAACCTTTGTCTAAATGCTATTGTATTGCTACTTACATAAATGGCCAGTTTTACTAGTCTTGTGCTACATGTTATTCAGCGATGTATCTTGCCACTTTAATCCATTAATGTCTAAAATAACCTTTTCGGAAGGAGATATTCTTACCTATTAGATTATACTTCAAGCTTTGTTTAAATGCTACGTATTTCTACTCATGTAAATGACCCAGTTTTACCACTCTTGTGCAACATGTTATTCAGCAGTGTATCTTGCCACTTATTTATTTCATGTCTAAAAGTACCCTTGCGGAAGAAGAGTTCTTACCTATTAGATTATTCAATGTCACGCTTTTCATTAACAACCAACACTAGTGAGTAGTGACCACCAAAACAAAAAATTATAAAAAAAGCCAGTGAACCTTTGTTGGAGTTGCACCCTGAATATTTCACCTAGTGTTTAATTATTTTCCTGCCCCTATCTAGACCCGGATTCCACCCTGAACTTGCTTATCATCTAGCTTTCTTTTGCAGTTCAACGTAGAATGGGATTTTTTTGAAAAAAAAAATTCTGACAGGCGAACTCGGAATATTAGATCTAACCCATAAGTAGCAGGGCTCAGTGTTAGCTGCAAGATGGTGGTGCGGTTATTCTTGGAACCAAGCTGTGCATTGTGTCCGTCATTTGGACTCTGTTAAGTTTGTTGCATAAGTTGTGTAAAAATAAGAAATAGTAAGGTGACTAGAATGATCCTGAAAGATCATGCGTCTAGGTGCTAATCCTTTAAGAATCAAGTATGAAGCTGTGGGTCTTAAAAGACAAAAATAGTATCTAGTAACTAGAAAATTTTTAGTACCCTGTTATGCCCCATTTAAGTTGCCAATAAACTTATTTTTAGACTTCTGTTTGATTGTTTCATTATTGGAATTTGGTCCTTTGGTCTTGGCCTTTCCCCAAAATAATACTCGTCTTATTTTCCAGGCAGACAAGCTTCTCTCTCCTGAGTTTCAACCTTCTGTGGAACAGTTGATTCGCTACCTCCCTGCTAGCCGACAGATTTTGATGTTTTCAGCAACATTCCCTGTGACTGTTAAGGAGTTCAAGGACAAATATCTGCCTAAACCTTACGTGATTAACCTTATGGATGAACTTACACTGAAGGGAATTACACAGTTCTACGCGTTTGTTGAAGAAAGACAGAAAGTTCACTGTCTTAACACCCTCTTTTCCAAGGTTTAGCTGATGAGCACATATATCATTTAATGATGTTTATTTGACTAGTCATTTTTGTTCCCTCATAAGTCATATAACTTACATGTCATTCAATTCTTGATTGTTTTGGTACAGCTTCAAATCAACCAGTCAATAATATTCTGTAACTCTGTAAATCGTGTCGAACTATTGGCGAAGAAGATCACAGAGCTTGGTTATTCTTGCTTCTATATTCACGCAAAGATGCTGCAAGACCACCGTAATAGAGTTTTCCATGATTTCCGTAACGGGGCATGCAGGAACCTTGTTTGTACTGGTATGTTGTTAATTTTCTTCTGGACTTGCTCGCACATAGGCTTTTCCCCCTTGTATATGCAAGCTTGTTGGTAGTTCAATGTCAGTTTTAATCATTCATTTCCCTCCCTGTCGTCAGATGCCATTCGATAGCATAATTCTGAACCATCACATCCTGTTAGGTTGGTCCATAGCACAATGCACACTAACACGCAAAAATCAATGTGAAATAACCATCCATACCCCTACTGAATGGCACGATATAACAAGATTTTCTTCTTTCAAAGCAACTTGGGGTAGAGAGGGGAAACATTACTCTTTTTTTTTTACTATATACTCTTTGTTTCCTCAATAGATAAACATTTTGAAAGGCTATAGAGAAGCATAGTGAAACGGAGGGAGTGCAACAAGATCGCTAACCTTTCTACTAATTTAGTTCACGCAGTGAAAGTTGAAATGACAAATCCGTTCCATGTTGTCAATTCTGTTTTGGCATATTTTTGTTCTATTAATTGGTTGTTATAATGTTAATGTGTAAGATTATTAAGAAATACATGAATGTCATGCATTCTGTTAAACAAAATGCAAAGGAGTGTTCATAGAATATTCTACTAGCTTTTGGACTTAACTAGCATGTAGGTAGATTTGTGCACTGCTTGTTTCTGTTCTAAACATTTCTGTCCGTTTTCTTTTGCAGATCTTTTTACAAGGGGAATTGATATTCAAGCTGTCAATGTCGTTGTCAATTTTGATTTCCCCAAGAACTCTGAAACCTATCTCCACAGGGTAGGATTGAACAAACTGTGCCTTTTACTTTTGTTTTCATAACCTGACATTTAAGTGTGGCATGAAATTATGTTGCTCATGACTGACCATCTGTTTTGGCACTTTTGAGGCACTTTAAAATAAAAAATGCTTGCCACTTATCATGTTAACGGCTTATCCTTGTTGATACTTAGAAACCAAATATATGACTGTTGCATTTTACTGTTGGCATCCATTTCTGGCAATTTTAATGCTCCTTTTGGCTTGCCAGGTTGGTAGATCTGGGAGATTTGGTCACCTTGGTCTGGCTGTGAATTTGATCACCTATGAGGATCGGTTTAACCTGTATGCAGACTTTCCACTGCAAGTTTGTTGACCTCTTCTATTCCACACTTTGTTCTGACTGTATCATTTCTTGGAACAGGTATAGGATTGAACAAGAGCTTGGGACTGAAATAAAACCAATTCCTCCTCAGATAGACCAGGCTATATATTGCCAATAATCTGACAAAGTTTCCACCTTCATTCATTTCTCCAGGAGTAATAAGGAGACAACTTTTGTAAATACCAGCTCATCAGGTAACCTTTTTTTTTCCTTAAAAAAATGGGTTTGTCGTCTGTCTCCATGATCCATGAATCACTGGTACTTCTTTTAGTATAACTTCACAAAGGCCTCAGCGATGCTGTTTCAACCTATCTTTTTGCATGCTCTATAGACTGGTTCCATGATTTTGTTGCCAGAACATTTAAAATTGTGTAAACTCTTTGATGTAATTTACAGTATTGAGTTGTATATTGCTAACAATTTTTTTTTGTTTTACAGTTTGAGTTGTATATTGCTATCATTTTTTTTATTTTATATAAGTACATGTGGAAGTATTAAACTAGGTGCTTTTTACTGCCGGCTAGGATGTTTTGACCTGCGGTACTACATGTTATTAGTTTCGCTTTAATTTTTTGGCCGACATGATACTTGGCAACTGAGTTCAGACCTAATCTCCAAGCAGCCACTAACTTTTTTAACTTCTTTACACATTTAATATCTTGTCATTTGCATAGCAGCAGACCTACACATTGTTGTTGTAGATTATTTATTCATGAATTTAAATTGTTCAAATCTAAATTCAAACTTGAAAATTCTAACATTGTTTCCCAAGAATTCTATTGCTGGAGGTAATTTTAAAGCATGGCACCCATTTGGTTTCCACCCTGACATCAGAACTCACAAGATTTCAGTTGGTTATGTTTTATGTGTTGGGTGTGTTAAGTGTGTGGGAAGAGCCAGTATCCAAAAGCTTAGTTGACCCTCTGTTATGTGTGCAGATTTTATGGTGTGAATTCCTGTGGCGCATCGAGACAATTTTATGTTGGTGGATGGCGTGAAACGAGGCATCCAACTTTTCTGAAAACCTTGTTATGCTGACACTATTATGGCTATCTGAGGGCGAACGTCCTGCCACATTTAGGCACAGAGTAGTGTATATTGCTAGGTGCCTGTTCCTAGGGCCGTCGTGGTCTAGTTTCTTTGTATTTCTCTTATTTTTCGTCAATCTGTGTCTTTAGCTGTTTCTCACAGGACATTTTAACCCTGTTGCTGGTTCTGGGCTTGTGGCCTGTGGGTGCAAGCGTGTTGCTCAAGTCCAACTTGGGGCAATGTGCCGTTGATGGGTAATTGGGTGTGGCGAGTTGGCCATTGAACTTGAGGTCTGAAGCCTGAAAGTAGTCGCCTTCAGGTGAGGGTCGTGAAGTGGAATACAAGTTTGGAAATAATATGTGGTACGCTGCATCATGCATGCAGTCTTTCCCTTGCAGCCATGCCATTTGGCTTGGTGCCATGGTCGTCATTTAGATTCTGCCGGCCTTTATTGAGCATGTAATTGTTGGATAAAACGTTCTTCACTTGTCTTGTGCTGAATTGATGTGTCAAGCACAAGCAACTTGTCCTGGTTGTGGGTACTAAACTGTGGTACGCTGCATCATGCATGTTTCTTGACGTTACTATCATAATAAGATACTTCGGTATTCCCCGTTGCTTTTGGACCTGTTTGCGTTATTGTGGTGGTGATATATACTGGGCCATAGGTGCTCTGGTTTGTGGAATCTTAGAATAAGTTTGTTTATTTCATCATTTTGAACAAGGTTCTGGGGATCATTTTCGGCGCCTTGACAATAAAGCCGTTTTCGTTGACAGGGATGCTTGCTTATTTAAGATGGTTAATGTCAGGTCGCCTTTTAATCAAATCTGTTTATGTATTGTTTATAATTTTGGCTTTTCGTCGTCGTGTGACATGATGGCCGGTTGGATTCCTCTTAGCTGTGGAGGTTCCGTATGGTTCCGTTCCAAATTACGACTCCCTCCGTTTAAAATTATAAGTTATTTCAATGTTTCGGAGAATCAAAATTATAAGTCATTTTAATAGTTTGGAGAGTTAAAGTATCTTAAGTTTAATCAAATTTATGCGATAAAGTACTAACGTTCATGTTACCAAATAAGTATCATTAGTTTCTTCATTAAATATATTTTTATAGTATATTTATTTGGTGCTATAAATCTTTGTGATCCTTTTTATAATTTTGGTCAAACATAAAATAGTTTGATTCTTAAAAAAATTGAAATGATTTATAATTTGGAACGGAGTACCTCTTAATTGTGCAGGTTCCGTAATCCCAACGTACTGGTGCTAAGAACACAAAGGGAACATAATCGTAGACAATAAGAGTTGTTGCTTTCATGGATTGCACATTGAATCACCTTCCCTATTTGGACGAGCCATTTTCTCGACAATGTGGTGCTACATTAACCATTTGCTAATGATAAATTAATTAGCTTTAATAGATTCGTCTCGCGAATTAGCCTAGAAGTTCTGCAATTAGTTTTATAATTAGTTCATATTTAGTCCTCCTAATTAGCATCCGAACATTCGATGTGACACGTGCTAAGTTTAGCATCTCGTATCCAAACCGTCCCTTATCCCGGTGAGCTGAAAGTGGCAAAACGGTCTCCCCCCTTGTGACAAGCCTTTCTTTGGCTGCAGTCCGGGCACTGCATGGGGTGGGAGTGGTCAAGCACGCTATCTTGGAAATATTCAGACACCCGTTTGAATCCCAAGGAAGCAAGAAATAGCCTATGCTTCTGCACCCCTTGCATGCACATAGCATCAGTATGGTTTCCTCATTTCTCCTACTCAGTGCCATGTTTGTTTTGAGATGTGAAGCTTTGCCCTGTCTGCCATACCTCTTTTTTAGATAAATTTCTCTGTCACCATGTATGAGGACAGCAGCAGATAGGAGATAGGACCTTGGCTTTCACAGTTTGATGAGGTTAATTTGCATTTGGACTACCAGATGCAACAAATGAGCAACCAAAAGAGCCACCGAATTGTGCTCTGCCATAGGATAGGGGATCACGATCCTTCATGACAACAGCACTATACGCTCTTACCCGAGCACAGGACTACAGGAGGAGATTCTGAACTCTCCGAGGACTT
The DNA here is from genome assembly GCF_000263155.2 of Setaria italica. Lineage (NCBI taxonomy): Eukaryota > Viridiplantae > Streptophyta > Magnoliopsida > Poales > Poaceae > Setaria > Setaria italica. The sequence goes on from NC_028450.1 coordinate 32,631,482, forward strand.
CATGACGGCGAGTTCTCGAGTTCCATTAATACGCGTAATCTCATCGGGAAAGAAGTTAGAGCTTGTTGCATGATTGAGCCAGAAAACTCGCAGCACTTCTGGCTCTCCTCTGGACCATCTACTATCCTTTTGAGAGAGAGAAAAAATGCTACAGCGTGACAGTGTCCATGCTGCAGAGCCTGCACGCACACAAGTACTTTTGTACCGCAAACAGAATTAAAGTATACTGTAGCTCTACCACCGTATGCGTACATCGTCAGCCAGCGGAGAAAAAGAAACCGAGCAGGGGGGAGCAGAGGCGCGGTCCTGTTCCGATGAGCCCGCCGCAGCACCTGTCCGGCTGCGTCATGATGGCGATGCCCCTCGCCACCCTGCGGCTGGCCACTGCAGCAGGCCGGCGAGCAGCAGTGGCAGCGGACGCAGCGAGACAGGAACTCTCTGAACTCCGCATTTACTCCGTCACCCTTGCTCAAAATCCGAGCTACACTCGTAGGCCAGCCCCCCTCATTGAAGGCCACTCCATGCCCTTTACGTCTTCATCTCCGCGTCGTCGCTCGTCGTCGCGTCTCGCGTCGGCCTTGCGCGCCGAATTTGTTTATTATTTGCTCGCCGCAGTGCGCTACACCGCTACTCGTCGCCTCGTCGGCTCACCGCCGTCCCTGTGGACGTGAGGTGCGGGCGGCGTCTCTCTGCTATGCTCACCCACTTGTGTGCGCCGTATTGGTAAAGGACAACCATCGAGTTGTATGCCGGTCGGTGGGAAGACAACTATTTTGTGTTCTCTTATCTTGCAACATCACCAGCTTAAAATAGGTTTCTTCCTCTTACCATAAATAAATATAGATAGCTTAGTTATCTTCGTTGTTACGTAAATTGTAGGTCATTTTATATTTTCAAGAGACATAGATTTTGCTATGTATATAGAGTTCTAAACATAATATAATATTTAGATGCATAGCAAAATCATGTATCTAGAATAGCTAAAACGAAGGGAGTATAAGTTGGCGCACGTTTTAGATCATTTTTCACATTTCTTTCATGTTTTGAAATTTTTAATTGATAGGCTAATAAATGAACTGAGGAAGAAAAAATGAGGGCAACATGGTCATACTATCCAACTCCTTAATTCATGTGGAGGCTAAAACCACTTAATTTGTGATAGGAGTATACTGTTCACAAAAGCACTCCATTCATCCATAAAGAGTACAATTTTGCTATTAAAAATATCCCTAAGATATTGTAATTCTAGATAGGGATAAAAGTGGGACCTTTCCTTATCATCCACGCGCAACCGTCCCACCGACACATCATATCCCCATCCACACGTGTCCTCACATGTTCTTCTTCACGCTGCCTCTCTCGGCTCATGCACCAACCTTTTCCTGGCGGGCAGTCGGCCACCACCGCTCACCACCTGCCATCCCACTCTCATGGTGGTGAACATTCTCTCCAACCATGGCATGAGCTCGAATAGGGGCGCCGTCTGCCTGAGCCGGCTGATCCACATTAGCTCTAGGCGAAATAGGGCCATCGCCCAATGGAGGTGGTGGATCTAGCCTCTGGGCCACGACTACTGGATTAGAGACCCCCACGATGGATCACCTCTTATCGAAAAAACTAGAATTGTATTTTTCATGGGACGAGGTATATGCTTTCCATTCTTTTAGTAAGTGATCTTTATTTCTTCCTTTCTTGAGTAGCGAAATAGCAGCGTAATTTCCTATGTAATTTCTCCGATCCCTAGGCTTAGAGTGAAATGGGAAATCGACAGTAAGATTTGGTGCTGGCTTTTGTTGACTTGAGAGGCTAGAATGATGCAGCAGTGGGATGTTACCATATTGGATTAGTAGTATCAGCTCCAGCGTAAGTTTTAAGGGAGTACTCCAAGGCATCATCACCAATTTTTCTAAGTGCCGTCAGAGGTAGGCTGCTGGGAAGCATGCTTTTGCACCTGGTGCTTCAAATAAAGTAGTATTTTTTACTCACCATTACTACTTGGTTGGAAAAAGCTGCCAGCCATAATTGTTTATAGGATAGAAGATTGCTTTTGTTTTAGCTTATACGCTGGAGCATTTTGTTTCAGCTAGCATCCGGATGGTATGTCCAGCTTCAAAATTCTTGGAACGACAATACGCTCGCCTTGCTCTCAAAGTGGAGACAGAAGGAGAGGGACGGTCTATACGGAGATTGGTTACCACAATGGGGCGATAGTTGTGGTTCCATTGGCGAAGACGCTACAAGAAACGGTAGGAAGTCCGGAGGTGTTGCTGAGGAAGTGAAAAGAAGTCATGACAAGATTGTTAAAACTTAGTCAAAATATTAGATTTTGCTTTGGTAGCATTAGTATCTTTTAAACTCGACATGTATGAAAATAACATTATTAAGCCCCGTTTGTGAATTGTGAGAGCTTATATCAGTTCCAGCTCTTTCCATTTTAGACAGTGCAAGCGTGAAATCATTTCATAAATCAAGTTAAAATTAAATTAGCTTCACCAACTTTTACTACACTGTTTTAAAGAAGCCCTCACGATTTTTCGAATCAGAGTAAAATGCATTTAGAATCAGAGTAAAATGCACCGGTGGTATATAAACGTGGTAGGAAATGTGATCCAGGTACCTTTCTAAATGCACATTAAGATTCTTAAACTTGCTAGATAATTCACGTGAGGTCCAAATCACAATTAACAAGTTTGCTGACATAGAGCTGGGCAGGACCCTCACCCTCTCTTTATCCCTTATTTCTTCCTCTTCCTCCATGGCTCCCTCCCACACAGTAGAACCACGATGGCAGCCGTGCGCAACCTCCCCCAACCGCCGCCGCCGATGGAAGCAATGGCAGCAGCCAACGACACTAGGACCTCCCATGTCTAGCTGCATTCACTATTGGAAAACTCAGCATTCGTCCCGAGGCTCAGTACCGGTTGCGTTTTGATCCGGTACTAATGTGAGCATTAGTACTGGGCCTAACGGCTATTCCCCTATGAGCCCCTCGTGACCCTCTTTAGTACTGGATGGAGGCTTCACCCGGTACTAAAGGTTGCACATTAGTACCGGTTGAAGCCTCCAACCGGTACTAATGTGCCTGGGGGCCTTTAGTACCGGGTGGAGGTTTCACCCGGTACTAATTGGTAACAGTTAGTACCGGGGAAGCCTCCACCCGGTACTAATTGGTGGGTGGGGATCCGAAATTTGGACTTCACTAGATTGAAGTCCACCGCACGCATCCGCTCCTCATCGTCTTATCCGCCCATGACTCTCCCTCAATCTCTCTCCCGAATGGCACCCCTCTCTCTTCTCCCCCCACGGCGGTGATCGGTCTCTTCTCTTCCTCCCACTGCAGCGCTCCTCCAATCCCCTCCCCTCATGGCTGCCTTTCCCCTCTCCCCTCCGCGCGCCCCTCACTGCGACACCGGTGAGGAGCGGCGGCGGGGTGAGGTGAGGCAACAACACGGCGGTGGGGGAGCGCAGAGGCGGAGTGGCGGGCGACGACGCGGGGAGCTGCAGTAGGCGACGGTTCGTGGAGCAGTAGCGGGCGAGGAGCAAGGAGCGGCAGCAGGGCAAGGAAGCGGAGCGTCGGTAGGGCGTGGCGGAGCAAGGAGCGCGTGGATCTTGGAGTAGCGGCCACCTCTCCCTTAGATCCGGCGGCGGTGGTTGAGCAGCATAAGTACGCTGCCTCCCTCCCTCCCTCTCCCCCTCTCTCTTCGGTGCAGGGCTCAGGTGCGGTGCACTCGGGGCTCCGGCGCTCAGGCGGACGCTGGCGGGGTGTGGCCGAGGTTCCGGCGCTGTAGCGGACGGCGGCGGGTGCAGCCGGGGCTCCGGTCGGCGGATTTCTTTTTTATATTTTTTAATACCCCTTTAGTGCCGGTTATTTGACCCGATACTTAAAGGTCCCCTTTAGTACCGAAATAGCAATACCGGTTACATAACCGGTACTAATAGGAGGTTTGGACTCGGCACTGAAGGCGTGTTCCAGTGATTCATCATCCTCAACGCAATGTCCACTGCTCGCACAACCTTACCCCGTCGTTCCGTGTTTTGGGAACAGGCACGCTTGCTTCGACCTCACACTGCCGAAGCTTTCCTCGTCCACCACGCTACCTGACCCCATTGGTCGCGCGGTCAAAGTTCACCCTGACTCCGCGCCGACAACACTCGCTCCATCCATCACGCTGCTCACTCTCGCTCTAACCTAGCTTGCCCCTTTCAACACCGCCTACCATGACCTCGCCCTCGCTGTTGCTCGCTTTGACCTCACCCTGCTGCAACCACCTGACCTCATGTTGCTCCGCGGCCACCTGCGCGAGCTTGAGTGCCCCCATCCGCCACCCAAGCTCGAGTACCTCCTGGTCGAATGGAGATCAAGAGAGAAAGAGAGAAGATATGTGGATATGACAATGGATCTCATGCAGTGGCGTAGCTACAGGGTATGCCGGGTGGGCCACAGCATACCCTATAGTTTTCAGCCCAACTGAGGTATACGGCTCATATGAAAAAAAAAAACCAATGCCCTATCCTCGCCACCTCGCGATGTTTCGGTTATGCGCATCACATGCATATTCTGATCAGCGATCCCATTCGAATATACGATCATCCGGCGTTTGTCGTCCGCTGTCCAGCCGGCCGTGGCATCCTTTTCCCTCAAAATACACCATTAGATTCTCCATTGAAGCTAGCAGAGACTGTCCATCTGCCGAAAACCAACCCAAATAACTCAGTTCAATAAAAAAAAAGAAAAGAAAGGGGAAATAAATTTGGCCAAGGTTGGTGCATAATAATCTCGTGGGCACAATGATGTACTGGAGCCGGAAGTTGACATGCAAGGTAAACCAGGCCTATTGCCTTCTGTTCAGCCAGGCGTTACTTTTGTTAGTCCCTGATCTAATGGAGTATTCATCTTTAAGACACCATCAAATTGTAATCTTTTTGGAGAGAATGGTCATCTCACCCTTAGCTTCAATCTTGAAGAATCTCACTTGCAGACTCTTGCGTATGAGTCACGTACTGTTGTATATATTGATGGAACCGAAATTGTATATGAAAAATTCATCGTGGCATATCCTGTAATAAAATCCTAGCTACATCACTAATATCATATATCAACATACCACGCATACACGGATTATAAAAATTTGGATCACGTATCCCATCAAGAAGTTTAGGAATTTCGATCTACATCTAAGGGGGTGTTGGATCCTCGAGCTAAACTTTAGCTCCTGTCACATCGAATGTTTGGACACTAATTAGGAGTATTAAACGTAGGTTAATTACAAAACCAATTTCACAACCCCTAGGCTAAATCGCGAGACGAATCTATTAAGCCTAATTAGTCCATGATTTGACAATATGGTGCTACAGTAAACATTCGCTAATGATGGATTAATTAGGTTTAATAGATTCGTTCGCGATTTAGCCTAGGGGTTATGCAATTAGTTTTGTAATTAGTTCATGTTTAGTCTTTCTAATTAGCATCCGAATATCCGATGTAACACGGGCTAAACTTTAGCTTCAGAATCAAACACCCCTTTATTCGAAACCTTGATGACTCGCTAGCAAGCAAGTCCATGTACCGACGTGCATTTTACTTTTAGAATCAGTTACTGACTAGGGGCCTGTTTGGCATGGCTCCACTCCAGAACTCCAGCAACTCCACCAAAAAATCTAGCCAAACACCTCAACTCCAAAACTCCATGGAGCAGCCAACTCCATGGAGCTGTAGTGCAAATGGAGGTGGAGTTTTGGAGCACCTCTTTTGCTGCTCCAAAACTCTCTATTTCGAACCTCCTCGTGGAGTTGGTGGGTAATTACCCACCAATGCCACTGGTTACACAAAAAAACGTTTCATTCTGTTCCTCCCGAGCTCCTACCCGTGCCTATTTCCCCACCCCCGTCACGTGTAGCCTACCGCCTCCCCGCCGCCCGTTGCCGCCCCGCTTGCCGCCTGTCGCCGCCCCGCCCCCGTCGCCGCCGTCGCCGGCCCTGTGGCCGCCTCCCCGCCGCCCGTCGCCGCCGTCTCCGAGCCCCGCCAGTCGCCGAGGCCCGCCCGTCGCCGCCCTGCCCCTGTCGCCGCCACCGCCGGCCCCGTGGCCACCTCCCTGCCGCCCGTCGCTGCCCCGCCCCCGATGCCGAGCTCCGCCCCCGTCGAGCCCCGCCGCCCGTCGCCACCCTGCCCTCGTCGCCGCCGAGCCCCGCTGCCCGTCGCCGCCCCGGCCTCGTGGCCACACAGCCCGCCACCGCCCAGCCCCGCCACCGACCCGGCCCCGTCGCCGCCCCGGCCCCGTAGCCGTCCAGGACACCACCGGCCGCCGCCGGCCGGCCCCGTCGCCGCCCCAGCCCCGAGGCCGCCCACAGGAGATCTGCCCCTCCTCCGGGCCGTCGCGGTGGACAAGGGAGGGGCGCAGCTCCGTGCGGAGCTCGTCGTGGACAATGACGCCAGTGGCGGTCGCGGCAGCGCGTCCATGGCGTACGGCGAGGACGTCGCTGCCAGTATCTTCGAGGCAGGCACGCAGCTGTTCGTCGGGGCGTATGACAAGTGGGGCTTGAATTGGGGGGCAACAATGGCAATCTACACTGAAATCGATCTTTTTTGGAGCTGAGAGCACCCATCTAGCCAAACACCCCATTTTATTTCTGGAGTTTTGGAGTGGAGCTGGCTCCACCTGGAGTTCTGGAGTGGAGCAGCTCCACCTAGAGTTGGAGCCATGCCAAACAGGACCTAGATAGGTGAGCTGGTCCTGCTCCCTACCCTACGCGTTGGTGTTGCATTTGAAGAAGAAAGAGGCGGCTCCGCTCTCAGCCCGGGTTTTGTACTCGCACACGAAAGAACCTCGCCCTCACTCAGCTCAGCCCAGCGCCATATCCAATCATCCAGCTCATGGTCATGGGTATGGCCCGATACGCAAAGCCAAAACTACTGAACAACTGAACCCTCCCTCTCTTCTCCGCTGCCCCCTCCTCCTTTCCCCCACGCCAGCACCCCTACTCCGTCGTCTCGTCGCAGGCAGCAGGTGAAAATCTCCGGCATTAATAAGCGCTCCACGGGGATCCTCCTCGGCCGCAGACAAAACCCTCCTCGTCATCCGCGCCACCCTCCCCCCTTGTCTCGCCCAAATCTTTTTCATTACCACCCTCTCCCGGTCTGGCGGTCTCCCCTCCTCTCACATCACGCTCACAGAGCGCCGTCTCTTGTGCTTGGCGTCAACGCGTTAGTTTCTGCGCGCGCGCGTGTGGTGTGGGAGAGGGGACATCGAGTGGGAGCTCGCGGCTCGGCGTCGGCGGGCGGCGGCCGATGGGGAGGGCGCCGTGCTGCGACAGGACCAAGGGGCTCAAGAAGGGGCCCTGGACGCCGGAGGAGGACAAGCTCCTCGTCGACTACATCCAGGCCAACGGCCACGGCAGCTGGCGCCTGCTCCCCAAACTCGCAGGTCAGGATCCCAGATCAATCCAATCTCTCTTGTTCCAGTTCTTCGCAGTTCCCCTTCGTCTTCTTTCGAGTTCTGCTGCTCTGCCTAGCTCGTCGTCTAGCTGTTGGCCCACTCCTTGTGTGTGTGTTAGGAAAAATGTTTGGTTTATCCCGTGAAATTCCTTGTCGGTGTCCTGGGATCATCGCAGGCGATCCGTGCTATTGCCCACTGGCAAACACGGTTGTGATCGATGGTTCTCCCTCGTCTTGCATGATCTCTCATCTCATCTAACCGCTTGTGTTTGCGCGCATGCAGGGCTGAACCGGTGCGGCAAGAGCTGCCGGCTGCGGTGGACCAACTACCTCCGGCCGGACATCAAGCGCGGGCCCTTCAGCCCCGAGGAGCAGAAGTCCATCGTCCAGCTCCACGCCATCGTCGGCAACAAGTAAGACCACCACCACACCGCCGTGCCCCCTTCCCCCTTCGATCTGCCAGATGACCAGACCAGCACGTTCCCCCTCTGATCACGCATCCACTCCTCACCTCGCGCTCGCACGGCCAGCGCGTACTGCGCTACTGCCCGGTGCAGCGCGCCACTGTTACTAAAAGAAAGCATCGCCGCATTGAATGATGCCGCTCGCCTCCGTCCATCGCGTCGCGTCCAAAACCGGTCGCCCTGAGCTTGCCGGATGTGTGGCGGAGTCGCTCGTATTTACTAGAGCCTGCTCTTGTTTCTGCCATGGTAATTGGTGGTGTGGTGGTGGTGCCGCCACTGCGGTAAGACTTGCAAGTAGGAGTGGTATTGATTGGCTTTTTCTGGTGAACCTCCAGGTGGTCCATGATCGCGGCGCAGCTGCCGGGGCGGACGGACAACGAGATCAAGAACTACTGGAACACGCACCTCAAGAAGCAGCTGCGACGAATGGGGCTTGACGAGCCGCCGCCGGGACCGGCCGCCGGCTGCCCCGCCGCGCGCCACATGGCGCAGTGGGAGACGGCGCGGCTCGAGGCGGAGGCGCGCCTCTCCCTCCTCGCCTCGTCCTGCTCCTCCGGCGCCACCGCGACCACCGCCACCACCTCTGTGTCCTCGTCGTCGACCTTCGCCGCGGGCGCCGAGAAGGCGTCCTCCAAGCCCGCGGACATCTTCCTCCGCCTGTGGAGCTCGGACATCGGGGACTCGTTCCGTCGCAAGACGGCCGCGCCGGCGCTGCCTGCGCCGCCCGTCAAGAGGAAGGACGACGTGGTGATGATCAAGCAGGAGGCGCTGGCGCTGCCCGCGCCCGGCGACGACTCCTCGGCGGCGTCCAACGAGACGGAGGTGGCGGAGGCGCTGGAGGAGTACCAGATGTTCCTCGACTTCGCCGGCGAGGAGCTGGGGCTATTCCACGGCCGGTACGGTGGGTTCTCGCTGTTCCCGCCGCTCGAGGTGCTCGAGGCGTCCCTGGACACGGCGTTCTAGTGAAGAGGACGCAGGGAGCACCCCACGTACACGTATAGCAAGCGGCAGTGGCAATACATCTACGGCTTGCTATACGCCTCCACATGCACGCATGTATGTACATACGCATGTCTCGCGTATCGCGTACGTGGTGGTACGTGTGGCTCGACGCATCAGGGGATTTTTGGGGTTAGGGCAGCAGGTGTGTGGTTTAGGCGTTTAGCTCGTTAACGGGGTTGGTTAGGGTAGGACATCAAGGTGTATTAATGCTTGTATTGGGTATTCTCTGGGTGTGGGTAGGTCACTGGCCTGGAGATGCTTTAATACATCTAGTGATGTTCTTCAGTTAGATTTTGGAGCTGCCTTTTGCACTTGAACTACACTGTACCATTTTGTTTTGAGATGAGTTTCAATCAGCTTCTCTCAAATTCGTGCCTGCGCAACTTCCTGAACTCTGCTGGCAACATGAGTGAAAGAAAACTGTGGCAAAAAAAAAATCAAATGGTCCTGAGCGAAAGAGAACTTTTAGCCCAAAGCTACTACTGTTCACCAAAAATAACAAATTTTGTGTCCAATTTTTTACGGGAAATTTAATGAAATTCAGGGCTTCACTGGTCATAGAAAATAAAATACAAACAAAACCCCCAAAGTAACTACTGTCGCATTACCTGATAATAATGAGGGCAATGTTGTTTAGCTGTCTAGAAGAGGTGCTATGTACGATTTTATCTAATATGAAGGAGAGAGATGAGACAAATGTGTGTCTTGTAATTAACAGTCGATCTAGAAGCATAAGAGAAAAACACTTACAAACAACATTTTTGCTACTGTAGAGGGTGTCGTTTGTTATTTATGACCACATGCCATTCAACCATTAGTGCCATTTAGGCCTTGTGTAGTTCCCAAATTGTGAGTGGTAAAGTTTGCATTTTGTCAAAAATACGCAACTGTAGCATTTCGTTTGTATTTGTGAATTATTGTCCAAACATTGACTAATTAGGCTCAAAAGATTCGTCTCGCAAAGTACAACAAAACTGTGCAATTAGTTTTTGATTTCGTCTACATTTAGTACTCCATACATGTACCGTAAGTTTGATGTGATGAGGAATCTTCTTTTTGCATAGTGTTAAAGTTGGGAAAAAGGAGAACTAAACAAGGCCTTAGACTGTTTGAGACAACTAACATAATAACTTGTCTATTATGCTGTCAATAAATCATATGGAATCGTTATACACATAGTAGTGGTCTACACCACTATACATACCCTAAGAGGTGTGAAGATGCAATCCAGTGGTATAATGCTGACAATCACACGGTGTCTAACCGTTGATTCAATCATTTGGTACTCACTCCATTTCAAATTGTAGGTTATTTTAATTCTTGTTAGATACATAAATTTTACAATGTATACAGACATACATTATATCTAGGTGTATATCATAAAATGGAAGGAGTATATTTTAGTAGTCCCTGAAACCATTTGCGCAGCCTCTTAACTTCTTGAGCAGCTTCCACGTAAACGGCACGTAGCCAATAAATATGCCGTCTATAAAATACCATGCAAGTATTTTAGAGTATCCAATAAATTGTAAGTACAAGTTATGATGGTCAACACAATTTGCAATGTTTTATAGATCTCATTCTAACAATTCTACATGTCATTCTAAGTATATATTAATATCTTTATGTGACATAGCAAAAAACTTAAGGATGATTGTTGTCTAACTGTTACACTAACCCCTGTCACGAAAATACGTGTACTCTCTTTGCTTGAAAATATAGGTTTTCTCCTTTTGTCACAACTTAAATTTTTTAATGAATACAACTCAATTTTTTTAAACAAAGTTCGATAAAGTTTATAGAAACACATTAATATCTACAACGCTAAATAAATGTACTATTAAGGTATGTTTTATATTGGATTTGGTACTAGTTTGATGCTATTAATGTTTGTGTATTTCTCATAAATTTAGTTAAAGCTAGAGAAGCTTGAATTAGCACACAACTACAAATGTCTAAGTTTTGGAAAACCTGCAATATGTGGTTTTAGTTGTAACTTTGCCTGAAGTAATAACTGTAAAAAGGAAAAAAAAAGGAGGGAGGCATTGTACGGGAGTCCGTTGGTCCAATCTTGTGCATGTGCCACTGGATGGTCGGCTGATGCAACCACATGAAAAAGGGCCATCATCGTATGATTCAGTTTTTTGTTGGGAACCCTTCCCTGTCAGCACTGTCGCGCCATACCTGCATGTTCTTCAGGGAATTCGATCATTGCGTGGCCCCCTAGCGTGCCATATATATGCTGCATTTTTCACCAGTCTACGGATGCTACAGTATTGACGCGAATAATGCCCGCTCTGATCTCTAGAGGGTGTCTGTAGTCTCCACCCTATAGTCTGCCCATGGCACAGACAAAGGCCGGTCTGAAATTTGATGTGAAGAGATTATGCACAAAACGAGGTTTCTCAAATCGTGAAACGGATTCAGGGTAGGATACTGCTTCCTGAAAAAGTATCTGCATACGAAATGTGGCCAAACAGAGCATTATTCAGGCAAGAATTCCATCAGTACGTTTCTGCATCGCCAAGTAACATGGGCCGTGCTGCTGTAGTGCTGTTTTACCGTCGTACTGGTCCCGTGGAAGAACATGGATTTGCATGTGTGCTGCTGGGGCTAGTGTAGGGGGGCGCCCAAGGATTCAGGATCTGTGCTAGGTCAAGGCTGAAGGCAACGTACAAATGTACAATACGATGGCCAGGGTTAACTGTTCTACTAGCAAACATGTTCAGAGACAATTACATTCTTACTCAGAGAAGAACAAGAAACCAGCATCAGGCATGTAACAATACATGTATAGACAGATCATAGATATTGACCACTTACTGTTTTCTTGTCTCATTTTGCACTGTTTTTTTTTAATCCTGACTGATGCAGTAAAACCGTGTGGGCTCCAAGTCCGCAGGGGTCCCCTGCGAACGCCTGTCTTTGACTTGTTTCCGTTCAGTAAATGAACGGGTTCGCGCGCGGAGGAGAGGGGGGCCAGGCCAAGGCCAACGCAACGAGAGGGAATTCATTGCCGGGTTCAGGCAAACGGCCAAAACGGGAGCAGTGAAAAGTTTCCCAAACACCTGCGGCCGCCCGTGGCTTCATGGCAGCAGAAAGAGAACAGAAAAGATGCAGCGTTTCAGCTCGTGCTCGCCCCCTGCGCCACGGCTAATGATTTCCTCTCGGAGATATTAAATGTCACGGCAGCTGATATCGTGGTCCTTTTTCGCTTCGCGTCATCGTGCTTGTCATCAGGAATTGCCTGTGCAAAAAAATATTACAAATACCATTCGTCATCTCCTGTTAGTCATCAATAAATAAATTTGATTGATGCAGCTACTGTACATGTTATGTATACAATTCCATGCATGGGCATGCATAGTAACATCACCTATCCTCCATGCAACGTCACCCTTTGCTCTACGAAAAGTATGAACAATAGCTTACATTTTTTTTTGAAACGAAACAATAGCTTACATGCGTCACATCGTAATCCATATGCTCAATCATGCATATATCATATCACGACAAACCATATCAACGATGCACAATACATGCATTCATAAATAAACAATCACATCGTGGTGACTCCTCATGATATTTGCCGCTCCGTCCCAAATTACTATTTATTTTGACTTTTCTACGTACATAACTTTTAATATGCACCTGGATATATACTATGTTCAGATATATAGTAAGAATTATGTATTTAGAAAAGCTAAAATAAATAGTAATTTGAGACGGAGGGAGTAGATCGTACCCATGATCTAATACTAACCCTTCCGGCAATTTGCATTAGCATGCATCCCATTTATCTACACCATGAGCAACGTAGTATAATGACTAAATCGGTGATCTGCAAACAGATCACGTC